>NC_092587.1:204073333-204426666 GCF_047663525.1 Anas platyrhynchos
AGGAGTGTATTAAGCTCTGTCTTGCTATGAGATGCTAATAAGCTTTTTTTATTATTTTTTTCTCCCTTTTGTTTAGAGCCTCAGGTACAGTTTACACAGCAATGGATGTAGCTACAGGACAGGAGGTAAGTGCTGCCAGAATACCACTTCAGTGGATTTTGGATTGTCTCCTAAAAGTTAGCTTTGATGCTGCAAAATGAAGACATTCTTTTAGGGGTTTGTCCTTAAAGAGGCATTTATTTCCTTGCTAATAAGGCATGGTCGAGTGGTCTGAGCAGAAAACTGGAAAAAATGATTCCCCAGGTTTTAATTCCTGAATCGTTTTGTATTTGTAGGGAATCTTCCTGTGTCCACAAAGGCTGGAGGCAAATGTTGAGACTGGATTGCTCCTCAGCAGAAGTTTTTCTCTTCATCCCTGATATTTCTCCTTGTCCCCATTTACATTCTTTTGTCTTCTACTCCTTTGTTTCCTACACTTACACGAGTTGATTTGCATAGAAATAGTTCCTTTGCCCACCTGCTTTTGCCCTTGAGCTGAGAGATGAGGAGTGTGTCTTTTGTTTTCCCCCCCCCCGAATATTGAAAAGTCCTGTGCATATTGCATGCCTAGGTAATAAACTAAGAGGGATGGATATGCAGCTTCAGTGAAAACGATTATTGCTAGATGGAGGATTGTTAAAGAGTGAAGTGTGTGTCCATTATTCCAGATATGTTTATGGAAGTCTGCAGCACTGTGTTTCCACTTTGCATTTGTACAACATCAGGGTTACCCACCGGTAAATTTCGTGACTAAATTTCGTGAGTGTGCTTTTGGATGAAACTGCCTCACCCCCCTTCACAATTCCTGAAGAAATAAGACAGTTTAATTGCAGCCTCTGAGAAAGGGGCATCACGTTTATTTTGAAGCAAGGAGAAATATTACAGGAGGAGGAAATCCCTTCGGTGGTTTTCTGCTTTCCTTCTGGACCCCTTCAGAAACTCCCATGTGAATATTGGAACCCTTGGAGTACAACCAGCTTTTAAAATGATTCCCTTTATACTAGTTGGATTTTTTAAAATTGCATTTGGGATCGCTGTAGCCTTGGCATCCTCTTAACCTGCTCCTTCCCAGGAAATGCTGCTGAGCAACCCAGAGCTCAGTGAAAGGCGGCACATTTTAGAAGCACTAGAAGGAAATTTCTTTATTGTGCAACATACAGGAGCCTTGGGCAGCTCCTGGGATTAAGAATACTCGTGATTTTCACTGATGATGCCTATTTAGTATAACTACAGCTGTTTAGTTTGTATTCTAATGCACATGGCAGTATTAAAAAAGGAAAGTGCCCCTTGGAGCAAGTGTGCACTTGGGTCTACTTTTGAACAGCAGCGCCGAAGTACAGGGGCTCCCTCGGTATCCTTGGTCTGGAATTTCTTTATCTGCAGCAAATGCCTTCCCTCTCTTCTTCACCTTTCATTCTCCTCTCTGATCCTGTGCAAAGAGCAGCATGGGGTTTTTGTTTCTCCCTTATTTAAGTACTGTGTGGCAGCCTCGTGAATACCGTGGAAAAGCAGCATGGTGTCTGTCTGTTCTTGCCTTCTCATGTGTGGGGCTTTCTCTATAGCCTCTCCTGCTATACTATCAAAATGCTAATTGTATCCATCCCTGTTGGCACTCTGTGGCTCCTTTCTTTCAGTCCTGGCTTTTGTGGGCTAGAGTTCCTGGCTCCCCTCCACCAGTCTATACCACTTTCTCTGCAAGCAGCAGTTTTGTAAAGACGTAATCGCACTTCATTCCCTTTGCCCAAATATTGTGCTAAGGCCAGTTGGGCTGTTACATCTACCAAAATGTTTCTGCATCCTGCTGGGCTGAGCAGTCTTACTGGTTTGAAGTTCTGTCTTTAAAGGCCAGGTGTTCTCACAAAATACCAGGGATAGTTGGAAGAGTTAAATATAAGTTTAATGGAAGAGTTAAAAGTGTGTTGTACCCAACTGCTTTCTGTGCTTGTACACGTGGAGTAGGTATAATGAGGTGGGTAGAAAGCTATTAAGCCACAGGGCCATGACTAATAAACCTGCCCCTATTTCTCTTTGGCATGACTGCGATCCAATTCATGTATTTTCATCCTTTTATATAAATATCAGTGCTTCTTTCCCCCTAGGTCTTGCTGTGATGGGAAGAAGTAGAATTGTCACTTCACTTAGGCTGTGTTGTTTACCTTCTCCCTGCACACCTGCTCTGCTGTAGATTTCTAGAAGCACAAGAGTAAAAAAAAAAACACAAAACAAAACAAAGAAGAAAAGCATCCAAACGTAAAGAAGCATCTGATTCAAAATAAAATTAATAAGAATCATTTAGGGAATAAGGAGTCTTTGATGTATCAGTCCATACTAGAATGAAGGTATCACTGCTCTCTTGCCAAAAAAAATGTAGAGTTGGCTGTTCAACAGTGATGTAAAGATTAAGTATGAAAACAGTAATTCCCCTTTTCCTTTTCTGGCATCAAATATCCAGCCAGAGTAGAAATGGACTGGCTGCAGGAATTGCTAAATTGCTGAGTAACCAATGATGAATAAGTGGCTTTATCCTTTATTTGAAAGGGGGATTAAAATGATTGACACTGGTACTGGCAGGTTTCTAAGGAACTCATGTAATAATGCCCTACTTCTTTCATTTCCTTCCCGGCAGGTTGCAATCAAACAGATGAATTTGCAGCAGCAGCCCAAAAAAGAACTGATTATCAATGAAATCCTGGTAATGAGGGAAAACAAAAACCCCAACATCGTCAACTACTTGGACAGGTATGTTGTGATTTGAAGGGTTCACAAAGGGCCTCTGGAAAACTCTTCTTTGTGACTTTCTTAAGTGATCCATCTCAGCTTAATGCAGATACAGGACGATCTTGCATTGCTTAATGGATGTGGCAAGGTTGGGGTGTGGGTTGTTTAGTGGTCTCCATCCATATCCTAGGAGAAACAAGTGTCTGAACTGGCATTATCGGAGTATTTAGACTCTCTTTAGAGGTGCTGACAGCAATGGCATTAGCAGCAGGCTGTCAGGACTCCATTTTCCAAGGTGCTCTGCCAAATTTGACTCGACAAGCCATTTCCTTCCTGATGTTACAGGAGAAATGGGAATACCTTAAACTGTGTTGTTTTCCTCTTCCTCTTCTTTCCTTCTCCCTGAGCAATACTAATGCTCTGCTTGCAGAGTCACCCTTCAATGTCCAGGTGGGAATCGTGTCCCTGTGGCTGTCCACTGAGGTTTTCTGTGTTGTAGCATAGCAGTGGTAAGGCCGAAGGACATAGGACACATAACTAAGCGAGGCTGCTTTCTTGTGGGTGTGTGTAAGGGAAAAAATGAGAGCTGGCACAGAGAGGAATAACCCTTTGGGAGATAGAGGAAACAGGCTTATTCCTTGCTTGGAGCTGGGTTTTATGGACTTGGACACGTGCTGCGTTACTCCTGCTTGGCATTATATGTGTTACATCCATGTGGGATGACTTTTTGAATCCCTACTTCTCCTTTCTGCAACCACTGCACCTATACAGGGACCTGCTCTGGGATCCCTTGGATTATTAGGACAGGACAAGAGCGGGAACAATCAGCACTGTGACTGCTGCACTGCATAAGCTGTTCCTGACATAAATGCGTGCAGCCACGAAAACTCTGCTCGCTGTATAGCTCAGGGCAGTAAAAAGCAAGTCTGCAAACAAATGTGACTGCGAGTTCTTCCCTGTGGGGTATTGAGGCTCTGCATAGGGGTGATGGCAGCAGTGCTGCAGTTGTCAGCTCTTTGGAGGTTGTCTGCTTCAGAAGGAACAAGTGGTGACTGTGCTTCTGTGGGGGTAGGGGGGAGCTGCCTTTGAAAGCAGAAGGAATGCTTGCATCTCCCCTGTTTGACTTCCAGGAATCAGTCCCAGGCTGTCAGCGTGGAAATCTGCGATGTGTTGGAAGATAACAGGGCAGAAGTGTTGCACGGTGAACTGAATTCAGCATCAGTTTAACACTGATGCGTTGTGTCAAGCCTGAATCATTCACCTTATGCTAAAGCTAGTTCCAGTGGAGCTGCAGCAGGGTTTCCAGCCTGCTGCACTTGTCAGAAACTCATCTTGATTAACTACAGGTTTGGCTTTTTGTAAGGAAAACAGTGTCTAGATGGGTGAGCTTCAGGCTTTACTCTTGGCAGCTCATTTTCTGAAGACAGAAAGGAGGGATGTGACCCAGAATCTCTTCTGGGAACTGGAGAGAGAATATTTGGACACTCGCTTGCTCTGCATGTATATCAAACTGTTTCCTTAACATCTTCCTCGGTTGTCTTAGCCAAAAAAAAAAAGCACTTTTAATGCTGCAGCATCCATTGTGATGCTGAATTTATATGGTGCTGTGTTCTGTGTTATAAGCATGGTTGTAAAGAGCTGCCTTATCGAAAGGATAAAGCGTGCTTGTGAAATTTTGAGGAAGGGGCGTGTTTGTGCAGAGAAAGTGGTGCTGGGCAGGCACCCTCTTCTTGGAAAGAGCAGAAATTACCTGTGGAAAATGAGAAAAGCAGAAAAGAACATTTAAGTATTGCACGCGGGCTGAAAGTGTGTATTTCTCCCGGCTGATCAGAGGCTTTGTTTTGGGAAAACTGTTTGAGATGCGTGTTCTTCCTTTAGAGAGAACATCCCCGTGTACATGCACATGCCTTGTCGAGCCAATACATCCCAGCTGTAGGGTAGCTGCACGTCCTGCTGTCTTATTAAAACTTCCAGCAACGGGAGCCGCTTCTTTTGTCCCCGACTTTCTCTCACTAAGCTTTTTCAGAGGGATCAGCTTTTGTTCGAGTGCAGCAAATGGACAGAACAGCAAGGAGGGTGAACGCTGGGGGTTCTTGTGCCTGTTGTGAGGCTTTGGAAGAGCAGGATCTTGCTGCTGGGGAGCTGCATCCCTTCTGCCTGGCCCAACGTGCCTGTTTGTTTCCTGAGTGCTGAGTGAAGCATCACCAAACTGAGATCACGTCTTTGTCTCTAATATTACAGTTATGCAGAGCTTTTAATATTTCTGTTGTCCAGGTACAGTCTAGAGCACAGTTCTTTATTTTTGGGGAGTTTTTTCGTCATCTGAGGTGTTGGCAGCATGTCCTTTAGGGGCTAGAGCACACCTCTTGCTCACTCCTGTGATGTTGCACTCATCCCTGTCAATTTTCTGTGCCAAGTCAGAAACCTCTTTCTCCTTCACTATTGCTTTCTATTTATTTATCCCCTAGAACCCACCCTGCGTTTTGCCTTTGTCTCGTAGCAAATTCCCTGTTCACTTTTCAGCAGGATCAGTGTTTCTGAGCAAAACAAATGACTTGATGAGTCCTCATGCCAGCAGGCAGAAGCTTGCAAGTCGATTCTCTGCTGTCTCTCTCGACTCATCTGTCTGCTCCTTTCCAGGTCTTCTGATTCTAGCCATGAGTGCATTGCTCCCAAAAGAGAACAATATCCCAAATGGATGTGAAAACTCACCCTCATCTCAGCTTTTTCCTATTTATCTTCCTACAGGCTTCCTACAAATGAGATTTCTCAAATGCAGGATACTTAAAAAAATGGTGTTCTTGAAAAAGAACTGAAAAGTTGTACATGGGCAACCAGCCAGGACCATTCCTGTGCCTGGGCAAGGGCAGGCAGTTGTTTAGGGTAGGAGGTTGCCAGTGGTGTCAGATCAGCCCACAGCCACCTTTGTCAGTGTAAGAGCCCTTGAAAATCATGCTGTGCACCAGCTGTTTAGAGATGGATGCATACTTGCACCCCATCCTTGCTTAGTAGCTCTTTCCTCTCTCTCCTTATGTTTGAAGGTACTGTGAGCTCATCTCCTTCATAGCCTGGGCCCTTTCCATGGCAGAAAAACTCAACCTTGCTGAGTTTTCCTTTGGCCAGGAAACTTTTAACCTGTTCTTCCATCACCTCAGCCCTGTTTTCTCCTCAGCTTTCTGCACTCACCCTTTCTCTGCTCTTTCAGGTTGTGGTCAGATCCTCCAACGCACAGAATTTGCCCTGAGAATTTGCCCCAGTGCAGTTAAATTTTCTGTTCAAGCCTCGTGGTTTCCCTGCACTTCTAAGATAGCTTTAAAACCCAGTGCATTCTGACTCAGTAAACGGTGACGTGCTCGTATTTGCTTGTTCTAAAAACTGTTTCTGGCACTTCAGCTACCTTGTAGGAGAAGAGCTCTGGGTCGTCATGGAGTACTTGGCAGGAGGCTCCCTAACAGATGTTGTGACAGAGACCTGCATGGACGAAGGACAAATCGCAGCTGTGTGCCGAGAGGTAAAGCTGCACCCACACCCTGGGCGAACTGTGTGGAGGAAGGGGACGGGGCTTTCTCTGATTTATTCTGCTGGGATAGCTGTCTACAGCTTCTCTACTGCTGCAGGAATCTTCTCAGAGGATGGATTTCACTGGGGAGGTCGTGACATGCTCCTATTAGGTTTCACCCTAGAGTGAGAACTGCAAAATGGGGCTGGAATACTTGTGGAATCCTCTTTTTTTTGGGGGGACTAACCTGTCACCTTCTGGTCCCAGTGGGGATGTCTCTGTTGTCCTGCACATACTGGATATAGAAAAGGCTTTAAAAATCTAAGCCTGGGCTGCTCAAAATGCACATTGTTAGAATCCATAGCTGGCTAATTGCACTTGATGCACAGTCAGAACATCTTTCCTTCTTTTTTTTCCAGTGTCTCCAGGCTCTGGAATTCCTCCACTCGAACCAAGTTATTCACAGAGACATCAAGAGTGACAACATCCTGCTGGGAATGGACGGCTCTGTCAAACTAAGTATGAGGGGAGCAGCGCTGGTGGTGCCTTTAGTTATCAACCCAGGCTTCTTAGCTGCAAGGAGCAGGCCTGGTGGGGAGCTGGGTGCTTGAGATGCTTGATGCTGTGGTGATGAAGAGCCTGTAGAAATGCTCCTGGAGGTATTTTTGTGGTATCTGTTTCAACGGAGTTTGGCAAGCATAAATCCCTGTGAACTGATAACAGACATGCAGTGAGGTTTGGGGTTCATTTAGCCTTGGGCCATCTGTTTTTGTTGTCTGAAATAACAGGATTTTAATGCACCTCCAGTCTAGAAAGCTGGATTTATAGGTGTAGGGTCACAAGTTTTTATCTGTTTGTGATCTCCCCAGTCTTGAAAATGCTGCAGGTACTTGGGTGATGGAGGTGGGTGGAGGGGAAGTTGAAATCTGTTCAGCTAGAAAGCATTTAATCTTACAAACCCAGCCCAATCCGAGCTCTTAAAGTTGTTTCCTCTGTGTGTTATCACCAGTAATGAAGACCTTGAGACCCTTGGTGCTAAGGTAGCTGTTGTGCTTGCCATTGCCCTTGCAGAGATAAGTCCGGAGACCAGTGAATGATTATCTCCCACCTATGGCTTTAACAGAACCGTGCTTCCTCCCTCTCCCTCCCAGTTCTGTTGGCTAGCGCCCAACAGGCATAAATAAATCTATTTTTGCCAGCAGTGACAGCAGATATGACTCAAAATTCACACAGTGCAGATATGCTGAGTAAGAAGGTGCTTGTGCTTTTTTTTTTTTTTTTTTTTTCGGTTTTGCACATAATTACTTTTTAGACTGAAGCTGCACTTTAGTACAGTCAGATCTCGGGAGTGTTAGCAGTGAATAGCTTATCAGGGCCGAGGTGCTCTGTTCTTACGGAACAAAGTCTTTCAGCACAGTATGCAAGCACTTGGCTGGAGCTTCAGGTTAGGAAAGTCCCTGTGGATATGATGCAGTAACCTTCTGGACCTGAGTTTCTTACTGGCTCTGCTGGAAATGTGCTCTGTTTGTGGACCATATGTACCTTTCCTGCTTGTTACCCTTGATAAAAACTCAGTTGGGGACCAGTTTCATTTTCATCACTCTGCCTAAAATTAAACCTGTGATGCCACAGGGGGTCAGGATGGGCAGGACATCTTGCTGCGTTGATTCTGCTGGGCACACAAGAACACAGCCGGTTTGGTGAAGCCTGTTATGAAGGAGATGGGCCAACATCTTTCCCAGAAGCCCTAGTCGATGGATGCCTTCATTCTTCTGCACCCACTGGTGACAGAGCTGGTATCAGCTTGGGAAGATGTTTGGTGCTGCCTGGGAGCTGTGGCAGGACAGGCGGATGAGCTCTTCATAGAAAAACACCGTGAAAAAGTCTGGTTCCTGGTCCCCAAGGCTGAAGAGAGCCCCAGAAAGGTGCTGGTGGCTTCTTTCTTGGCTGATCAAGGTGGGGGTGCTCTCCAGGACGAGTTCAGTCCCACTCTGATGTCCAGCTGGATGGAGAGAAGTTTTCAGTTTGTCATTGTCCTGCCCCTTTTGCTTCCATTTAAAGTAAAATCCAGTTGGGTGTTTCACTGTGGCTCTTGTTGCCCTGGCGGGCTAGGACACAAGACCAACCTTGCTTGCTTCATCTCTCCTGCTGAGAGCACAAGGCTGCTGGTCAGACACCCTGACTGCTGTTCCTGGCTTTCCCAAAGCCTTTTTAAACAAAAGTTTCAGCCTTTTAGTGCTTCGATCTCTTTCCTCTGACTCATTTCAATGCTGTTGTGTTACTGAGAGGTTGAGGAAGAGGTTGGTGGGGTTTTCTCTTGATAATGAGAGATTCTGACCCTTGGAGGTCTGAAGAAAAATGGGTTGAGACGGGATTGCGTGGGGCAGCCTTTCTCTCTGCCAAGCCAAATGGCCTGGAGGGGGGAGCCAGCCCCAGAAAAGGGGGCCTCTAGCCCTACAACACTCCTCCTTGTCCACGTGAGGGCATCGCAGGGCCTCACCAAGGTCGCAGTGGCCACCACCGGCCCTGCCTTTGTCCCTATTAAATGGTCCCCCTGCCACCGGCCCGCCACTTGCTCAGCGATTTGGTCTTCTGAGAGCCAGCGGCTGGAAGAAGACCAGAGATAAGAGCAAGGCGAGAGGCGAGCAGCAGTGCTCCTCAGTGCGAGGACAAGAAATTGGTCCTAGGACCACTGAGAGAGGCCAGAAAACACACCCGATGGGAGGCAGCCCGTGTGGGCAGTCCCAGCCAGGGACTGGCTCATCCTCCAGCCTAACACAGTGGAGCCCATGGAGGTGGGTCCACAAGAAGAGGAGGAACCCGTGGAAGTGGATCCACCTCGGCCACATCAAACACGGGACTACCCCGGCAGCTCTCTGCAACATGCCATCAAGGAACACCGCCAGCTACGTAGCAGGGCCCAGCGAGCTCTGTATTGTGGTGTGTGAGCGATTATAGGTGGCTAATTTCGTATATTAGGAGCTAGATTCCATGTCTAAGTGGTAATGACAGACATGGAGAAGGCTGAGGGACTCAGCAGCTTCTTTGCCTCTGCCCGCACTGGTAGGTTGGCTCCCCAAGTCTTTCATTTCCCTGAACCCGTAGATGGAGGCTGGGGGATCAAAGCCCCACACCACCTGATGAATCTAAACAAATACAGGCCTGATGGCACGAATCCCAGGGTCCTAAGGTGTGTTACAGCTGCAAAATGCCTCGCTGTCAAATTTCACAGCATCCATGTACGTCTCTTTAGTGCTCACTGTCCTTCACATAGACAAGTCAGCAGCTCTGTGATGTTCGTGGTCTCAGTGAGTCAGATTCAGAAGCTTATTCCTGATCACCTTGTTAACCACAAAACTGCTCCTTTGCAGCAGCAGTGTAGCGGGCAGTGCAGCAGGCTAGCTTGTACCACAGCTCTGGCATCAGTACGTGTTGTTTTTGGAGAAACCTGCTGATTTCTAACTATTTCTTCCCCCCTTCTTTTCTTTTGCAGCTGACTTTGGCTTCTGTGCCCAGATCACTCCCGAGCAGAGCAAGCGCAGCACCATGGTGGGGACCCCGTACTGGATGGCACCTGAAGTGGTGACACGGAAAGCCTACGGGCCCAAAGTGGATATCTGGTCGCTGGGGATAATGGCCATCGAGATGATCGAAGGAGAACCCCCCTACCTCAACGAGAACCCCCTGAGAGTAAGCGAGTGCCTTTCTTTGCCCTCAGGTCTTTGCTGAGTGTCGTGGTTTAACCCGGCCGGCAGCTAAACACCACGCAGCCGTTCGCTCACCCTCCCCCCTCCCTCTCTGGGACGGGGGAGAGAAATGGAGAGTGAAGCCCGTGAGTTGAGATAAAGACAGTTTAATACGACAGGAAAATAATAATAACAAAATAATAACAAAAATAATAATAACAATAATAATAATAATGATACAATGGTGATAATACGAAAGTAATAGTATGTACAAACAAGTGATGCACAATGCAATTGCTCACCACCCGCTGACCGATGCCCAGCCTAACCCCGAGCAGTCCGGCCCCCTCCCCCCAGCTAGCCACCCCTATATATTGTTTAGCATGACGTCAGATGGTATGGAATACCCCTTTGGCTAGTTTGGGTCACCTGTCCTGGGTCTGTCCCCTCCCAGCTCTTACTGCACCCCCAGCCTGCCCGTTGGCAGGACAGAGCAAAAGGCTGAGATGTCCTTGGCTTAGTATAAGCACTGCTCTGCAACAATTAAAGCATCGGGGTGTTATCAGCACTCTTCTCATCCTAAGCCAAAACACAGCATTCCACCAGCTACTAGGAAGAAAATTAATTCTGTGCTAACTGAAACCAGGACACTGAGCCTGCTGGTTAACCTAGGCACTGGAGGAGGCAGGTGACCCTCTGCTGTGGTTTTATCACATGCAGATGCACGTCTCCTTAGCTGCTGTGGTGAGAAGGTTGTGGTCATTTAAGTTAGAAGCCATCGCTGGTTTTGGGTGGCAGAGGCACAGGCTCTTCCTGTTGCAGACCCTCTGGTAGGGTCTGAGTTAATCATGTGCATTCATAATTCCCCTCTTTCTGGAGAGGCTGATAGGGGCACTTTCTATCCCCAAAGTGCCTGGCTTCTTAAATCCTTGTGAGTGGGGAAGAGAGCTGTCCTTGTGTTCAAAATATACCACATTACTCTTTTATAAACAGGACTTTTTCTTGCTGGTGCAGTGTTCCTCTTTGCCTGCTCCAAATAAAGCTCCAGGTTTAACAAGCCTTTAGTCAGGCTTTACCCTTGCTGGTGCTTTTCGTTTCTTATTCTTTAAAGAAAGGGGAAATTCTGTCAGTTTGTAGGAATGCAGCTGTTCTTGGTATAAGCCAGTTTTATGGCTTTTTTTTCCTCAGCTGAACGGGATGAAGGGATCTAGAACAGTTCTGTTTAACTTGTTTCCATCTCTTGCACTGGAGGTGATTTTGGGAGAGAAGTGCAGCAGTGAAGAAGAGAAAAAGGAAAGGTGGTGTGGAGTTAAATGAGGATGGCTAAGCAACGTGGTGCTTTGCTCTCATTTAACTCAACTTGTTCCAGTTCCTAGGCTATCAGACTGCTGCCGTGAGATGTGATGAGAGGTGTGCTCAAAAGGCCCCTGACAGAAGTCCTGTTTCCTTTTAAAACAATTTTAAAACGATTTTTAGCGATCGTCTTTTAATAATAAAATTTTGCAGTGGATAGATCCTGAGTTCCCTGATCCTTAGAGAATTCTTCATTCCCAAGCAGCAGCAAAACGACTCCCCTGGTTTCTGTAGGGTGTTAAGTGCTGCTTGAGAACCTGCTGGTCATCTTTTGTAAGGGACCAACTGCATCTTTAGGGTATCGGCTTGTTAGGCCTCGTGCATTTGGGCAAAGTACGGACAGAACAAAGCCTCCTGTTTATTCAGGGGTACCTTCCCATGGGGATATAGTTATTGCAGGAGTCGAGCACTGGCGGAGCTGTGCCAGTCGACTTCCCTATGTAAACACAGTCTGGACTGCTGGTTTTGTCCTCTTAATCCCTTGAGAGGGCTGCAGGATCCAAACCCAGATTACGAGGGTAAAACAATAAAGGATTGGATCCCATCCACACAAAAATAGGGCCGGCAGCTATTCTCTTTGCTGAAACTTAGGCGTTTATTAGTCACCCTGATAAGGGTTTTTTTTTGGTTTTGTTTTTCCCCGTTGAACTGTGGGGAGGGAGAGGAAAAATGGGTGTCTCTGTAATGCAGAGATGGAGTCTGACCTTCATAACCTCCTGTTTCTTTGGTGCTTGTTTTGCTTTAGGCCCTGTATCTCATTGCTACGAACGGGACTCCTGAACTGCAGAACCCAGAAAAGCTTTCACCCATATTCCGAGACTTCTTAAATCGCTGTCTTGAAATGGACGTGGAAAAAAGAGGTTCTGCAAAAGAGCTGCTACAGGTGAGTGCTGGGGAACAGGACCCAATTAAGCATTCTAGAGTGAGAATAGGCAGGTGGAGAAATGTCATTCTGGGTCTTAAATACTGCGTCATCTGAAGTCACAAGCACAGCTGAGATAACTGAGAAAACAAACAAAAAAGCACAAAACCAAACAACCAAAAAAACCCAAATCCATAATGAAGCGTTAACAGAGTATTTTCCTTTTTGTGCTGTACTTGCTACTGGCAGCAGCTGTGCAGTGTGTTCTGTAACCAACCTCAAATAATTTCTGTGCCCTGGGCCTGCCGAATGCTGAGCCCCTTAATTCCCGTGGCTTCTTCACGCAGCTCACCCCAACATCTGGCTGTGGTGTTGCGGTCTGGCCATGCTTGTTCTCATTTGGATAACAGGAGGGCTTCCAGCTATCGAATGCTCTGGTTGTCTCTCTTCGGGAGGAGAGTTCCCAAAGCTTTTTGGAAGGGGCACGTCTTGCGTTAACTGGAGCAGTTTGGCATCAGCACATTTTGCCAGATACAGCTCTTAATGCAGAGGTGATGGAACAAAGCTTGTGAGAAACCCTCAGTTATTTCACTGAAAACTTGGTGTCTTTGGAATCCTGGTAAAACTGAAGGACCAAGCTGCCAGGCTTGTAAAATAAATCTGTGATCATGGAGCCCTCAGACCTCGACTGTGAGACAGTTCCCTTTTTTGTTTTCCTTTCTTTCCATTACTTTGTCTACTGGGTTCAGCTTTGGGAGTGCTGCTGCCTTGAGACTAATGAAGCATTAATCACTGGCAGAAAGAATGGCAGTAGATGAAAGCTCACTTTTTCTCCTGGACTTGCCAGCTCCAGAGTATCAGACAGCAGCAACGATCTGTTCCTTGGGTCAGGAGAATATTATGACTGCAGCATTTCTGCCTGCCTTTACCTTTTGGCCTTGGATTTTTCCACCTCTGAAGTGTGTTCAGATTGGGTGATCGATCCCTTCTGGTGCTCAGAAATCCTGGGGGACTTAATTAGTTTTGGTTTCCAGAACAGCTTGTGGACTTCATGCCTTCACTCGTCTGATTAGCTGTTTTGTGTCAGTCTCTGTCCTCAACCTAGACTTCCTCTGTGAGGTTGGAGTATTGCAAGCTTTCCATTTAACCCTGAACACAGGGAAAACTTTGCACAGGAACATTGCACAGGAAGCCCTGGGCAATATTTTGGAACAGCACAGGTTGCTTTTAGTTACACCTTCCTTCCACAAAGAATTTCACTGCAGATTTTACATAAATTTATTTCCCAGGAGAACTTGCTTGGTCTTGAGAGTGTATAAACATTGGAGAAATTAGGATATATTGGGTGCAAAGCTCTTTATCAGTTCAGATAAGACCCAAAAGTCACGGTGAACATTTTGTTTGAACATCGTGTCTTTTTTGTTTCACCTGTTTGGAGATCAGAGTAGGCTGTTGGACTTCATACAGGTTTAGGTCCTGATATTTTGTGCGGACACCAGGTTTTTGGGACATGTTCTGAAAAATGTAACATCTTTTTTTTTTTCTTTTTTCCTCTTTTTCTAGCACCAGTTCCTGAAGATTGCAAAGCCTCTTTCTAGTCTCACTCCTCTGATTATTGCTGCTAAAGAAGCAGCAAAGAACAACCATTAAAGTGGGAGAGTCAGCACGGCCGTCGTGTCAAGCCTTCTAGACGTTCCTTTCAGAAACCGAATTACCTGTCCCTGTCCCCTCCTGCTCCTCCTTCACAGGGGTGTTCTTAAACTTTGATCTGCCTGGAAGGGTAGCAGATGTATTGTTTGCTGAGCGTGGGAGGGCATCCAACAGGAAAGTTGCTGATCGTAAAGATGGAACTGTCTTTCCATCCTCTTTGATGGGCACGGTAGGGGAAGGGTGTATTTTATGGCTGGGAAGATCTTCTGAGAACATCTGAACCTGACCTACACGTAGCAAAGCCAGTTTGTTCTCGTATTTCTTACCGTGTTTATTTTTAAAGATAATGTGGACCATGTTTATCTTAATAAATTAAATCTTTTGCCTGCTGGACTCTTCCTGCTTCTGCCAAGCTGCTCTTACAGCACGGAGGCTGCTCTCTGCTTTGGATGACTCGAGGAGGGAAGGAAGCAGGCAGCAGCAATCGGAACAGCTAAAACAAGTGGAAGGGGAACAAGGGCAGCACCATGCAGCCCTCCTGCAGCACCGCTGGATGCTTCGAGGGAGCAAGGAGAAAGCCTGTGTGTGCTTCTTGCAGCTGTTGGACAACTCGTGATCTTTTTGCCAAATTGTGTGAATCGAGGTCCTTCCCTGCACACTTTAGTTTCAACTCAAGTAATTAAACAGCTTTCAAATAGTTCTGATATTCTAGAAAAATCACAGGAAAAATCAACTGGGATTTCTTTTTGGGTTATTTTATTAGTGCTATCAGGTTTCGTGGAGACCTGCCCTGTAAGATAAAGCAAACAGAACAATTACTATTATAAAGATAAGATTTGCCTGCAGGATGATGAAAACTCTTGCTTCTTAGACCAAGGCCAACAGAAAACAAACTGATGATGGACAGTGCTTTTTTGGAAGCATAGGGGCATTCATTTTTCGTTGAAATGAGCGAGTGAACTGGTATCTTTATGCTACTGACTCCTGTGGTTGCTAATGATATGTAAAACAACAGCAATCCTGGAACTACTAGAGAGATCGGTTGTAAACACTGGCGTTACGTTACTGTATCCTGATTTTTAATAAAACGACTGCTGCATTTCTTAACTCGGGGCTGAGGGAGGGGTGGAGAATTCCCTGTCACCAGACAATTCTGTCGGATGGGATTGGTTTTCATGCTATTGTCACTGGGTGGTTACAAGTGATGGATTAAGTGATACAAGCTCCTGTAGTCCTGTGGGATAGTGAAAGGCTCTGAAGAGGAGTAACTACACACAGAGGGAATGGATAAAAGATCTTGCTTTCTCTTTACATATCACTTTGGTCATTTCCAGGGTGAGTTTAATCCAGATCTGGAGTAACCTCTCCTCTCTCCCCAAAGCACTTGTGTTGCACAGAAACTCATTCCTGCTTCTTGCTGGACCAGTCCTTTCCTCCCTGCCCTGGGCTTGTGATGCAAATATATATATACATATATATATTTTCTTTTTTTTTTCCTCTCACTCTATGATACATGACAACCCTTACACTGGTTTTACAAGCATAGATAAAGCCTTTAAGGTCCCTTGCTTTTTTTTTGGAAGGCCACTGACCTTGAATAATGCCCTTGAATAATTCTCTTTGGTGAGGAGTTTGGTTTTATTTTCTACGGAAGTCTCAAAATGCCATGTTTGGGGTGGGTGGGAAGGAATGATGGGCTAGATCTCACTTGATCTAAAATCTAAGGTGGCTCTGGTCTTATTGACCCACCAATTGCCTTTTTTTGACAGCACAGGATTAAACCTGATCCATGAATGTATTGAATGTTGCCAACTTCCCTTTGCCTTCCCTTCCCACTCCATCCTTGGCACCCCTTTGAGATGAGAGTGGTAATGCAGACGTGCCCTACCCGTGAGCACATCCACGGGCTTATTTTTCTGTGGGAGGGAAAATGGTAAAAAGGGTTACTTGAATTTAAGTTAATTTCTTGGATTCTCTGTTGCCCAATGGAAAGGAATCTGCATGAATGGCTTTTTCTCCCCGTTCTTAAGCTGATGATGTGCTTCTGTCTCATTGACTTCAACTGTGAATTGGTCCTTACTGGTTTGGTAAGGACTGAAAGCTACGCACTGGGAAGCTGAAAGACAGTGACTGTAGACCTGTCATCCTCTCCTGTTTTTATTTTCCCCACCTGTGATGTGAAAGAAGTTGACTTGCTACTGTGTGCCTAGCCCCAGCTCCAAGTTAAGAGACGCATCATGTTTTCATGGTCTCAGAAATCTTAAATAAATAGATAAATAAATAAAAAATGTAGTTAGTTTATGAGAACGAGGTATATTTTTTCTCCTGAGATGGATCCTTTTCTCTGCTCTTATCTTCATCTGGGCATTGCCCAGCTCCAGCACTGGTGGCAGCTCTGCATAGCCTTTCACAGCCCTGTCTGGTCACTACAGAGAGCTGCTAGCACAAGTGTCTGGCTTGAAAATTAGCCTCTGTGGCTTATTTTTTATTTTTTAATGTTTATTTTTATCTGAGAACATCTTTATTGCTGGGATTTGAAAGCAACTTGCAACTAGAGAACTGCTTTGGTGGCATTTTAAAATATATTTTTAATATACCTACTGTGTGAGCTAATTCTACCGAGTCTGAACCATTTTTAATCACAGCCTTTAATTATTTATTTGATTATTAGATTCCCTCTTCTATATTAGAACATGAAATATTCAGTTGTTCGACTATCCACCCTGAAAACCTGCTTCCTTTTTATGGGATCCTCAGCAACCCTATCCGGTTAGGTGCCGAAATGGCACAACGTGCTACAGCTCCCAAAGCTCTTGGTGGAGGCCAAAGGTAAAACTCATCTCTTTTTTTTTTTTTTTCCAAAGAACTGAAGATTTTCGTATTTAAGAAGCAGCCGGTGCATTTCAAGCTTCCTATATTTAAAGAGGTGAAGGCTGAGTCTTTTGTTTCCCTAGCGTAAAATACGGAGACTTTTCAGTGGCTTATTTCGATTAGTAATAGAGAAGCTGTGGATGTATTTTGGGGTTGTAAACACACTGGACTGAGCACGTGGATAATTACAGTCCTAGGGCTGGTCTCATTGTTTGCTCCTAATGCCAGCTCACAGCACCAAGGCTGGGGTCATAGAGAAGCAGGGAGCTGCTGCTGGTGGCAAAGCAGCGATGCCCACGGGGGCTGGATGGAAACTTGCAGCCGAAATGGATGCCCCAAGGAAAGGGGTGGGAGGGCGACAGAGGATGGTGTTGGTCCAAGGAAGAAGATGGGTGTTGGGGTAGGAGGAAGCAAAAGGTAAAAGCTCAGTTCCCAACTGCTGAGGGAATTTGGAGGATGCTGGAGCAGCCTGCGGTGGATTGAGGCATCCTGTTTGGGACCAGGACGGAGCGGGGGCTCCTGTGCAATGAAGGGGTGCTCGGAGAGGGGACTGAGCCTTATGTCCTTGAGCTACAGCCCATGCTAAGTGAGCCAGAGCTAATCTGACCTGCTGCCAGATGTCTGCGTGTCTTGTCCTGCTGGGAAATAACAAGGGCTTTTGCCGATTTAAAATCAGCTGGAAAATGTGCTTCTCTTTCTTTGTGCTGCCTCGGCGTAACTCTGGTAGTGCCCGGTTTGTTAGGGTCAGCTCAGCCATTTAGAAAGCAAAACTGAAACCTTAAATAAAACCTGAATGAATGACCCGTTTCTCCTTCCCTTTGTTTCAATGGCGCTTGCAGAAATGAATGGGGGTGCTTGAAGGAGGAGTTGTTTCTCTGATCTGTTTTAATTAAATCTTACTTGATGGAACAAAGTGACTTTACACTGAAAGCTGTTGCAGAAAGTGTGATTTCTACCACTTATTTTAACCAGTTTGGAAGTCCTTAATGCCCTGAGAAACACCTGTCTGGAAGCAGGATGTAGACCCCAGTTTGAGGAGGAGGCAGATGATGAAATTGTCCCTCTTGGCTGCTTGATGTCTCCCCAGGTAGAGCTCGGTGTCAGAGGAAATGGGGGAGGATTTGGGATTGGCCCCTAAAGCTGCCCTCCCCAGCATCACTTTTACATGTGGGGTCAGTGGGGTGAGGCTGCTAACAAGAGTAGGAGTTTATCACCTATATAATTGTGCAAATGCCTCATTGCAGCTTGGATTAAGGAACATCCCGGGTCGGGGAGGCCACGTGTGCCCCAACAAGCCCCCTGCTGTAGGTTTTCATCCTCTTGTAGGGCAGAGCTGGGTTCTGGAAGTCCAAGAAACCAAGCCTAAAGTGAAGAGGACTTGCCCAGCTCAGCCTCTTGGTGAGCTCTCAGAAGCTGTTTGGGTGCTGAGCCCCATGTTGGAGGAGAGCTGGAGGAAAAGGGAATGTCTGGAAGGGGGAGTTGGCCAGCTGCATCCCATGTCCATGTCCTCGTACCATGAGAGCCAGGCAATCAAACTGTGTCGTCCTGCATCCTCCTCCTCCCCTCGTGAAACTTCTAAAATCCAGGCGCCAGGCAGACCGGAGAGCCTGGTAACGTACCCCAAAAGTGCCTGAAAAAGTGGTAACGGGGCTGGTGGCTCTGCCAGTAATTCCCTCAACACCATAACTTGAGTGTTTATTATTTTATTTTATTTTATTATTTTATTTTATTTTTTATTTTATTTTATTTTATTTTATTTTATTTTATTTTACTTTGCTTTACTTTTAGTTTAGTTTAGTTTAGTTTAGTTTAGTTTAGTTTAGTTTAGTTACTGTATTTTATTTTATTTTACTTTATTTTTTTCCTGGGACTCTCCATCCTCATCCCTCTCTGCCTCTCCCCATGGTAGCAAGCCCCAGGGCTGCTGGCATCGCTCCCACCACCTCTCCTGCCCCTCTTGGCAGCCCCACACAAAAGAGAGGAGCTTCTGCAGAGTTCCTTCCTCAAACTTTGTGGCTTCAAAATGCTTCCCCATCCCAGGCCTCTCATCCCACTGCTGCCTTTTTTTCCACCTGCATTGGAGGGAAATTACCTATGATTATCTCAGAGGGGTCTCCCAAGGCTAAATATGCACCAGGAGACACAAAACCTGCCCTGGATCTTTAAACTTGTAGTTTTTCATACCTAAATTTAGCATTTTCACTGGTGGGAACAGTTCTGCAGGGTCTTATTATTTGGGAGGGAAAAGGGGGGAATGAGCAGGAGGAGAGGCAATGTGCTGGTAGGTATGAGAGAGGAAGAGAGTTTCACTACTGCATACATCAGGGAAAATTGCTGCATTTTATATAAGTGATATTTTTCCTGCATCCCTGATTTTTAGTGTCCAGAACAGTCCCAAGTTTTGGTCCTAAGGCTCATCTTTTGGGAGAATTTAGAGCTTGAACTCCGTGAGCTTGCCGGGCTTTCCTGGCTGCTCCCTTCCAATTCCTGGGGCTGTGATGCCCTCTCCCGGCGGCTGCACTGGGGATAATTCCTCTTCGTGTTTCCCTGCTGCCACTGCAAAGCTAAGTTTGGAGGCTGAAGGCAGCCAGCACACCCCAGCAGGCATCAGGAGGTGGTTGTGGTGCTCCAGCACGGTTCCTGGCCATCATCCCACGTCCTCCACCTCCATCTGCTCGACGTTTGTGCCACGATCTGGAGGCACCATCCTGCACCTCACCTCGAGTGTTGGGTGCTGAGGAGTGCTGGAGCCTACAGAGAAGGGCAATGAAGGTGGGGAAAGGGCTGGGAGGCAGGAGCTGGGACGAGAGGCTGAGGGCACCTGGGTGGAGAAGAGAAGGCTGTGGGGAAGCCCCGAGGAGGGGAGGCACAGAGAGAGGCACTGGCCTCTGCTCCCTGGGCACCAACGTCAAGATTTATGGGAATGGCATGGAGCTGTGCCTGGGGAGGCTCAGGCTGGACATCAGGAAGAGTTTCTGTATCGTGAGGGTGCTCAGACACTGGCACAGGCTTCCTCGGGAGGTGGTTGGTGCCCCAGGCCTGCCAGAGTTCAAGGGACATTTGGAAAATGCCCTCAGTGATGTGCTTTAATGGCTGGTTAGCCCTGAAGTGATCAGAACTTAGTGATCTTTTAGGTCCCTTCCAACTGAACTCCTCTACTCTACTCTACTCTACTCTACTCTACTCTACTCTACTCTACTCTACTCTACTCTACTCTACTCATGTAGAGAGAGAGAAGAGAAGAGAAGAGAAGAGAAGAGAAGAGAAGAGAAGAGAAGAGAAGAGAAGAGAAGAGAAGAGAAGAGAAGAGAAGAGAAGAGAAGAGAAGAGAAGAGAAGAGAAGAGAAGAGAAGAGAAGAGAAGAGAAGAGACATAGAAAGAGGACACCCTGGGCGTAGCAGGGTGTCCCTATAACTTGGGGGCCACCAGGGGAGGGACAAAGGCCTTGGTCCAGATTCACCCACTGAATCTGGAGGAGCGTGAGGCAGGAGGAGGCAGCACAGAGCAGCAGAGCAGGCAGAAAGCAAAGCAAAACCTCGCTGTGCTCTCTTCCTGACATCCAGCGGGGTTCCCTCACCGTTCTCCACCTCTGCTCAGTGCAGAAATATTTGGCTCCCCTGGCCATACCACAGCCTGTATTTGTGCTCCCTGTAGCTGGGCACATCTACACGGGCTTTGCTCCTCCTTTGCTCAGCATGAAGCTGCCCTCAGGCTCTTTACACTCGGCCATGCCCCCTGTTGAGGGTCTGGAGGTGCCTCTGCCTTGGGGCCTCTGGGCCTGGCCCTGGGCACCCCTGAGCAGAGCCTGGCTCCAGCCTCTCGGCACCTCCTGGCAGTGCTGGTGGCCATGGCTGGCAGCCCCTGGAGCCTCCTCTGCTCTCACAGCCTCTCCTCATGGCAGAGGTGCTCCAGGCCCTTCGGCACCTCGGGGGCCCAGCGCTGGGCCCAGCACCCCAGGGGCGGCCTCAGCAGCGCAGAGCAGAGGGGAAGGAAGGATCACCTCCCTCAGCCTGGTGGCCCTGCTCTGCCCCAGGCTGAAGTTCTCCCCCTGCCCTCCTCCTGTATTGTTCCTGCCCATAAACGCTGCAGTTTCTGTGGTTAATCTTACAGGGACCTCGCTCCCTGCGTGAGTCACCTCCTCTCCAGGCTCCGCAGCAGCTCCTTGTGCAACCCTACAGAGCGGGGACACAAGCTCAGCCCGTGGGGGACTGATCCCATCAATACAAATGTCCCCAAACCACTGAGGGACAGTGGCAGGACTCAAATGTGGTTATTTCTCACCAAAACACAGCCCTGGACTCTGTATCTCAGCAGGCACCTGGGCACCGAGATGTCCCTGCTCCTGGCGCTCCCTGTTTGTGCCATCCCCCCACAATTTTATCTTCTGACACAAATAGAAGCAAAACCCAGCGGAGTTCAAGGCTGATATCCCTGAGCCGGGCTGTCACAGCTCCGGCCCCCGCAGATGCCCTCGTTATGGGCTCATAAACCCCAGGGCAGGGCTCACAGCAGGTCCTGGTGCGGAGCTGGGCTGGATGAGGTCCATCACGTGGAGCGTGATAACAACCCCGCTCGCTCACTCTCCTTCAATGTCAGCTGCTGGCAGGGCTGGGACACCGGGCAAGGATTTTCTGGCTGAGATAAGCTGCTGAACTCTGAGCCAAAGATACCACAGGCAGAGCAGCCCCTGCCCAGCCCCTGTGTCATCCGCCAGGTGATCACAGAGCAAACCAAGGGCTTTGCATCTCTGCGCCCGAAGGAAAGGGCAGGATGCAAAAGCAAGCCAGTATTTTGGGGAGGGGGAAACAGAGATATTTTCTAGTTTGGGGTAGGGTTTTGGATCATCCTTTCCTTTTTCAGGGGCTGCCCTTTGCTGCAGGGAGGAGTTTTGTGCTGCTGATGTTGCTCAGCCCTGTCCCCTTATTCCCATGTACCCAACGGAGCCCGTCCACACCGTGAGGGTGCAGCAGCTGGAGGAAAGGCAGCCGGGGCAAGGACCACAGTGAAACTGGGCTCAGCACAGCCACAAGCACATCACTCAGGAGAATAATCCATCACATCAACCTCAGAGACCAAAACTGCTGGACACCCACCTGCCAGGTGCCCAAGGAAGCTGCTCTTGCTGCTCCCCACATCGTATCAGTGCCATCAGGCTTCTCAGTATCACCCTTCCCTGCCCTTGCTATCAGCTTTCCAGAAATCAGGCCATAAACCAAGTCATTTATCTACAGGCTTGCACCCAGCCCCACGCCATGCCTCTGCCCCAGCCAGCTGAGTGTTAGCTTGCAGGTGATCGGGAACAGAAACAAACAGCAATAGAAAGAGCTGCTCCTGCCCTCAGCAACCTTTTGCAGTTCCCTCCTGATTTAATATTTTAACTCCAAACAAAAATGATGGTTCTGGAGGATCTTGTGCTATCCAAGGATTCCCAGTACTGCTTTTAGAGTGGAACTGTTACATGCCCTTTGCTCGTCATTAGGTTTCAGAGTGAATCAGGCTCTCACCTCTGTGGCTCATCTTCTAATCAAAAGTTTATGTTTGTAATGTCAATTCCCTAAAAAACACTGGGCCATCGTTTCTGCCTTTTTCTTCCCCTCTCCATTTAGGGAACACTTTCCTGATTTTTCTTTTCAGGAACCTTCTTTTCATCCAACAGGAAAAATCCCAGTGTAAAAAACGATGGGGGTGACAATCCTGAAGTGGTGGCATTTCAGGCAGCCCCCTGGGGCTAGAGGGGATTTTTTTTTTGGCCTCCTGGGGCTAGGGGGGATTTTTTTTTTGCCTCTTGTGCCGCTGAGAGCTAAGTAGAAGTTGGAGCTGTGTAAAGTAAGCCTTATACCCTGAGAAACTTCACGGGTATCCCTCTGAAAGGCCACCCTGCATTGGAAGTCACAAAATTCAACTGCACAAACTGCTTTTGTCGCACTGGTCTGCCCCTCACCCCCTCCAAAGGGAGTTATGTCTCTAATAGGATTAAGATCTTAAAGCCAAAAAACATTGCAAAAAAATTAAATAAAAATAAAATAAGCACTGGGGCTGTTCAGAAATGGTGTGCAGCAGATTCCTGCTTGGGTCTCACGGATGCAGGAGATGCTTTCCATGAGGATGCTCGTTAGTTTAATTCTGAAGATCAGCAAAGTCTTGCCCAAATCTCCTTCGGGATATCTCCCCGAACCCCATCCTGTGAGCACATAACTCTGTCAGGGCAGCATTTGAACACCATCCTCTCACATTCTGGGTGGGCAGGGTGTGGGACGGATCCAAGCTGGCTTCCCCCATGAGTCCCCAGCTCCTCCAGGAGCCGTGCCCCCATCCCACGATGGGATTTTAATCTTCCCAGCCTCGGGGGCTGAATTTATGAAGCCTCACGTGGCCCCTCCTACGGTGGGAGGGACGGCTCCGGCAGCCTCTCTAATGCTGGGTGTCACACAGCGGTGCCACCATTCGGGTCCTGAGTGTCACGAGCAGAGGACACGGCGAGCCGAGAGCAGCAGAAAGCCCAAAACAACCCCTCCATGTGCGTCCCGGCGAGGTGAGTTACCTCCAACGTCCTCGTGCTAAGGATGCTCCCTCTGTGCAAAATGCATCCCTCCTGGCTCGTTCCTGCCTGCATGAAAAGTTAGCCCTGCGAGGAGGGGGATGGATTTTTTAGGACTTTTCTTTTATTCTTTGGAGTTTTGAGGGCGTTGGTTGGCGTCCGACAGCGGGGCGATTGTCGCGGCTGCTGCCTGGGTGGCGGCGAGAAACAAAGCCCGAAAAGCAGGAGGATGGGGAGAAGCGGGAACAAAAGGGGATTATTTGCAGATCGGGGGGGTTCCCGGTGATTTATTTTTATTTTTTTTTTGAGAGAAAAAGGAGTTCAGGAGTCCGACTTGGCGCTGGCACCCCTGCCAGATAAGTTTGCTGCCACCTGTTGAGGGGAGGAAAGGGAGCTGGGGCCAGACGTGAGCGGTGGGTGGGCGGTGGGGCTGCTGGAGCCGGGGGCTGAGCATTGGTAATGCCTCAGATAAAGGGCTGTTTCCATAGGAAACGACAGAAAGGAGCCTCTTTTTTTTTGCTGGGAACAGCTGCGAATCATCGGGGTGGCTGGAAAGGGGCAAAGGCTCTTGGGTTTGCCACCCGCTGCCAGCCAGCTCCATGGGCGACCCCTTCCCTTCCCCAGGCTGGGTGCCCCGCTGTGGGGCTGGGTGCTGGTGTAAATCAGGAGCAGCTCGGTTAGCTGGTGTCAATCTGAGGACCAATTTGGGTTGGATAATGCAGATTTTGGCTGGTTGGAGCTCCAGAGGGTGTGCATCACCCTCTCTTCCCTCCTACTCTTACTTTGGGAATCCTGGTCTCCCAGGGGAGCCTCTCTCCGGACTTATCCTCCGGCACACGACACCAGGTGGAAGGGGAAAGGAGAAGGGAAATAATTTCCTACAGCTGCTCGAAGAGTTTAGCTGCCTTTAACAAAAGAAAAGGCGGGACGTGCCGTGGGACCAGCTGGATTGTAATTGGAAAAATGCTCCGCGTGCGGAGGGAGCCAAAGCTGGCTCTTTGCAGCTCTGCTATTGAAATGTTTAAAAGGTGGGCAGGGTTTCCAGGGTTTCCAAACTTTGCAGAGAAATAGAAAACTGGGTGTCACAGCCAGTCCCGTGGCTTTCTAATCACAGGATCACAGAATATGGCATGGTGTTGGGCTGAGGAGGTGGCTGGATGGTGTCTTTGGGGCTTGAGGTGTCGTTGGGGGTGATGAAAAAGCAGCTCTGCAATCTTGGTGATCACTTGCTGCGGGACTGCATGTGTCTCAGGAAGTTCCTCCGTGCAAAAAGTTGATGTAAGGTGGTGTTTAGTGTGATAAAATACCAGCCAGGACATACAAGAAGCATTATTTCTCTATGTTTGTAGATTTTGGGGCAGTGAGGCTTTGTTTTCTTGCTGTGCAAGAGCCCAGAAGCTTCAGAAACATATTTGTAATTGCGTGCAATCGGCTTCTGAAGGCATCACCCCTCAGCTGAGGTGCCCTAACCCGGCACATTGGATCCTGCCTCCTCCCCACGTGGAGCAAATCCTGCCCAAGAGACCTCGTGGTGGCTTGTCCCTCTCCTATTTCAAAAAGAGTGGATGGGATAAGAAGTTGGGAAGATCCCTCGGGCTCAGGATCCCACGGGAGACGTGTTTTGGAGCCAGTAGACATGTTTTGGAGCCAGTCCCTTCCTTACCCTCCCTTCTCAAACACAACTGCAAAAAGCAATCCCTCGTCCCTCCCGCCTCCATCTGCTCTAATTAGTCTGGAGGCCCCTGGAAGGTGTTCAGCCCCCCGTGGTACCGAGCTGCTGTGGCCACCTCGGGTCCATCCCCTGCCGCCACGTGATTTCGCAGCCGCCCTTAATCACAGGACTTATTTTGGAAGGTCTCCAGAGCCGGAGAACTAAAAGCCCCTTTAGAAAAGCAGGGGAGAGGGGGGGGAGGAAGGAATTGGCAGGAGCAATTGCTTTTTAAAAGGCTACTTACTTCTTAAGATGTACTCGCTACTGATTAACCTTTGCTCCGTGATTGCTTTAATTGATTCATGCCTTAAAGCGGTCTGAGAGGTTCTGCAGGGTCAGCTCTCTCCAAAGTGCCCCGTTTCCCTGAAAACTTCTTAAAGCTTCTTGCTTGGGCAAATCCCAATTTGGGCGTGAAACGCAGGTGCTCGGCTCTGATCCATTTTCCTTCTCCTTCCCCCAAATTATGCAGCCCGTGCTTTACCTCTTCCTTTCCTCGCCTGCTGCCAGGCTGTGATGGTGGTTGTTGGTTTGGGGACATTTTTGGGGCCATTCCACAAGAATGAGGCACTACAGCATTGGGAACTGCCACCTTCAATCAGCCTGTTGACCTTCTGGGGTCCCTGTGTCTGCTTCCTTTAGCCATGCATGGAGAAATCCTTCATTTCTTCCTACTGCAGCAGAGACAGACCCCAAACGAGGGCAGGGTTTCCAGGCACCAATGGGCTTTGGTGCCCAAGGGCCATACTTGTATCAAAGCAACTTGGGAAGCCCAAGAAATGGTCCTTGGGGTTTTTTTGGGTTGGATTGATGAATGTCCTTATGTCTGGGGCTGGATCCATGCCCTGGCACTCTGGCTGTGTTGATCCAACCTGTCCAAGACGTCTGCTCTTGGATGGGTTGAGTTGTGCCCATTCCTCTTCACTCCTTGCAACCACTCAAACGCGGAGGAGATGGGTCCCAGAGGAATTAAACCAGAATAATTAAAACATCCACCACAAACTCTACGGCTAAATAAATTACAGGGAATGAGCGATGAGGGAGATGCTCATGAGGGGGGAAAAGGAGGCTCTGAGCGATGGCTCCACCGCACTGGGAGGCTGGGAACAGCGGGGTGGCATTGTTACGGGGTAAAAAGGGCCAGCCCTGATGCATATGGATGCTGCGGGTAGCTGAATAGAGAAACCTCTGGCCGACGGCGTGGAAAGCGTCCCTGCCTCCCCTCCTTGCAGGGCTGTTTTGCTCCAAACCCTGAACTTTAACACGGGTAGCCCGCGGGAGGGCTGGCGCTGGGGGCTTTGGGGCGGTGACCATCCAGGGCCCCCGTCCTTTGTCCTGGCTGAATAGGGCTCTGCAGAGCCGCCGGCGGAGGTATGTGATCTGCAGACCTCTTTTCTTCTCCCCCTTTTGGCCGACGGACAAAGTCTTCCCGTGGAGATGGAGCTGGCGGCGTTGCTCTGCCCTCAGCGGGGCTGGGGGGGGCCAAGGGGGTTCCCCCACGCTGCGTCCCCATCCCATCATCTCCCCCGAAAAGCAGGGCACAAAGAGACGCTTGGGAATTCCCAGGAGTGGAGAGGGAGCCGAGCCAGGACGTGCTGAACTGCACAAAGTGGGATTAATCTTCAAAGAAATGTTTTCCCTTCTTTTCTGAGCTCCTTATTTAATTTAATTTTTTTTTTTTTGGCTTCCAAGGGATTTATTCCTCCTCCTTCCCCAGCCCTTTTTGCTGCTTTTCAAGGGTGGCAGAGAGACTTTTTGGAGAGCCAAGGGCCACCCAGGGGCCCCATGCCCTGCACCGCCTGCAAAGTTGCCACGAGCAAGGTGAGGACAAAACCCTCCTGTTGACCACACCGAAGTGTGGGGAGCAGCTTCCTCTCCAAGCAGTCTGCTTTGAGACTCCATTTCAGGCTTGACCTGTAGGTGGGATCCTCCCAGTCCTCCCCATTCGCTCTTGGGGTGACCAAAATGACCTTTTTTGGGGCTATTTTCTGCCTTTGCCCACCTGTAGTGCCCAGAGGAGGGAATCCAGCTCCCCTAAAAGACTGGCCATCCATATAACAGGCATCCTGATGCTGAGCAATGTGGGGCTGTAACCCAAGCTTGTGGGTTAAAAATCAGCTCTACGAAGGATCAGCTACGTGAAGGCTCTCGGGGTAAAAAAATAAGAAGAAAGGAGCTGCTGAGGGCCCAGCAATGGGGCCAGAGCTACCCCACACGTGGCTGTTTTGGGGGCTAGTGGTCTGAAGAGGCACCGAAGTGGCACTACAGGACAAAAAGAAGCCTTGCTTCTACTTTTTTTTTTTTTTTTTTTTTTCCTTTTCCCTCTTCACTTTAAGCAAACAAATATCTCCTGTCCCAGCCAGGACGTCCCAGCTCTGCTGCTGCTCCAGCATCGCATGCGAGACGCTGGCTGCTCAGCGGGGGATTTCTCAACCCTTCAGCTCTCTCGTGGGCGTGAATGAAACAAGCCCGAAAGGAAAGTTTGGGAAGCGATGCGATCCCGGGGCTCGTTGCAAGCAGAGCCCTTTAACACCCCGATATCTGGCAGCCCTGGTGTGCAGAGCTGGGCTCTCCTGGGGCACTGCCCCCAGTTCTGCCCCTAGGTATCCCCACCTTGTTCCCAGACCTTTTGATTCATCTTCTAGGAGGAAGAAAGAGCCATGTCCTACAAATGAATATCGACCCTTTATTTTATTTTATTTTGAGATTTCTGATGTTTTTCAGGCCCTTCCGTGGCTGAAGTAGACCCTCTCCATGCTTTAGCTCATGAGAAATTACGGAAAAAAGATGCTACAGCATAAAAACCTGCTACGTTTGGGCCAGCACTTGATGTCAGAGTTTAGGACTTTGTTATCTTCAGTCCTGGGGACCCAAGGGTGGTGTGGGCTGAAGGCTGTAGGCGGCTGCCTTCACTCGAGTGGTGTGGTGGAAATTTCTGGAAGGACAGTTGGGGCTGGTGGAACCTTCTACGAGGAGGGTTGGGGCGGGCAGGACTTCCCAGAAGGACAGCGGGGTGAGCTGGGTGAGCTTTTCTAAAAGGTAGGTGGGGTGGGACATCTCTACAAACAGCTGGCAGGCAAAAATAATTCAAACCCTGACCCTACGGGTCATCTATGCTGGGATTTACTTCCCGTTCCCCATCAAAGGAGAATTCCTGTAGACGAAAGCTTCCCCATACGTGCCAACCCCACACCTCTGCCCCTTGTAGATGGAGGGACTGGGGCAGCAGACCCCAAACCACCCGGCCCTTTTGGGAAGTCTCCGTGCAACAAGGGATGGGTCCAGCCAAAAATCCAGCCAGTGCTGTGGCACTTGGGAAGTCTTCCTCTACCCCTCCTTTTTCTTCTTCCTTTTATTTTTATTTTCATGTCAAGACTCTAAGCTACTATTCATTGGCTTTATTCAAAACACTCATTTTGCTCCTAGCAGGCAAGAGGGAAAAAAAATCTTTTGTAGCTCCGTGAGACCCTTTGACAAACACGACGATTTCCCCTTGCCTGTTTCGACACAAAACTGAAAGCATTTGCACAAAATCCATCGCACATGCTCTGAGGCTTGGCCAACGATTTCCTAGGCACGCATTCGTTAAGGCAGCCCGCAAAGTGCTTTGAAGATGAAGAAAACCAGCTGGGATTTGTGATGACTATGATTAGGGTTAAAGGAGGGCTCTGCAAGAGGTTGAGGATCACGAGTCAACCCCGGGGGCTGGGGACAAACTTGGTCAAAACATGAGTCTATTGGGAGAGGTATCTTGAAGTGAGACCAAATGATTTTTGGGGAAAGGAGGAGTTAAAAAAAATAATTTGGGCAAAAATGTGGTTCAGCTTTGAAGTGTTCGTTCCTATGATGAGCCCTCAGGAATAAAGGCAGGGATTAAGGTACCTCTTCTGCTCCAAACTCTCATGGTTGATGTGTGGCTTTGCTTTGAGGTGATGAGCTCCTCATCCTCGGAGTGATGTTTGCTTCTCCATGGGAGGATCTGAGCAGGAGATTGGGTGTTGGGCAAGGTACAGCACCCCTCCCCAGCACAGCTCACGACCTGTGGGCCCCAGCACCGAGACTCCTCTGTAAGTCCCTCTGCAACCCGAGGAGATGCAGGGCTTCATCTGCATTGGCAGGTTCATTTCTCTGAAGCAGGCGTGCTTATTTATGACCGTTCAAGCTGCGGAGGCATATTGCAAAACACGGGACATTAACCTTGCTGGAAACCTCCCCAGAGCTTTGAAAACCACAGCCACTGCCTGCTGGAGGTGTGCAGCAGCACACAAAATGAATCGAGTATTGTTCCTGCAGCCTCAGGAGCACTTATTCCTCGTTAACCCCTTCACTTTCCACGTTCATTCATTATTTTGGGGTAAGCCCTGGCATTTCTGTGTGCTGAGGGCTGTCATCTGCCTCAAACCCACAGCTAATCAGTCCTCGGGGCTACAAGTCGAGCTGCACATCCTCCCTGGGATCCCACGCAGAAGCAAGGAATAATTAGGGCTAATAAAGGAGCTGTTGAATGTCTTGCTGATAAATCATAATTATCACCTGCCAGGGAAAGGAAAGGAAAGGATGCATATCCCGTACCGCGGGGAGGTGTTGACTGGTCGTGTTTCATATCAGCCTTCTTCCTTCCCTGTGTCAAACCTCTTCTGTTCTCGGAAAAGAAAGTAAAGGCTGATGGCAATGGGACAAGAGGGAACCAAGGCTGCGATCCAAGCAGAACCAAGGCTGGTTTGGCTTCTGTACCTGTTTACCACTCAGAAGATGAATTCCCCAGCTCTAAACATCAAATAATAATAATAACAACAATAATTAGGCAAGGATCCTCTCCTTGCTCATGCATTTGCCTCTCCAGCCAGCTCTGCTGGCGCTACCTTCTGCATCCAGGCTTTGCAGCTGAATGTATTTCCCAATTTTTTCTCCAGCTCCTTTCTCCACCACCCCCCGGGCTAGTTCTCATGCTTTTCCTCACTCTCCGTCGAGCAGCGAGAAATGAGCAGTCCCACAAAACTGCCTGCAATTACGGGGACTCTTATCTGTGAGCAAACAGTCTCTGTTTGCAAGGGAAAGACCTGAGGTCTCTTGGGCTTACGGAGCTGGAAAACGTGTTCCTGCTGTCATGGCTCGCTTGCTGAAGCCCTAAACTTTGCTCTCCTGCTGATGCATGTTTTCCTGCTTGCTCTTTGCACCCGTGGCTTTCCCAGTGAGCGGATTTGGGGTTTGCTGTCTGTTTTTTCCAGCCATTTACCTTTGTCTGGTGGAGCTGGGGAGGGGTTGCGGGCAGCCTCCAAGTTTTAGGAGCACTCTGCTTCAAATCTAGATGCAGTGAGGTCTCTTGCTGTGTCCTGGCAATGGTTGAACTGCTCCAGATCCTGGTGTGGCCCTCCTGTCGTTTGGACTCTGCACCCACCCTATACTGCGACGTTCTTTGCCCCGTATCGATCCTTTCCTTTGAATTTACACACAAATGCTTTCTTCACTCGATATCTCAAGCATCTCCCATGCTTTGTTCCCCGGTGGACCCAGCAGTGCCCTGCAGCCGTGGGGCTCCGAATCTCCCATTTGCTTTTCCAGCGTGAGCCCCGTATGCCCAGTGGGACCAGGAGCAGCCGTGGGACGAGTCATGACCGGGGGGGCTTTGCAAACTGAGATTCCGAAACTTCAGCTTCCTACATGTCATTTCCCAAAAGGATGACAAGCGGTGGGTGCCACTGCCCCCCCTGAGGACATCATCCGGGGTCCCAGGGCTCAGCCATGAGACAAGAGGAATCCTCTGAGCACCAAGGGCTCTGAGGTCTGCACGTGGCCATCCCAAACCCACCTCACGCTGCCAGGAAGCGGATGCTCAAGAGGACCCCTTGGTTTGTTTGGCTGTGGTTAAGGCCGAAGCTCTCTTAAAGGCCGCTACGTGAATGTTTCCCATTATGTGAGATGTTGTGCTTACCCCTTCCAAAAGCTCCAGCGAGGCGGCAGTCAGCCAAACAGTTGTGAAATACATCACGGAGGAAACATTTGCTCTGCTCTCTAGATCCATCACCATCAGGTCGTGATGTGGTGGGCTTAAACTGTTACACAGGAGGCTAGGCATGGAAAAAAACCTTTTAATGGTAAAGCTGGTTCGGAGAGGATTAGCCTGTCTTGGGGGCTGGTGGTATCTCCATCACCTGCCCTTTTTATGAGAGAGCTAGTCCTGCATCTAGACTAACATCCAGATTTAACATCCCGCCAGCCAGATGGAGAGGACGATGTGCTGAGGTCTCTGCCATCTGTTTTCCTGTCAAATCCTATATGCTGATAGATAAATATCGATGCGTGAGCCTCGTGTCCCCACTAGGAATGCAATGGCAAATTTCACGGTCCTCTGACAGCAGAGCTGCTGGTTTTGATCCCGTGTCTTCATTCCTGTTGCTGGAGGGAAAGGATGAGGCGTTAAATCAAGGGCTGGGGAAAAAACAATGCTGTGCTTCACTGATGGGGAAGATCGTGGTCTAGGGATCCTACTAGAAGGTAACAAATACTGAACCCGCATGGCATGTGTAAACCTTCTGGTAAGAGCTCTGAAGGTTCAAACGCATTCAGAAGACACAGCTGGGCAATTTGGCAATCGCTGGACTTATGCCAGGCATATTTTAGGCCAGCTGACTAGGACAGCAGGATCAGATGTCATCTGCTCCACTCGCTGGTGGCACAGAGCCCACAACCCCACCTCGTGCCTGGTGTTACTCAAGAGCAGGCTCGCCACGTCGCCACGTGAGAGCAGCATCAATTTTTTACCAGGGGGTGACCTCCTGCTGCCTCCAGATCTGATGCTGGTGAACCGAGTGTCCTGGATGGGCAAATATCTCTGTTTCAGGAAAGCTTTCAGGGCATGGCACACGTGGGCACTTCTTGGTTAGAAGCAGCCCAAATTGACAACTCTTGTGCTTCGTTTCCATCCCCTCTCCTTTGCAGCCCAGCTGCTGCTAGGGTGGGAATATACAGCAGGAAATACAGCAGGAGAGCATCATTTCGGTTTTAACTTGCATCTTGTTTCATTTGTGCCTTCTGCAAAATGATCATAGGTCTGGATTTTATTTTTATTTTTGGTTGTTTTTATGTAGTGTCAATTTGCAAGCTGTTATCCATTCATTTCTGCAAAGACACGCAGGACTTGGAGTTGTTTGCAAACTACTTGCATGTACATTTTAGCCACGTGGGTAGTGCAGCAATCTGTTCGGTTTTGCTCTTAAATCACTGTTATTCCATCCGATAAATTAAGGGGATTGGACTCCTGAGCTGGGACTTTGCAGCAGAAATGCCTGCACCTGAACATGACTGGCATGGACTGAGGGGCACTATGGCACTCGGAGGGCATCTCAGGATATCTCTGTACCACGATGGATCGTGGTGCTTGTTTGCCAACACAGGACTGTTTTACCTTCATGTTTCCTCGTGGTCTCCATAGAGCCTTGCTGGGTTAATTGCTCTTTGCTGGCACAACCCCTGTGCTGTTTGCTTCACTGCTAACATCGGCTGCAATTTACCACCGGAGTGTTTGTTTAAAATCCTGATTGTGAACAGATCTCCCATGTGTGCATCCTTACAGCTATTCTTTCTGGCCTTGCAACATGCTGCCAGTAGAGCTCTTCGAGTCAGGAAATGTTTTTTTTCCATCAGGGATCGGTCTCTGCAGTGCTGCAGTTTTTCTGGGATAAGAGGGAGAGCCCTGGGAGAGTTTTGGTCCCTTTCCTACCTGAACTGCTTAAAGTGGTAAGGGGTTGGAGACAGGTCACAGCGATATTGAGCTAATTCCCATGGCTAAGTTCATCGCAGGTTCATCCGACATTATTTGGGAATCTGCAAGGAGGGCTGAAGTTAATGATTTCCTTTCCCTGTATAGTGAAAGGGAGGCAGAGGTTCCTTCAGAGGTGATGCAGAGCACCAAAGTTATAACCACAGACCACCAGGGGGACTCACAATGACCGTAATTTTCTTCTAGACATCTCTCTTGGGGGTATAAAGTTTGGTGGGGTGTCCTCAGCCACCTTTCCTGCTGGTCTCGGCATCCTCTTGGGAACAATTCCTCTCTTTCTGACAAGCTTGCCCCGAAGGCAAGGAGACTCACATCACTCTTGTGATCTCATTGCAGGAGGAAGATGAGATAAAGCTCCTCAGATGGAGGCCACATCCACCAGCCTCAAGAGGATGAAGTTTGGGAAGCTGAAGGTGGTACGCCGGCACTTGCTGCAGAGGTACGAGCACCAGCCCTTCATCTCCTGCCTGGCGGGTTTCTACAGCTGCCGCTGGAAGCGGTACCAACGCAGAAGGACCGAGCCTGGGAAATGCTGCTGCAAGACGGTAAATCAGCTCAGAATCAGCAAAAACATTCATTTCTGCACCGGGAAAATCAGTCCAAACTGAGAAGCGGTTGATGCTGTGGGTCAAAGGGCCAACCTCCCTTAAAGACCACCTTGGACTCTTGGTGTCCTAGATGGCAGCTCCGGGGGCTGGAGGGGTTGCTGTGCTTCTCTGGCGGGCTCAATTTGTCTGTGCCACCACACAGAGAGTGTCCCCGAGTGGCTGGTGGTGTCGGGCAGCTGCGGGTCCCTGTGGTGCCAGCCCTGCTCCAGCAGGGCCACCCCGAGCAGGGGGCCCAGCCCCACGTCCAGGCGGCTGCTGGAGATCCCCAAGGAGGAGCCTGCTCTGCTTGTTTTGGAGTAAATGAGGCTCTGACTGATTGTCCTTCTTCCCCCTCTCTAGCGGGAATGCGTGTTTTTCCCATTGCTCGTTGGGGCTTTCTGCTTTTCTCTCGTCTTCCTGTACATGTGGGGTGAAGCGAAAAATGACTACAACAACTTTGACTGGTAAGTGCCTCGTTTTCCTCCTTTCCCACTCGGGTTTTAACGAGACACCCCAGGCAGGCAGGTCACTTCAGTCACGAGCCAAAGCTTCGATCCCTTAACATCTTGGTTCAAGCACCCAAACTGAACTCCCAGGGTCTCCAGAGGTGCTGAGGCTCTGCCCTTTCCTTGTACAAGTGTTAAGTGTGGATTTGTAAGAAAGATAACAACCATCGTTGCAAAAATAGTGAATGAAAGGGACTAAATGGCTCTTTCCTTCCCTTCATCTTCTTTTCTTTCTCCTGTTCCCTCTGAAGAAGCGTAGTGGCTGGCAGCAGAGCTATCTCAGAGCAAAGGGAATTGCGTGCTCCCAGTCTGGAGACAGAGAAATAACCAGTGTGGTTTTAGGCAAATCCTTTCCTTCTGGCCCCTAAAATTAGATGCCATCCAGATAGCTCAAATACCATGGGGACGAGAGGTGTAATAATATTATTGAGCCTTTAGGTAAAAAGGAAAGCTTCCCTCTCTCTCCTTGTGTTACGCCTCTGTAGCTCCTCCACCTTTCTGGCATTTTCTCCTTCAAATATATTTTCCCTCCAGCCCTGTGCTAAAGCAGCAAAAAATCTATTATAAGACGTACCACAAATGCTATTATAAGGTTTTATTGCTTTTCAGGTATAACTATGGGAACCTGGGCTTCTGGTTCCTCTGGTCTCTTGTTCTCCTGGTAGTGGCTGCGATCCTGTTCATGTACATCGCGCTGTTGTTGGTAAGTAAGGCTCCTGTTAAGGAGTGAGTTATGGGCCTAGAAAATAAATATAGGGGTGGTTTAATGTGTCAGACCAAAGTCCAGCCTAGCCCTGACACTTGACAGTAGCTACCTGGGGAGGATTGGGAACACAACGAGTATTTGTGATATTTTCTCCCACCTGTGGATGAGCATTTTCAGCACAAGGGTCTCTGAGCTAGATGTAGGTTCTGTGGTTTCTCTCAGTGATTTCCCTTTGGTGAATTTGTCCCATTTCTCCTTCAAAACAAGCAAAGCTGTGCCAGTTTTGGTTATGTGGAAGCTGAATTTTGTTATTTGGCAGCAGGGAAGTATGAAGATCTGAGTCTTGTAGTGGTGATGTGTTGTCGAAGCAGTTATTCCTCAAATCCTGAATGTAAAGCTCATGAGAAGAAGGGAAACATTATAGGGTTATATATAGGGTTTGCCTCCAGGTGGAGACCGCAGATGTGGTCACCAAACATTCCTGAACTTTATGCCCAAAGAGAGGCCTTCACTTTTCCAAATCCCATTAATTTTTCCCCACTTTCAGTCTCATTCCCACTCCAGCTTGCGTTTTGAGATGCCAGGTGCTGGGGCTGAGCTTGTGGCTTTGACTCACCTCTGTGACCAAGGCAACTGGCTTTTATCATCAGTTCCTGCTGCTCTTACCCCTTCATTGACGTCTCACCATACAGCCAGCCCGTAAATTGCCCGTGGCAGGGAACCTCTTTTAGCCTTGCTCACGCAGTGCCCAACACAACAGGTTTCTGAGGTCCTTTGTCCCTGCTGAAGTACAAATAAATAGTGATTTTATTTCAGTGCTAGCAATAAAATGACGAAGTGAGAAATAGGACAGCTGCTTGGCCATGCTACAAGCAATCAGTAACGTTATAAAAGCTGTGGACTAACTTATCTCTAAGTAGGACAAATAACAATGTTTAATTACAAGGATTTGGAGGCCTGCTGGTGGCTGTAGAGCTTAATGTCTATTATTTAGCTAAGTCTACCTGGCTTTCCCGGTGTCAGTGGATCAGTGTGGGTGCTTTGGTGGTTGCAGTGCTACTTTGGGCAACTCTGAGCTTTGCTAAAGATGCCTCATCATTGCTCCTCATCTTCATGAAGCTGTTAATTAATCCACCCAAAGTCACTGGGTATTTCTAAGGGCACTTGCCCTGCTTGCTTTCATCGCTATGTCCATCACGTCTAATTTGGCAAGACTCCTATGATTCTCTGAGTTCTAAGAGGCTGGCTGTGCTGCCTGCTTGTTACTTCTCAACAGATTTTTGGCTGAATCAGCCAATTTCAATCACCTGGGACAGACATCCTGACCTGCAGGGACATGGGATGGGGATGTGGAGGACAGAGGATTCCACGTGTTGCAGGGAGGACTGGAGATCTTCACCCAGGCAATGCTTCCTTGGGATGTTTTGCATCAGCAGCCCAGCACGTCAGAAAGCTGAGCACACTGATGCCCTTGCTAGAGGAGAGATTTTACAGCAAGGCGTGCTTGGGGTGGTTTTGTTTGTGAGCACCATAATCTCTTCTCCACCCAACTGGAGCCTCGAGGCCTCCTTCCACGTCCTTATTGTGAACCACTGAAGCAAACACTCTTCTGCCCAGCAGCCACCAGGGGCTGGGCAAAGTGCTGCCCAACAAAGCACTTGCTGTCTGTGCAAAGGCTCCCTCCGCCTGCATGCACCAGTGTAATTTTCTTCAGACAATCAGTTTCAATTAATTTAATTGTTATCACTCCCAAGGCAATCTTCTCATCCCCATTAAAGCTAAAAGGTTAAGCAGCGGGGTCTTGTTGCAGGACGGTTCAGGCTCAGCGGAGAAGAAAAATATTTCCTTGTTCAGTCTGTCAAACACAACAGATGATATTTGCCTCTCTTCACTTAAACACATTCATTCCAAGCGATTTTTGGGGAGGTAACTCGTGACTTTATAATGTAAAGGGGTTCAGATGTGCTGGGGCCTCTGCATTCATATTCTAAGAGGACTCAGAATTGTATGTTGGTACTGAAGTCCAAAGAGTGACCTCAAGCCTTCATCCCTGAGAGATCGGGGTATAATGGAAGCTCTGAAAGCCTCCATTTATTTTTTTGGGCAGAAAGTGAATGTAGAAACCTGGCTTGTGCTGTCAAGCCCCCACTGCAGTGAGTCCCAGGGTATGTGTGGGAGCAGTTTGGAGGAGCCAGACCTGCTGGTGGTGGTTGTCCTTTGGCCTGAGGAAGTCTTGCTGTAGGTGGAACTGTGCGAGACACCATTAAACACAGCTGCTCTCTGTGGAAGAGCAGATCGGACAGGTCCTGAGGCAGCTTTTGAGGAGCCAGAGCACAGAGAGGACAGATCTTGTCCATATCACATCATCTCACTGGTCCATCAAGACGTATTCTCCACCAGTGACCAGTGGAGCAACTGCAAGAGCTCCTCCTTCACCATCCGAGGATGAAACTTGGTGATTATTCTTCTTGTAAGCTGGTAATGAGCTGTTGCTTCTATCCCTAAGAATGAGCTTTTCCTCCAATGGCATCCCCAGATGTGCTGCATCTTTTGTAGGAAAGTTACACCATAGTAGCAGGAGAGAGTGGAGTTGAGCACAGCCTCTGAAATAGGCATTTGGACGCACCTTAGAAGGACCAAGTCTTTGTAAGATTGCTTGCAGAAAAGGGGAAAAATTTGGAAGTGTCTTTTTCTGAAGGGACCTGGATCATAAATTATTGTCTGCGTGGAGTACTGATGTCTGCTAAGAGATGTTTTGTTCTCTAAACCCTCATATCTGGTGATACTGGTTCCCAACCATCCCTTAGAGTTGTTGGGAAGCTTTCTCCATGCACCTGAGCATAGACCCACGTGTTTTCACAGCAGCAAGGGATCTGGGCTGGTGAAACTCATCACCAGGTTCATCAGTTGTCTGTGACAACCTGAAGATAGTCCCCAGCAGAGCCATGGACTGGTTTTCCTCATCCTTTACTTGGTGTTCAGGGCCTTTCAGGTTGTCCCCTGCCCTGGCTGGGGTTTGTGCTGTGCCTCATGGGACCCTGATCCCCAAGGGCTCCAATTTGCCAGCAGGGAAAGGAACACACCAGCCATAGGGCCACAGCTGGGGATTAAAAATTAACCAGAGGTTTTGAATCTCCAAGGCAGTTTTCCATGTTCTGAGATGTGCATTTCTTGCATTTCTTGCAGTTACTGTCAACGTGCGGTTTCCTTTGATCTCTGCTCTGTATTTTATTTTATTTTATTTTATTTTATTTTATTTTATTTTATTTTATTTTATTTTATTTTATTTTATTTTATTTTATTTTATTTTTTGAGACTTTTATTCCCTGAGCTGTCTCCCTTGGATGATGTGCCTCTAATGACAACAAATATATAGAAAACAATTAAGGTTGCTGCTGTATTTTTCATGTCATGGATGCTGGCCCAGGCCATATTCTATCAGAGTTTGTATTCACAAAGTGTGTACCCCAAAATGCTCAAGTATCTGTCACTCATGAGAAGGTTTTGATCCTACAAGGCAGTTTTGGTGTGTGCTTGGCCATTTCAGGAGCATATTTACTGTAGCAATAACCACTTCTCTCCACTCACCTGCCCTGCCTTGCTATTTGCAGAAAGGCCTGAAGTGACTTCCCTATATAAAAATAATTCCAGAAATGCCTCATTTTGTTCTTTTGTACCAGGATGCAAACTATCTCTTCTTGGTTTCCCAGGTCCTAGCGATGTGTTTGCTTGCAGAAGGTCAGCAGCTGTACCTGCACTGGAGTCACAAGGTGGGGAGAGGGTTTTCTGGTAACCCTAACCATGCTTTGAACAATCAGCCTGTGCTGTTTCCCTGCATGCAAAACAGCTTAGGTTATAGGAGAGAGGGAAGAGGTTAATCTTAGGAGGCTTTAAATACCCATACTAATGAAATCTCCAAGTGAGCTAATCACCCCAAGCTCCCTGTGCAGTCAGATGAGGGAAATGAACCCTCCAAGGATGCAAATCATCCAGCTGGTCACAGACACCTAAACTGAGATGAGATGAATCACACCTAAAGTACCTTTTCTCCCCACTGTCTCTAAAAGGAGCCCATGGTGACTCACTGAGGTGAGGATGTCTGTATTTGACATGCCTACATGTGGTTACATGTAGACAAAGGCAAAGTTTCCATGAGAAGCACAGCGTAAGTCCCTGTAGCAGGAGCCAGCAGCTTTAAAAACAGTGCTGCAAAAAGATGCATAAGAATCACCTTTCTTCAGAAATTCTTGAAAGCCAGGTGAGGTTTTTCAAAAATAAGCCTCTAGCAGTTTAGGGGAAAGCGTAATAAGATTGAAAATCCCACAGTGAAGGGGAATAGCTGAATGTCAAAATACTTGATCCTCTTTTTCTTCATTTACACAGTGGAAACAATCATTTTCACTATCAAAAATGGGCCTCCAGAAGAACCAGAAAGCTGTAGAGCAATTTGTGGGAAATGATGAGGCTGCATGCCTATATGGAAGAGATTAGGGACTGATTATTAAGATGCTGATCTGTAGGATGTCCCTGAAGACTGGTTAGGGCCTTGGTCCAATTTCTACTTGTGTTTAGTTCTCAGCAGACGATGTTCCAGGAAGAGCTGTCATCATAACTTCTTGGTACCAACCTGGGCAAGAAGCCCCAGCACAGAATGAGCTGGCCCTTCACTTTTTTTTGTAGTTAAAGATTAAATTCTTATTTCTGAACTACCAAAGTGTTTGCAGTTGCTGAATCCAGTTCCAAAGCAGCTCAGCATAAGGGAGCTGTGCTGATGTCTCTTTTGGGTTTAATTTGGTGCTTCTGAATTCAACCAACTACAGGATTTAATGATAGTTGTTCATCCAGGCTCCATCTATATCAACAGACAGAGAGAGGCATCTCTTATCATACAGCAAGTGGAAATGGATCGCCTCTGTAAATTCCTCTCTTTCTCCCATGACTACAGAGGGAGCCTTGAGGGCTGGCTCAGGCTAGGTACTTAATTTGTAAAATCAGTTTTGCCATACAGAAAATCCAATTTATAGCACCGTGGGTCTGGCTTTAGTCCCATTAGATCTCTTTGTCTATGAACTGGCACAGCCAAGCTTGTGCATCCCAAACTTATTGAGTCCAAGCTGCTTAAAGAAGCCTGTGAGGCAAACAGTTTGCACACCCTATGCAGAAATGCCAAAGTTTATTTATGTCCTTTTTATCTCCACAGATTGGGACTTTTCTTGTCCTGGGCTTCTCTATCACAGCCCTCTTCATATTATCTGTACTCTGGGGAGATCAGTGGAAAACAGTCCGCCTCTCGTTCCAGGTAAGAGGTTTGTTTGAAAGGAGGTTCTTTGAAAAAATACAACTGGTTTCTTGAAGTATTGCGTGGCAATCGGTGGAAATTATTCCATGTGGTAAATGTTTTTCACATGGGTTTTCCTGGCAGTCTGTGCAGTTTTGCATAATTTTTTATTAAGACTTAACATTTCCCATAAGAAGGAAGGAAGCCAAGACCTGAGGTTTGGTATCAAGCTATCTGTTTGATGTAACATGTCTCATTTTGGGAAGTCATATCCTTTTTCTTTCCTTTTTTTTTTTTTGGCAAGCTTTTTGTAAGTCCACTGTTAATTAGCAGGTGCTGAGGGCAGGTAAATCAGACCCCCTTGGCTGGTGGGGTTACTGGAGCAAGAACTCACTCCCTACTCAGCTCATGCCAGTTCAGAAGCTTTTAGCATCAGCCCAATTTCAGTCTCCTGTGACCCAGAAGAGCTTCATCCCTTGAGGATAGGAATCAGGGCTAATGCACTGGCAAAAGTAAAGAGAAAGTTTCATCTTCCTCTCCCCTTTTCAGACTCTAGGAGGATGGAGAGAAGGAGACACAAAATCTTTTGGGTTTCCCACAGGTGTGGTTTATTTTGGGTGTTCATGCCCTTTGAGATGCTTCACCTGGCCTCCTGCTGCTATTCCCAAAGGACACAAGTCTTTGGCAGATCCTGTGTCCTGTCCACTAGCCCTGCATAATTATCTCAGATATCTTGGCCATCTCAGGTGGCACCTTTGTTGATGCAACTGCATCCTGCTTCTGGTCAAAAGAAGTTGGGATCAGGTGTCCAGGGCAGACAGTATCACACACAATGACACCTCTCAATGACTTCTGCTTTCTCCAAACCTTAAATTTTAGAAAATTGGGCATGGACCAAGTGATAGGAAAGGCTGAGGAAACTCCAGTTTGTTGACATCAGATTGATGATTTAGTTGCCATGGACAAGACTGTTACCTGAATGAGATTGGATTGGATTAGACTGGATTAAAAATGCTGCTCCCTGGAAGATGTTCACAGGTTTTTGTGTAGTAGTAAAGGTGATTTTTTGCCAAACCATCCCTGGACAAGGGCTGACTTGTCCCTTTTGGCTGGTTGAGAGGAAAGGAGAGCTTTGTATTGAAGTGAGGAGCACTGCTCAGTGTGGGGAACCAGCCTGGAACATCTCTCTGCCCTGACTCCAGAGGAGTTTTGTGGATCCAACCTGGGTATGGGAGAGAAGATAAACGGCTGGTGTCCACAGCAGGAGCCCATCTACGTGGGAGGCTGCAGCTGTGTTGGGGCTTGTTTCTGTCTGTATCCACACTTCATCCTTTGAATAAAATCCTTTTTTCTCCTTGCCAGATCACAGCCCCCTATCTCCACATAGGGGCAATAACCATCATGGTCCTCCTCTCCTGGCCCATGGCTCTGTATGCCATCAGAGCAGATAAGAAAGGTACAGTAGCTCTGCTTCCTGCTCCCTGTATGACAAAAGACTTGTCAGTGTGGAAAATCAGGCGTGCAGGAGCCCTTTCCTCCCACATCCACACTCCAGCTGGAGGTGAACTTTAATTTTTGATTATTCCAGAGAAATTAGCAGGACTGGGGCTTACGCCATGCATTGTCTTGGGTCTGCCTATATCTGATAGTGATTTGCATGTTACCTTGCAGAGTTTTGGTGTATACCAAGGTAGTGACAAGCCCTGAGGATAAGGAGATTAGCTAAAGTCCCCAAGTCCTAGATCATGCATGGAAATTTGGTCAGCCCTCTGAAGAAGAGAGCAGCCAGTGGCTGAAATTGCTATGCTCAGCTTCACAGTCTCAGAAAGTCAGTCCAGAATAGAGAATCCTAGGAAAAGCCAGATGAGTTGGGGTGAAGAGCTTTCAAATTGGTTGTTAAAGGATTTTGTTTTCCTTTCCTGGTGTTATCCCTTGGAGAGCTCCAAGACGTGTAAGGAAAGGAGTCAAGAACAACTGCTTAAAAGCCTGGCTTTGGCACCAGCTCTTTTTCTCTGACCTAGTTTCTCCATATATTCAATGTTGTCTACACCCATCTGTGGATGTGTCTTTGTACCAGAAACCATTGGCCTCAGACAGAATAGGCTGGTGGGAGCATTTCTTTTTCTGCCTAGGAATTTCTCTGCATTTAATTGCAGCTGGGGGTAGGGAGGAACATTTTGGGATCCAAGACTTTACATCCCACTGTGCCTATTGGTCACTTGACTTCATACGTTGGCTTGGTGTAACCCCAAGTTCTTTCAGAGCCAGTGGTACAGTGTGCAGAGGGGTGGTGGTACCCACCTAAAAAATCAATTTTGGTGCGTAGGTGCTTCTCAGAGGAACTGTTTCATTCTCTGAAGTGAAGGGTGCCCACTGAGACTCTTGAGTAACATGTCAACAGACTCCAAAGACCATAGGTAATGAGCTGGCAGGTTAAGGAACCAGGGAAGCATTCTTGTGGAGGGGATGGAACACAACTGGAGGAGAAAGTTTCCTCCTCTTTTTTTTTTTTTTTAATGGGGAATGAAACTTTAAAATGTTGCCTGCTCTTATTTGAGTAAGAAAAAAATAAAAAGCATCCTTCTTTTGAGGATCATCCCTCTACAGGTGGGGGAAATTGCATTGCACCATCTCTAAAGAAAAAGAAGTGAAGGCTGTGCCTTGCTGGAATGCATAGTGAGATGCAATTGTAGCACAACACTTGCAATCCTAGCCTAAACAGCCCAAATCCTTCTTTGTCCTGGACTGTATTGTTTAGACAGATGGTGAAAATTAGGGGAAGAAGGGATGGAAAATGGGATGGGACAAAGCCCAACAGTTATTTAGCTGGAGGGCTGTGTTAAAAGTCACACCGCAAGGCAAACACTGTGCTACCAAATGGATTAACTCTAGCATTCCTCCTTCAAATTTTTGCAGTTGTTCAGGTGGTAATTGTTGGTCCATACCTGGCTATCCTTCTCTTTCTTTTCTTGATACCTCTGGGGATGTACTCGCCTTGCATCAGAGAGGTGGGGACACTTGGACCAAAGCCAGCCCTCATTGGACACCGCGGAGCACCCATGGTAGGTTTGGAGAAGGTATTTTATATCATTTCTTCATCCTGGGAGTTGTTGACTTCATCATCATTATTTTTATTTTTCCTAAGAAATCAGTGGAGGGTGGAAGGGGAGACATTTCAGTTTGGAGCTGCCAGCCAAATGATCACTGTGTGGGTTTGCTAACAGGGAACATGGTGGGTTTGGTGGCTAAGGTGGAAGAAAGCAAACAGGTGACTTTAATGAGATAATGGTGGTCCCTTAATACAAAATGTGTTACAAGGAGACAGAAAGTATTTACAGAGTCATCCAGAGTATGTCTAAAGCCAGTCTGCTTATGGCCCAATTTTTTTTTTTTCCCCAGCTGGCACCAGAAAACACTGAGATGTCATTTCAGAAGACAATTGAACATGGTGGGGATGGTCTTGAAACAGATGTCACCATTAGGTAAGGGGAAAAAATCACACCTCCCAAACCAGATACTTCTAGGAGTTGCCTTGGGGGCCATGTAACTTTGGGCAATTTGGTTCTGCCAACAGCTGGAAGAGGGTCCCTCAGCTGATGCATGATGCTAAGGGCTGTGGGACATGGCTCTTTCTCAATAAGCTCTTATCTAACAATCATTATTTCTACAGGGTATTTTAAACACTTCTGCAACACATAAAGACAAGTCCCTACTGTGGTCTGACTTCCAGGCTCAGTGAAGGTTTTATCAGGCCTAGAAACCACCAGATAATCATGATTAGACCTGTGCTGTCATTGTCATAATTATTAGACCTTTAATTACCTTTGTGTATGGGACTCTTTGCCATGACCTTCTGACCTACTGGGCAGGATGAGCAGTTTTTAGGCACGGAGTAACTAAAATACTAATATTTAGGTGTTCTATTAATAAAGACCTTTCTATAAAAGAGAATTTTGCCTTTCTATCCATTTAAACTTCAGTCCTCTGAAACCTGTAGAGGCGCTCTGGTGTCAGCAAAAAGAGCCTTTGGCCACAAGTTACTACTCATTTTCTTTTAGAGGCTGGCAGGCATAAATGCCACCATCTCCACTTTGCCCCTGAAGAAAACGAGTCACAGTGAGGTGCAGCTTCACCAAGGTCACCCAGCAATATTTAAGCTTGGAATAGCTTGGTGTCTTGGTGGCCCAGACGTTGTTCTCACCTGGTTTGACTCTGCTTGTGCCATGAATGATCTCCACTCCATGTGACCTGAATTCTTGCTCTCCAACAGCTACGATGGCGTTCCTTTCCTCATGCATGACAGCAGCTTGAAGAGGACAACCAACGTCAGGGAGGTCTATCCCAATGACACTGCTCAAAACGCAGCCTTGTTCTCCTGGGATGCCCTGAAGGAGTTGAATGCTGGAGCATGGTTCCTTAAGGTAAGCACCATAAATGACTGTTGTAGAAGAGACACCGGCTGGCTACAGCTTATTAGTATGAAAGAAGAGAAACTTTTTGTTGAGGCCAGACTTAAAGTCAGTAGAGCTCCATCAGTTGGGCTCTCCTTGCTTTGTCCCTTTGGCCTTTAGGCCCAGGAGACCTATTTTATTTGGCTGGTGGGTGTTCTTGTAGCTCCTTATCATGGCAGCAGCAGAACAGATGGGCTGGAGAAAGAAGAAAACAGCTGTTTGTGCAAGGTGCTGTGTGTAATACAGCTAACGTGGTGGGACAGAGAATCACAGCAGAGCTAGCTACACAATTTATGTCCCAGAAGCAGTGTCATCAGGGTTAATTATCCCTGTTTCTCAGGTAGAAGAGCTAAGCAGAATAGAATATCCTCACCTACTGAGGGTTGATGTCAAACATTTTCCTTCACAGAGATATGAAACATTTGCATGCAGCTTACTACTAGATGTGACTGACTGATTTCATTTTTATATCTGTTTCTAGGACAAACCCTTTTCATGCATGGGCTCACTGTCAAGGGCAGATCAAATGCAGGCAATGAATCAGTCAATTTACAAGCTAAGTAATTTCTTGCGCCTCGCAGACAGTCAGAATAAACTTGTCATCTTTGATCTCTACCGCCCTCCAGAGAAACATCCTTACAGGCACTCGTGGATCAACAGAACCCTGGAAGTCATCCTCAACGAGTCGGGGATTAGACCCCATCTGGTAGGCTGGCCGCTCTTCTTTGTATCCCTTTTTCTTGTTCTCTGAATTGGGGTCATGCTTGGTGGGACTTCACCAGCATTCAGTCTTTCCCCCTGCATCCCAGTTGTTTTCAGAGGTATCATTTGGAATATAGTCCTCCTATCAGTTCCTCAACAGGTACAAAGTGGCACAATGCTACAGCAACACAGCAAATCAGAAAGTGTAGATAGACCAGTGATGCCGTAGATCCCTAACTGTGTCTTTTCACCATTGTGATAACTGTCAGCCTACACCCTAATAAGCCGCCCCTGCTTATTTTATATATTGCATAGAAACTTCCTAATTTAAATTAAAGTAGCTGGGAGGCTTTATTGCCTTCCTCCCTCGCTGTTAACTCCTTGCTTAGGATGGATGCTAAATCCATGTGAAGCAGGTTATATATCCATTGATTTCCAAAGTTAGGCTGATCCATATCTGCTCCCATGCTAGGAGGATGGAGAACAGAGTATTTTCTGTTGCCTTTCCCATTCACCAAAGTATCCTTTTCATTCATTTCAAACACCACATCTTTTGTTGGGCTGTGTGTAATGTTCTTACTGATTTCAAGTTGATAAGAAGGAACAGTGAATACTGATTTCTTGATGAAAGTGACTTGCAAATTTAAACCCTGAATCTCCATGTGCTTTGATCACTGCAAGAACTGTATCATTTGACAGGCTGGGTTAAGTCCCTCAAGATCTTATCTTTACTGGATTTGTTTGAAGGGCATAGCATATTAGTGAGCTCACTGTGAATTCACCGAGTCCTCTTGTTGCCTGCAGGTCCTATGGCTGGAGAATGATATGAGGTCCTTTGTTCACTCTGTTGCTCCCGGGTTTCAGCAGACAATGGGCACTAAAGCCCCAGTTGAAGACCTATTGATGGACAATATTGTCAAACTCAATCTGGCCTACACTGAAATGTCCAGTGAAGATATCCGGTAGGTTGCAGTTTCAGCCCCAAGCACTGTTGTCGAGGACATTTGCTTCATGTGTGTGGCAATGACTCCCTCCAGTGACCAGCTCCAGGATCTACAGCATTTCTGGCAAGAGCTGTTTTAGGTTAAGTGGCCCGACCCTGTTACATTTTGGAGTTGAAGGACTTTATTTCACTCCAACTCTTTAATCTGTGTATGGCCAAGAGGTAGCATATGTAATTGCACTCCGCCTTGTCCAAGTCCATATTTACTTGACTGGGATCTGAGGATTTTCTAACCAGAAGAATTCAGGTGTCTCCTGGTTTCTACACATGCCATCCTCAATATTGCTAATAACGAACCATGGAGAACAAAAAAAAAACACAACTATTTAACCTCCTATGGCCTCCACAAACATCAGTGTGAGTGCACAATGGTGTGGTGAGAGAACACAACATTCTTGTAGATGGTATTTTGGAGACTTCATTATCATCTCTGTTGCTTGGGACACACTAACAAAGTACTGTCTCCAGTGGAAGGCTCCACATTTATTGAAGGATTCTCCAAAATGATTGTCTTTCTTACATGAACAGTGATATTTTTAAAAACCCACATGAAATGTCTTACCTATCCAGCTCTCCTCCTGTATGTAGGATTTCTTTTTCTTTTCCCATGCTAAAAAGCATTGAAAACCAATTAAAAACAATTACAAGAAAATGTTTGGCCCTTTGGGTAATAATAATGTTCATGTTTTCTTAGTGATAATTTTCCCAACATTTACAATGCTAGGTAGATCTATCTGGGTAAATCTGGGTAAATTCTGGGCAGACTGTAGATAAATTTACAAGTGCTCATACTGATACATTCCCTTAGTGTTTTACAGGGAATGGCCTTGCTTCATATTAAATTTCAGTAACTTATAAGGAGTTCACGAATGGCCAGCTGTTGACTGCAAACATAAGAAGCATGAGCTTTAAGATTATTTTAAACACACTATTGGGAAATGACAAATGCATTTTTAGGTGAAATACGGAATATTAGTTGGCAGCCCCCAGCTGGATTGGGATTTTCCCCCTGGGCCCTGCTCTCGGGAGGCCCCCCCTGCAACACTGCATTCAGCTCTGGGCCCAGCACAAGGACACGGAGCTGCTGGAGCGGGCCCGGAGGAGGCCACGAGGATGCTCAGGGGCTGGAGCAGCTCTGCTGTGGGGCCAGGACGAGGGGCAGCGGCTGGAGCCTGGCAGGGGGAGGCCTTGGGAAGAAATTCTGCCCTCTGAGGGCCTGGCCCAGGCTGCCCAGAGGAGCTGGGGGTGCCCCAGCCCTGGCAGTGCCCAAGGCCAGCTGGAAGAAGCTCTGGGCAACCTGACCAAGTGGGAAATATCCCTGCCCATGTAGGAGTTGGAATTAGATATTATTAACCCATTATTGGTGGTTGAGCTTCCTTTCTGTTCCTGACCTACGTCCCATAGCAAGTTAGGACAGAATTGCCATACAGAATTGCCAGCTCTCCTTGATTCAGCCCCAAGGAAGTACTAACCTCCTTGCTTTTCTTAATGAAGGCAATTGCCTCTTGGTCTTTTAAAGGAAATACGCGGAGGCAAACATCACCACCAACCTCTATGTGATCAATGAGCCGTGGCTCTTCTCCCTGGCGTGGTGCTCGGGGGCACACTCTGTGACCACTAATGCCGTCCACATGCTGAAGAATCTCAGCCAGCCCCTCTTCCTCATGGTAAGCAGTGATCCTCCCTTGTTCCCGGGGTACAAAATAGGAGTCAGATATTCATGGGTACCTTTAGAGACCATGGTTCGATTCATACATGGATAAAGTCCCTCTGCATGCAGACAGATTTAACGTGAGCCTGGTTCACCTCATTCCTGTGAGCCACTCCAGGTATCATCATCCCCCTTTCCTGGTTCTTCTTGGCCCATGGAGAAGCACCCTAGTTGGCTGGACTTGGAGACTCAGGCCTGACATGAGGGAAAAATAAGTCATATTGAGACTTGTCTAGGGTTAAAGGAAGGAGCCTTTGAGGGCACATGCAGATACTGCACGAGGATTTCAATTTTTAAACTTCTAAAGAACCTTATTGCTGTCAGAAGTTCCTAAATCCCAGGAACTCCTGCATTCCTTCAGAAACTTGGTCTGTGGAGCACCTGGGGCACTGGTCTAATCAGAGTCCCTGCGTTCAGGTTACCTCTCTGACTGACTGGTTTCACACTCTTGAAGTAGATTTTACAGTGCTCCCATCTCCCATCCAGAAAACTGCATCATTTCAGTCCATTCTGAGGGCAGGGAAGGTCTGATGTGAGGACAAACCTTCAGATTCTCTTGGACTTGAAGCAGGAACCAACCCAGCCCCTCTGTGGTTTTCACTAAAGGACAGTTTTGCCAGGGGCAACCAGATGCTATCTGTTAATATTAATGTCATAGGCAAGTAAAGAAAACTACAGGGCCTGCCTGTCCAAACAAGTCCCTATTGTATTCACTGTGATGTGGTCCAGTCTCCGTGGCCACGCAGCAGTCTTGTTTTTGCTGACTGATGATTTAGCACCAACACCCGCTGGCAGGTGACCTCTTTCAAATGCCACCAAATACCTCAAAGCCTTCACATGCACACCAGGGAGCTGAATTGCTATGATCCAGAAGCAAGGAGGAGCTAGAGCAGCCTTCTTGCTTATTTTAGGGTCCTTGGTGTTGAATATGTCCTCTGTTGTTCTCCTCCAGACGCCGCAGCAGTACAACATCATGTGGATCCTGACGGACCTGGCCTCTGTGCTCCTCATCTCACTCATCTTCGCTCTGCACTGGTAAGTACTGAGCTGCTAGCGGCTGTGCTAGCCTGATCTCTTGTCCCCCTTGGAGGAATGAAGGGTTAAGACTGCTCTAGAGGATATCTTCCTCTTCAAGAATTAGGGAAAAGAAAAAAAAAAAAAAAAAAGAAAAAAAAATAGGCCTTGAAGTCTCCAAAAACCTCTGCACTGCTCCTGCTTGCTATATATTTCCCTTTCCTTTTGAGAACTCAGACGTCGCTCAACCAAAGGATTCAGTGCAGACTTGGCGGGTTGAGAGTAGCAGCAGAATCCAGTTATCAAAGCTGGAAAACAAACCAATTTTTCTATGTTTCCTATTTAGATTATTTGGACATTGGATGTAAGCTAGGAGGAGAGCGCTCCTTAATATTTGAGCACCTCATGTCTCTTTGTCTGCATGTATCAGAGCCACTGAGGAATCCATCCTCCCAGATGAGCGTATCTGAGTGTCACAGACACCGTATTTTCTTTCCTCCTGTGCTGTCCAAGACATTATCTAGGTTTAATTATGGAGAAACTGGGGTCAGGCTGTTGGATGCTCAGCTCTGCCGTGGTTAACAGCTCTACGTGGATGACAGCTCTGCTTTTGCTTGGGAAGGATGGAGAAGGCTTAGTGCCTTCAAAATGCTGTTTTACACATGAAACGTGGACACTTAGATATCACAGCTGGGCACCAGGATCCCTTCTCACTAAAGAGCTGAGCAAACCCCAAATACCAGGCCTGACAAAGTAGAAAAAGGGTAATCAGGGCTCCAGGGAGCTGCGGGGGGAACTGCAGTGAGCAGTGGCCTGATCCAAGCACTTTGCCCCTGGCAGGTGGCGAGAGAGGAGTTTTTCCTGCTGTGCCCACGATGGTGGCTCAATGCTGGAGAGCGGCACCTACAACAAGTTCAGGACAGGTGAGCGGGGCGAGGAGGGGCAGGAGATGGATCCTGCTTGGGGTCACCTCTGTGGGGGCACCGGGGGCCTGCCAGGTGGGTTGGTGACGGGTGCCCACGTCGTGGGGAAATACTGATGGGTTATCTCAGCACGGGGGCAGTGCTGTGGTTCCTCCCCGGTGATGAACATTGCTTTTCATCAAAGCCCAGAGCAACCTGAGCTCTGCTTCAAGCAGAGGTTGGACCAGAGAGATCCAGAGATCCCCTCTGACCTGCATTGCTGTGGGATGCTGTGAAAAGGGAACACAAGGGCTCTGAACACTCTCAGATCTCTTGGGGATACCCCCATGCTCCAGGTTTCTGGACTAAAGGAGCAGACAAAATGACCCAACTGCAGGATTTTTTTTTTTTATTTTTTTTTTGGCCAAGCTGTTTGCTCATGACAGCTGGCAGAACAGCTGCAGGTGTGTCAGTAGCTCACTGCTCGTCTTCTGTTGCAGAGCTCAGCAACATGCCTGCTGTCGTGGCCTGACAGGGGCAAGGAGGAGGCGCAGACCTGCTGTCTCGCAGAGGATCGGAGAGCGAAGCCTGCCCAGAGGGTCTGCCTGGCAAGGAGGAGCCATTTCCCATGCCTGGCAGGGGTTCCCGGGGTGCAGGGGAGCACGGATGGGGCTGTGTCCATGATGAAGCTGTGCACCATGGTGAAAGGATTAAAATTCCCCGGCAGCATTCGTGTAGGAAGCACCATTTCCCCCTGAGCCCACTGCTATCTCATCCTGTAGGCCCTCCTGCAGCGTGTAAGCCCTCTGTTTGTGCAGCTTTGTTTTATCCTCGCTGCAAACACCCTCTGGTCCTCCTTGCCCTTGGCTACCCACATTTCTCCAGCCTCCTGTCCACCATCTCCCTTCCTCCTCTCAGGTCTTCTCCAGCCCCAGGAGCTTGCCAGCCCCACCACGATGGTCGAGTGCTGCTGGGTGGCCCACCAGGGTCTGTGCCTCTCCATAACACAGGCAGGGACAGCTCAGATTTTCCTTTTCCCCTCCTCAAGCCCTGCCATAAACCCAAATGGGACAGGCTTCACCCTGGCTGTATGCGAGGGAGTATATTCCACAGATGTTAAAGGATTTCTTGGTGCCTTGGCCACGTAACCACCGGGACAATAACCAGGAGCACAACACGTTTCTTCATGGAGCTGGGCGTGAGCTGGCTCCACGAGGTGTCCAGTTTGCTTTTCCCTTGGGAAGGTCTTTGTTACCTGCTCTGCATCCTGGCATTTATTCCGATTTTCGTTTCTCCTGGTGGCTGCTGGCACGTATGGGGGAGGAATTCCACGCCCATGCAAGGGAGGTGTGAGCATCTCCGGGTTTAAGCCATACATTTCTACTTGAACAGATAATAAAACACTTTTTTTTTTCTTTTGTAAATTGTAAGTGATGTTTTAAATACAGTTTGGCTCTCCAATGCTCTTTTGTTCTTATTCCAGGGGATTGGGAAAGGGGAAGAGTGTGGCATTCAGATCATCATCATTCAGAGGGGTGTTTGCTGAATGAACATGTCACAAATGAAAGGTGAAAGGGAAGTACTAGGTTTCAAAGCTGACTGTGTTGATGAGCCCTCAAATCTTTCCAAGCTTCCAATTTTGGAGTATTTTGGAAGCTAGATGTGCAAAAAAAGCAATAGCTTCCTTCAGAAAAGGGCAAAAGGATGGGTGTAGAGCAGCTCTAGATCTATGAAGCATGCAGAAAGCTTCCTAATGATGGTGTTAGCTCCCTACCCACCTCCTTAATTTTCTTAATTTTTGTGTCAAGCTCCCCATTGCTGGATATTCTCACCAGGAGTCCCATTTCACCAGAAGTCCTCTCCCTGCTGAGGACCTGGGGGCCCTGATCCCACCCGTGGAGCCACCACCACGACAGCACAGTGCAGGACAGCCTCCCATGAGCCATTTTATGCCTTTTAATGAGAATATTTTACTTGGACATACGTTTTTTTTTCGTGTTACATTGCTCGGTGTGAATACAAAGAGGCCAGCAGATGCTAATACATATGACACACAGGCACACGCACACACGGAGTCCCAGCACCCCCTACATGGTGGGGTGCACGGGAGGCCAACAGGGCTGTGAACGAAGGGATGAGGGTGGCGGTGGGGGAAAGCTGGCCCAGACCAGCACAGGAGAACATTTCTAGGCTGCATTGTCTACTGAGCGTGTTCTGGGAGGCAGGGGTGGCTGGAGGCTCGTGGTGGTGGTAAGGGGGATCTCCTAGCAGCCCTGGCTGGCTGGTGGACGTCTCCAAGCAGCATTTTGTTTGCTTTGGTGGAGAAACCGAGGTCCAAAGCCACTGCTGCATCCCCGTCAGGTGCTGTGCTCCTGGCAGCCTGGCAGGCAGCGCTGCTGGGGGACTGAGCCCAGTAAGCCCAGCAAGGGATACTGGAGCTTAACTGGTTGGTGACACCAACATCAGATCTCGGCGGACAATTCTCACCCCTCCTGATGCCACCTGCCCAGGCACGTGCTCCGCTGAAGCCTGGATTTTGGAAAGGCACCCGATGCTCCAGCAGATCAGCAGGGCCAAACAAAGATGGAGAAAACCCCACCGAAATCACGAGCCTGTCCTCTCTGAGAGTGCTTCAGGGTCCAACCAGGACGGGGAGAGAGCCCTTTTATACAGCAACACACACAAAAGCACAACAAAATCATTAATTTTTTTTTCCAGTGGTGATGGCCAAGTCCCCGTTTAGACCAGAGCCCTTTCTGCACGTGGGCTTGGCCACAATCTTCCGAGAGCAGGAACTTCAAAATCCTTACATCCACGTTGAAGCTTGCAGTGAAGATCCTCCCAGGGTTAAATTGTCTGGACACAGGGGGGCAAAAGGAGATGAAATCTTCTGAGCTTTGCTCCCAGCTGAGCCCTTAGGTTGGGGAAGATGTGCCCCAGTCTCTGGCTATCACGATGCTGGGGGGATCCTCGGGCGAGGAATTGTCCTGCAGGTCGCCCTCAGCCCTGAGTCATCGTCCAGATACCGGCACAATTTGCAGGATTATTATTTTTTTTTCTTTTTAGTATTTTAAAAAATAAATAGAAGAAGAAGAAACAGAACTTTAAAATTTGTTCTTTAAATATTTCCAGCATTGCACGGACAGCACTTCAGTACTCTAGCCTGTTCGATTAGTGGTTTGTTTGTTCTGATTCCTGGTTAAAATGTGCTCCTCCCAGTCTCCTTTTTCCTCCTGTCCTTAAGAACACGGAGTATTCTCTTGTAATGTCAAAAAAAACAAGCCCTGCAGTGTTCATTGGACACCTTTCCAGCACGGACTGGGGCTCTGCTGCTCCTCTTCAAGCCTGAAATGCCCATAAGCTCAGCAAAAGCCGTTAGCATCTCGGTAGCTCTCTCCTTACTTAAAATAAAAACACAAACCAAACCAAACCAAGCCACACACACACGCACACACACACACAAATCCTCTTCCCGGAGCCTTTGCCATGCCAGCCGTTGGGTTCAGGCAAACGTCCTGCTGGAGTTTCTTTGCTCAGTCACTGCCTGAGAGTGGTGGTGTCCCCTGGAAATCTTTGAGGTTTGAGGTGGATTTGGGGCGCAGGGTGGGGAAGGAGGACGGGAGGTCAGAGATAGTCATCCTCACTTGAAGGGGAGGTGGTTTTGGAGCCTTCGAGGTCAGAGTCCAGCGAACTCCCTGACGGCGTTCGGCTCATCTTCCACATCTGGGAGGCAAAGGTTCTCCCCCAGCTGCACGGGTACCCCACAGACCTCAGCTGGCGAATTAGCCCCATGGCCACCTGCCAGTGGCTTCTTGCAGTTCACTTGCTACCCTTTGCGCTCCTCTGTTTGCTCATGGCTGTTAGCATCTGGCTGATGTACGAGGTCAGAAGATCATCCATCTTGTAGCCCTGGTGAGGAGAGAGAAGATGTTAACCTGCCTTTACAGCACAGCTTGGTCTCTGGCTCATGCCTGTTGAATACACTTGCTACAAGTCGTGAACTTACACATATGTTTCCAGGTCTATTTTTATTTTTTTTCCCTTTTCCACAATTCTCCTTGGGTGATAAGGCCCTGACACAAAGGATCAAACACAATTTGCAGGGTGAGTCTCTCCCAGGAGGCTGCTGAGGATAAGGATGTGCGGAGCTTTGGAAGGGGAGTGGATTTGGAAATGGCCAAAAATAAAGCGAACGCCCCAAATTAATAACAACACAGCAGGACTTTTAATTTTGGCCTGCCAAAGCCAGGATTTGTTCTAACTGTGCCTTTTAAATCTTTAGCACTCCTTACCAGGGATGTCTCGCAGAGCAGCTTGCTTCCCCTCACCAGGTTGCCGATAGTTATATGGAAGTAGGTGTTGCCACTGCTCCAGTTGGAGATCTTGGTGAAGGGGTGAGTGATCAGAATATCCTGGTGGGAACACAAGACTCAAACTCAACACATGAGAGCCTCAGCTTTTATAAAGGGCTGTGGGGACCTTTCACTTCAAGCAGACCAAAGGATGTCTGCTGAAATGAGAATAAGCCATGGCCTCACAGGAACAGCAGTGAGGTGCAAGACTGTGGGTCCCCCATTCTTGTGGAGGAGTGCTCTACTGGAAGGTCCATGTGGCTGGTGGAACAACACAGCCTTTGGGATGACCTCTGTAAGGGGTTGGGAGTTGGCTCAGGAGCACCTGGTGAAGACCTCAGTCTTGCTTACCTTGCTTTTGGGATCGATGAGGCTCACTCCATGCTTATTGATGGCAATTAGAAGGATTTCTGGATAATTTGGCTCTGTAGTTTGCTGTTGGAAACGAGATGAATTGGTTAGGGGAAGCGTTGTGCTAAATCAGGCCCTTTCCTATTTCCTCACCCAGTATCTTCTGCCAGCATTTGCATTTACATTTGGCAGCCAAATCACTCTAGGTGAAGAAATCACAGGATATTATTCTGATCCTCTATGCCATCTAATGAACGTGACAGAAATTAAGGTGCCTACTAAGTTCAAGGATATCACGAACAATTTCAGCATCGTGTTTCTAGGCCATGCTTACTGTATGGTCCCTGAGTATGGGGGGTTGCAATAAGGTGTCCAGAGTTCTTGGACTTCATCACTACTGGCCTCTCCTGCCTGTGATAGGAACTTGGTGCCATGGTGGATGGTCTGGATTGGGTTCACGGTGTGTGCAGGTCTGTGAAAATTACGTTCCCCTTTGCCTTCACAAAACAGGGAATGGCTCTTGCCTCCTCAAAAGCAAAGCTGTGAGGTTAGACTCTAAGAGGGCTGAGATACGTGGATGCTCTACAATACCCGAGTATAGTAAAAAGATAGTGCAGCCATAAATGAATATCTCAGCCCCTTACTGATGGAGAAACTTACATCCTTTCCCTGTCTTATCAGTGTTGTTCCAGTCCAGGCACTGGAACAACCCCTCATACCTGGAACCCCTCCGTGATATGGGACTTCTGATATTGGCTCAAAGCTGCCAGGGAACCCCCAGGCAGGGCAGGTGTGCCTTCTGCCTTCACTTACCTTCACTTCAAAGAATGCTGATCCAAATGTAGGCCACTTGAAGATAATCTTTAGGAAGGCAAGCTTGGCTTCTTCTCTCGTTTTGCCTGCGTGCTTGTTGTAGTATGCCACGATGGACTGCAACAGAGAGGACAGCAGGGCTGGAGGGTTTGCATTGCCTTGGACCAAGGGTTTTTGCAGGGAAAGGAGCATCATGCTACAAAGATGGACTATCCTACCAGAAACCATAATTGCTTCATGGGTTTTCACTGAGATTCATTAACAACCTACAGCATATGGTGAACCTGTGATCAGTTCTTCCTGCCTATTAGCTCTTCTCAGAGGGCAAGTTTTTTTGGAACAATTAAGTATTAGTTGGGCCAAGAAAGTCCCAAGTTTAAGATACAAGTTTAAGCCTCAGCAAATGGAAAGGACTTAGAAGATTGTTTCTTGGCAGTGAGACATCTACATTCCTTTATGGCCTAGTCTTGTCTGTACCTGTGCCACAGGTCTTGTGTAAAGCAGGGAGGACTGCCTCTCTGCTCAGCAGTCTGCTTTAAAAAACAAAGCTTTACATGAGACCATCCCCTAGCAGGTGTCCATACAGCACTGCAGCTACCACTACAGTCACAGCAACGTGCAGCACACAGCCCACAGCAATGTGTGCGTGTGTCTAAACACATGTACAATGCCTTCTCTTGGTGCTGTTGGAGAAGTTGTGGCTCTGCTAAGGCTCAAGAGGGACCATGGGTCACTCCTTCTGGCAACCTGACTTCAGTGTTGAACATCAGACAAATCACACAAGATGCTGGGATTCCCCCCACCAAGCTTGACCTATGACTAAAGCTGCCGTTTTACCCGTTTCCAGTCATCTGGAGAGAGCTGCCGGACGAGGTCCTGAGGCACCAGCTCCTTCAGAAGCTTGGGGATGCTGGGGAAATAGGATTTGTCATCCTCAAACTTCACCCGGTAGATGAGAGCTGCCAGCTGCAGGACCTCTTCCCGTGTACACTTGTGGTAGCCACGCAGGTACTTTGGTAACTCCTGTATGTGGAAAAAAAAACATTCAGAAATAGAGGGGGTGGCCTCAGACCTTCACCCTCTGCTGCTAAATCACATTTTTGGACATCTCCAGCTCCTGGATATGAGGCTCTGCCTTAGGAACACTCGCAGTAGTTGTGCCAAGTGTGGTGGACAGGCAGCTGCTCAGCTGAGACCACGATGCTCTGCATTAGGTATCAGATGTGTCAACCTACAGCCTCATTCTCCCTCCCTTGTTGCTGAAAATCAACCCTAGTAGTGGACAATTGGAATTTAATATGATTGTGGTTTTTTTCTCCCTTTATTTTTCCTATTCATTTTTTTTTCAGTCTATTCCCCCATTATGAAAAGATGCTTGAAAATGTGTCACGTCACTATCAAAGCATCAGAGGATATGGTCATATTGGGACAATTGCTTTTTACCCAGGCAAGAAAACGGGGAATATCTGTGTATTTGCATGCGTGTATGAGAAACCTTTGGGATATGCAGGTGTCTTTTGTCAGAAGAAACAAGTGCAGAAGAGCTGCAGCTTCTTGACTTGCTGCTGGGACCATCACGGCTGATGTCCAGGAATGGAGGAGCTGAAAACCTTGTGAATTTGTCCCCACTGCTAACGCTGAGTGCTACTGAGTCCCACTTCTTGCTACTTGCCCAAGAACATCTGGCCGAAATCCCAGCTGAGCTGATTGCCCTACAATGCATGAAGCCTGGTCCTTGCCATACAGCCCAACTGCTCTTTGTAGCTCTCTGTTCAAGGCAGGACTTTGTTTTCTTTAAGGTAAAACTTCATGTCCATCTGCACATACACAGTCTTTCCACCCTAATTCCTCCCAAAGTCTCTGCTGCTACCTCAGGTTCCCCGAGCACCTGGTAATAGTGGAAGATCGAATCTGCCATCGAGTCCTTTCCAGGCGTTGTGTTGGTCCACAGCTTTTTCATGAAGAACACTTGGTAGGTGAGGGAAGGCACTATACCTGTGGAAGGAAGCAGGGAGCAGAGCTAAGAGCTAAGGGCTGAAGGAGGGCTGTGCATGACCCAAAAGGGAGCAAAGTCACTGTTACCATCTTTTGCTGGTCTTGCTTTCTTTATCCAGTCCGTCAGGTGTCTCACAAAGTCAAAGAAGAAGTCGCCCTCGGGCACACTGATGACCTGGGGGCACAGCACGTGGTTACAAAAGCTGAGGAAGCAGCGAGAGGCCACAAGCAGGGCTGGCTCTTGCCCCATCTCCTATGGTTGTTGCTCACTGCTTTGTCTCAATTAGACTTTTGTGCTACAAACTGCTGATGCCAGAAAGCTGTTGCCAACACCTCACTCTAATTCCACCCATTAATCCTTATTGCACCTTCCCGTTTCCCTGGAGCAATTCATTTCCCTTCCCAATGACTATCTCTGTAGATTTCTTCCAGTTGCCCCAGGCAGTTCTAAGCTTGCACATTTTTCTTAATCCTTATAAACCAGCCAAAACCAGGACACCATCTCAGCCACATGGGTTTTCTACCTCTTTCTTCTGATGGATCCTATCTCCTTTGCCCCGAATCAATGCAGCATCACAGGAACAGCAACCTGGAGGGGACCAGGCTGGCTCCACCTGTCAGTGCCACTGTGCTGCTTAACATTCAACTAATTCACAATGCAGTGACCTCTTTGGGCAAAAAATGACAAAAATGACAACAAAGGCAAAAAAAGAGTGATTCTTGCACCACTCCGGATCACCCAGGAATGCACTGGGCTGCAATTAGTGTGAGATCCTGCACATAGGATGGCTCTGCCTGGATCCCTAAATCAGCAGGACACAACAGGCTGCCACAGTGCTATCATCAGGCATTAAAGCCACTTGCTCTCAACACAGGAGACATTTTCTTGCTTGTGTTTTAAGCACTTTAAGATGATTGCTCTGAAGAACCGAGTGCTTTGGCACCATCTGTGTGGGCCACTCACCTTGTCAGAGATTTTGACGAAGAGGCTGAAGCCTTCGGAGGACTTCAGGAGCAGCCTGTTGGAGATGTTCTGGCAGAAATCCTTGGCTTTTGTGCTGGACTCCACCTCAAATGCCTACAAAGAAGGATTACTGGTCACATAGAAAAAATATTCAGAGTGATAAGAAGTCCCAGAAGATCTGTAAAACCCCGTTACAGAAAAACATGGGCACACACACAGCTACTGGAGAAGAATACCTACCCTCTTCCCTTCGTGGGTGTGCACTGCTTTTCATATAAACTCCCTTAGAAATAGAAGAATTTAGTTGTGCCCAAGGGCATGACAGAAAAGAAGAGCAGGCAAGCCTCACTGGAAGACTAATCAGTAGCATGAGAGAGCAGTACCTGCAAGGACATGCCTATCTGCCCCAGCCTCAATTTATCTACCTGCCTGATTAATGTCTAAGATGATTAATGAAAGGTTCCTGAGTGCAGATGTTATGATTTCTGCGTCATCTCAGGTCAGAATGGGGAATAATTTTAGTTTCGTGCTTGCCAGCTCCCTGCCCAGTCCCTGGGTATGGTTTGGTGGAATATATTTGTCAGTCGAGGCTGCAAATAACTGATGGCCAAGGCCTGTGAACCACTGAGGGCATGGATGGAGATGAGAACATCCTGTTTCCCTCTTCCTGGGGTCAAAATTTGCAATGAAGGCTGACTCAGCACCCATATCTGGAGAAGGTGAATTGCAGGAAATTAGACCCCTGAGCTCCAGTCTTCCATCCTGCTTCATCAGGGTAGATGAGGATGGATCTTTCTGACACTGCTCTGTTTCAGACTCTTCTGGGAAGGCTAAATTTTTCTAAATCAGAAACAACAGTAGCCTTTTCTGGGATTTTAATAAGGAAATTGACAGCCATCCTGACAAAAATGAAGTTTCCTTCTATTGCATTTACCTCATCGGTGTCATCAGGAAAGTAAACCTTGTGGAAAATCTGGGTGGTTTTGTGTTGAATGGCTTCCACTTCTACTAGATGGGGAGGGTACTTTCTGGATCCATTCCTGCAAAACAGGGAGAGGCAAGTGCCACAGCTTCATCCTCCACCCAAAGTCCTTTTAGTTCAGCTTGGCTGAATGCAGAGAAAGGCTGTGAGCTTTCAGTGTCCCAGCAACTACTACCAAAATATCTCCTACGTGTAATTTCTAATGCATATTTGGATGCTGTGACATGGTCAGGACTACGAGGTCTTTTGGTGCTGTACCTTAGGGCTTTCTGGAGTCTCTGGATACAGTCTGCTGCCAATGGGTGATGTTTTCGGGACTGCAGAAACCTCTGGACATGGGGCAGGAGGATGTTACTTGGAGGGAAAAGGCCTGTACACAACCACAGCAGCTCCCAGCCTTTCTCTTCACTGTACCTAAACAAGGAGACATCCAGGAGAGAAAAAGTTACTTACAGCATGGACGTGGCTCTGTTCTCTGGCATGGGTGGGTGATTCTCAGCTAGAAGGGAGGAGACACGCTTAGACTCCAGACCTCCTTTGCCCAACAGAGGCTAGTGTCTTAGGGCCAAGCAAAACCAACAACTCTTACTTGATGTGGTTGTCTGTAAGCTGCTTCAGGGTCTGGCAGTAGATTTCATCCTTCAGAGGCTCAGCTTTCAAGGCACCTTCAAATATTTGGTCTGTCAGCTCATTGACTGAGCGGGTCCTTTTGGATGGGTAGTCACCCATGTACTTCAGCACTGGTGGGAGGCAGGAGTCAAGGATCAGCTAAGTGGGAGGTTTGGAGAAGCCTTTCTGTTGACGATGCGATAAAAGACATCCCACGTTTGACTACAGAAATGTCTGTAATTTGGTGGAGAGGGCACTGTGGTAAGGCTTTAAATTTATTTAGGAGATGTCCAGCGAGCCCTCTCTCCATGCATCATCTCAGGTTGGAAAGAACTACTTTGGGGTTGGGATGTAGGCCTAGGAAAGCTCTGTGACTACTGTGTTCCCTGATCACATACAGTGGTGCCACTGTAAAAGACCAAATTTTCAGCTGGTGTCATGAGGCAGAGCTCTGCAGACAGCACTGGAGCTGTGGTAACATAAACCAAACGATGACCACTTCACCATATAGTACCTATTCTGCATGACAACAGGTCACAGTATTCTGAATAAACATGTTTGACACAGAAAAATCACTGAAAGGAGAATGATAAAATTGCAGACGTTCTTAATTTTTACCAGTCCTTTTAGTTCCTGCTACTGCTGTTATTTGCTGCTAGGAGGAAAACTGTAGCAGCAGTAACAGTGGTAGCATCAGTACCAGGTTTGTACCAACAGAACTGTTCAAAGTAAAGTCTGGATCCTAGAGCAAAACCCCACCAAAATACAAAGGCGACTCTCACAGGTTGGGATTATATTTGTATTTAGCTTCTTTCTCCCATGCTGTCTTTATTCTGCCAGGAAATTGATACTCAGTCACCAGACCCTGTCCCTGAGGCCATGAGGACGAGTTTGCAACCATAATGGTCATAAAGGTCTATGCCCTTCTACAGCAGATGCATCCTGGAGAGCTGAAACAAGCCAAAGCAGAACTGTTGAGTTAACCACTAAGCAATGTGCACCTGCAAGACTGAGTAACTTGCTCCCAAGACCTTGCTTATTGAGAAGTACAGACGCCCCTCAGATCTCAAGGATGTTCAAATACAGATTTTGGGATCATACCCATCTCCAAGTCCATGACATGGTCTCAAAGCCCTTACGAGGGTCTCAAAACCTTTATATGGGCTTTACTTGGGTCTCTGAAGAGCCTGCTCAGCCCTTTGCTTGTTGCCCCTGTTGCCCAAGGGCTGCCCCAGGCAGTGGAAGGATATCAATGAAGGCCATGCAGGCTTCTTGGGACAGCTCCTCGCTCCCCAGGATCTTCTTCAGCAATGGCTGTTTGATGGGCTCACGGGTGTAACACCACAGCTTGTCCTTCCCACGGCTCTTGGTGATCATAACCCTGCTCAGGGTGTGCTTGGGAGGTGGCCTGATGGCAATGGCAAAGCAAAAGGAAAGGCAGAGAGGTTACTGGGATAAAATAGACTGTGTGTAACAAGTGCTTCACCTGGTTGCTCACAACACCTGACAAATGAACTCATACCAAGAGGGAAGTCACAACTATGAGAGTATCCATCTCTAGTTCTGCCCAAAGATGGTCATTTTTCCTTTCCTAGGGCTCAGAAAAGTCCTGTTTGGACCCTACCCAAGCACTGGCACCCAAACAACCTTTTCTACTGAAAAAAAAACCCACAACTTCTAACCACAAGAGGAGGGGTGATGGCAATGGGTGGTGAGAGAGATGGGCAGCAACAATGAAAGAATATTGCCCAATAGAACAAACCCACCAGGGTGGAGACATCTCACAGGACTTGGTCTGTCTTCATGGACTGCCAACCCCTCTGAACAGGAGTAGGAGTTTTTTGATCAGTCTGATAAGCTACATTCAGCAGTGGTGCATGCTTTGGAGCTGAGAGGAAAATGTCCCTGTCTAATTCACCTGCTGCCTACATGGTATCAGGCTGGGTATGGGATCACTGGGAAGGAATACTAGACCTCTAAGCACAGCCTCCCACATAACATCAAATTTCACACTTTTAAACCTCTGCTGAGACAATTAAGGAATCCCTCATAAAACCTTGTCTGTGGAAAATTTATAACCCATATACCATGTTCCAAACTGGAGACTGCAGTTGTATAGAATCACACAAAGAGATATTTAGAGTCTCTTCCAGCAGCCAAAAAATTCCTGATTCCCAAGCTACTTGGAGATGATTCCTACTCCTGTATTTTTTTTTTTGAAATAGATGAAAAAAATCACCTAAAATAATCATAGGAAAATTCCTCCAAGGTGTATGGCTTCACCCTCTCCTCACTGTCTGAAATTGCCATCTGAGAGGTTCTGATAACGTCTTGCCGTTGGTCAGGGGTCATCGTGACGAGTGCCTGTGGGATGAAAAGTTCTCTGTCACATAATAGGTTTCATATAAATATTAATATATATTTGAATTAATATATATTTGAAGCATCCAGAGAAGGGAAGCAGATACAAAATGAAAAGACCATCTGTGAGTGAGTAAGAGTAACCCACTAGTTCCAGTTACTAGGCAGTAAATACTGTGCACCTCTCATTTCTCTGTGCCATTCTCAGTCACTAAGGAAAGAATAACGTTTCTATCATGCGGATCATTTCCTAATGAGGAGAAAGTGTTTTGGATCCTACAGCTCCATATGTGAATGTAGCGGCTTCCTCTAACCCCAAATACAGTGGAAATTAATCAGGCCAGCTGGAGGGTGTAGCAGGGTTCCTGGATATTTCAAGCCACAAGTCCTCAAAGTGAAAAGATCAGAGGAAAGGCTGAGACACTACTAGAACAGACCACTTCTGACTTGGACAACTTGCCACCTCTCTCTGCCACACTGGTTTCCACATTCTTGTCAGGAAGCCTCTGGCTAGATCTAAGCTCTCCAAGAAGGCTTTGACCTCCTTGGGCTTTGTATCGAGCTCTGCTGTGTGTAAGACAACTCACCACGATCTCCAGGGGAGGCATGGTGACTGTTGGCAAGACGTAGACAGAATCTGTTGGGAAATCCCCTCTCTGCTTGGTCCGTTCATTGAACCCATTAGCCCACCCCGAGTTCATCACGTGTTCTCCTGTGTCCTGGTCAAGAACTATGAGGTCTCCTTTCAGGAAGCTGAGGAACCCAGATTCTTCTCCCACTGCAATAAAAACAACCATTAGTATTTTTATTTTTTATTTTTTTTCCCCAAATCCCTTTGGAATAACTAATGTGCCTACATGCTTGCCACTGGATCGGACTACTGACTTACCAGGGTTTGGGTTGTCTTGGAGAGTGACCACATACTTGGATCTTTTCCTTAGTCCTTCAAGGAAGGTCACCACGAGGTCCCGGATATCCTCTGCATTGTTGGAGGTGAAAGTGTATTCATCTCCTTTAATGGTGGCCAAGGTGAAACTCTGTCCTTGCAGCTTTCCCCCTCTGGGATATGTTTTTAGAGAAGATATAAACAGGAAATATAATGGGCTCAAGAGGCAAAGCCTGGGAAAAGACTGCTTTAGGGTAAGATCACCAGCTAAACTTATCCTTCCTTACCTGCTGCTTGACACAGCTGTGATCTCTGGGAAAGAGAGTTCTAAGAGAACCTGCTCCTGTTCATCCACAAAGTACACCCCTGTCCAGTTGACAGCTACAATCACATCATTTTTAGGGAGGCTTGGCCCTGTTTTGAAGTCAAGACAAATGATCAGTTCAGGAGGGGTCTTATGATATAAAATATTGTGTGTATTTCAAAGGAAAACGCAATGTTAAAAAAAAACATTTATTTTCAGTAAGAAAAATAGTGGCAGAATCATAGACTGAGCCATTGGTAATCAGGATGCACCAAAAAATAATGTATCTAAAACAGACCACATAGATGGCCCATTAGGTCTTATTGTCTGTGAAGTTCCTAACTCTTCTTACTTTTGCCTTTGACTATCCCATGCACCAGGGATGTGCTCTACTGACTCACCTGAGAATTTGAAGGCTTCATAAAACCGAGAAAACAGCAAAGGCCACTTGAAACGTGCAAAATCCACCACCTCTTCTTTGACTTTTTTGGGGTCTGTCCTCTTCTGAGTATAAATTCCCTACCAACAAAGCAAACCACAACCAACATGAAGCACAAATCCAGTTATATCTAGGAAGAGAGTAAAACTACATTGAAACTCATCCAATCCATGCCATATGAAGATCTTGGAATCAATATTAATTTATATCTTGATGATGTTAAGGGCCAAGCAAAATCCTACAGGAACAAGTGATAAGTTGGACAAAGTCCTAGAAAAAAATTTGGTTCCCACTTGAGGAAATAATTTGCCTTTGACGAATCTGGGCAAGAATCTAGAGTGACAAGTCTGGGTGGGATTAATCTCAACTAACTTTGGGTTTCCCTAATATGGGTGCCTGACTTTCAGCCCGGCAGTCCTTTAGCTGGAAATAGATACTCAACAGCCCTTAAGCACAGGCAGCTAGCTTCATTTAGGATGTTTTCAGAAACCTGAGACTTCTCTAACTGGCTGACAGGTGGCTGGTGGACGACCTGCAAGATCCAGGCCTTTCTGGACCAGGAACAGCCCAAGCACCTACGTTTAGTCTATTGAATTGTGACCCTGGGTTTCCACTGGCAAAACCAGGAGGTGAGACCCAAGCAAACATGGAGATGCTTGCATTTAGGGGTCTTAATCTGAAGCTGGCCCTTGCCTTTTAGTGAGTGCCAGTCCTCACACCTGCATGACCAACCCTCATGGTGGTAATGAGTTATGGGAAGTGGGTGTTTGATTAATCTGCTGGAGGGTGTCACAGATAGACACCAGGGATGTTTTACACAACATCTGGCACAATAAGGTCTCAGTACTGGGACACGAGACACCACTGTACTACAAAGAGTAACACCACAGTCGTGTCTATCAGGAATGAAACCCCAGAGATGTCATTTTCCTTCTCACAGTGAATCTCTGCAGGTTGTCTTCTCCTGTCAGACCTTGCATTGAAAGTAGACATAATGCTGAATATTAGTGCAAAATTTTCCCTTTTCCCTTTGCTTTAGCTTCAGGCAAGGCCAAGAGCTGAGCTACAGCATCTGATGTGTGTTTAGAAGGCACATGATGCTATGGAAGCTACTTGGCCCTTGCCAGGTAATGTATTGTCCCACCTTTTTATGTGCAGCTATAATGAGCTGAGCCCATTTCTCCACCGTTTTCGAAGCTGTGATCTCTCTGTCCGGGATGTAGGATGGAATTAGGTTTAGAAGTCTTTCCAGTACCATTTCTGACCCATAGTCCACGTAGTACTGCTGAGAAGCCAGTTCTGCCAGATCTTCTTCCTGTGGGAATCAAACAAGCCAACTCAATCCTGCTACCAGGCCACTCACCACAACATCCATCCTCAAGGAGTCCTCTGTAGGGGAAGAATTTCCTTTCAGTAGAATTTCACCAGTGCGTTGCACATCCAAAATTCAGGAAATTGATCAGTATGCTCACTATGAGTGAGCTATAACACATTCAGTGATCAGCACAATGCAAGGCACTGTAGTGTGTGAATTTCTGCTTCTGATGTCTGCAACATCAGTTGCCTGCAGCAGTGGGTGATTTTGCTATGGTAAACAGAGTTAGTGGTTGCAAACTGTGTGCATCCATGAATTTGAAACCTGAGAAGCCCTGCAAACGAAGCACCTGTGCATAATGCAAAACGGTAAATTGTTGCTTTAGTTCAGCTGCATTCCAAGCACTTTGGGATGAAATAATAGAGCTACTTAGATAATAAAAGCAAAGGGAGATGAGGAGCAAGAGAACAAGAGAACAAGTTCCTGCAATATGGATGGGAAAAGATGCTTCATTTCCCAGGGTGCCTGGACTCTACTGATCCACAGGAGAACAAGTGGGTTATGAGGAAGAGGGGTATCTTCAATTTGACACCTGGATGATTTTGAACACAAGCAAAAAAAAAAAAATGTTATGGACACTGTCAGAGATTTTGATGTTTCTTGAGATGCTTATTTCAGTGACACTGGAATAATTCTGTAAGCTCACAGAGACTTTTTTTGGCATAGGTTTCTGCTGCCAATGTCCCTCAATATTGGATATTGGGAGTATTGCTGTGTTTATATTGCATAGCACAGGTCTGAGTATCCTGAAAAGCCTGTCTTAGGTCTAAAGCTTAGCAGGATTCACCAAACAAGATCCTGCTGTGTACTCCTGATCAGGTTAAAGGGTTTCTGTAGCCCTCCAAACTGAGGCTGATGGATGAGGTGGCCATTCAGTCTCCCACCAAAAGTCAACAAGAGAGGGTGCTCATGTAGCACATGGGAGAGTCTGGTATATTCCCAGCCAAGAGGATCTGATTCCTGCAGCTCTTGTTTCCTAAGTGCACACCATAATACCTAGTCTTAGTAGGTGATCATGGAGGAAGATTCCTCATCCCCTTTGGTGAAGTGTACTTTGCCATGCCAAGGATATATGTTGAACAAGACTGGAAGCTATTGAGGACACTCACCTTGTCACACCGATACTCCCCAAACTTCACCCCTCGGACGATCTGTTGGTAAATGAGATTGGTGGCCACGTTGTCCTCACTCGGATTGTGCCAGGGGGTGAAGATCTCCTTCCTGAAGAAGAGCCGCCACGGCGCGTTGCGCTCCTGTGCTCCTTGTTCTTTGGCATACTGCTCACACTGAGACACAGCATCCATCACATGGTCATTGCCACTCCCCAGAGAAGAGACCTAGTCAGGGCACAGGAAAAAGGTGGAATCCATCTAAAGGCTGATATCTCTACGTAGAGATATCTATGTCCAAGGCACTTCTGGAAGCCTCTAGCCCAACCTCCTGCTCGGAGCAGGCTCATCTTTGATTCAGGTTGCTCCATGCCTTCTCCTGTTAATAATTTCTGAATATCTCCGAGGAGGGAGATTTCACAGTCTTTCCGCAACACTGCTGTAGTGTATGACTGTTACTGTGAAAATCCTGCTGGCCTCTGCACAGTAGACGTGTTTCTTCCTGGCATTTTGGCTTGCCATCTGCAGCATCCTTCTTTCTGCCCTCTGGAAGGTGTGTAACAGCAAGGGGAACCTCCCTTTTCTTATATAGAGCTAGTCAGGATCAAAAAAAAACAAAACATACCTTGTCAAAAAGTGCGATGTAAAGCGAAAAGCCAAATCGGTCCTTCAGGCTGATTTTGTCGGCCAAAGAATTGCAGAGCTCTTTAGCAGTCGTTGCAGAGTCTGTCAGCAGCGTTTTTGTTGTCCCATCCATAAACGTGACAGGCAGCATGATCGGTTTCTTGGACTTTGTTGCCTAATGGGGTTAAAGCCAGACTTTATGAAAGTATGCAAATTTCAACCCCATCTAGACTATTTACCTATGTAGTCTTCCCCCCAGCAAGTGGTAACTGTTTTCTAATTCCTGGTCCCCGTGACTGACTACATTTCAATGCTTCCATAATGTACTTCTCAACAGGATAATGTATGGTCAGCCACTGGAAGCATGAGAAAATCTCCTTTTTTTGTATATGATATATTCAGCCATTGAAGTGTCTAATCTAGTAAATCTAAGCATGCTCAGGAATGCTCCTGGGCACTGAAGCACAATTGTCTATGCTAGTAAAGCAGCACAGAAAATGAGTATATATTGCATAAACTGGGCTTGTTCCAACTATAGCTGTCCTTGAGCATGCTTGGGCAGCTGTGATGCCCAGGGCCCATTCTTAGAAGATGTTTTGCCTGCATCCTTCATCTGGAAGAATTCCTAGCATACACGGGGGCTTGCTCAATGCCAGCTGGCCTCAGTGCCCGAGAACATTCTTGCATACGTTTAATTTACAAGTATTGATGTTGGCAAAGGGCATGATCTTCAATATGCACTGGGGCATGTGAGGGGAATGCAGTATTTTGGAAACACCTGACAATTCTGGAGAGAAATAGGCTTTTTTTTTTTTTTTTTTTTTTTTAATCACGCTGCTTTCTGTCCTGCCAGAGATGTGGTTCTTGTGAAAGGCTCCAACCCTCAGCCCCAGCTGCCTGGGGAGGGGATGGAGGGGCTCATACCTGCAGTTCCAGCCAGCTGGGTGGCTGTGTCCTTGTCCCATTGGCAAACGTCCTCCGCAACCTCTCTTCGCAATAGGGAGCATAACCAGGGGGGCCTCCGTTGATGAAGTTCCTTAAATACTGTTTGCAGCAGGGAACACTTTGTTAGACCATCAGCTCGAGGAGCCAAACATTTGCAAAGGTTATAAAGCAAATATTTATTGGAGAAAAGCCCTCTGGGACTGCTAAATGCAGGGATACCACTCAAGCTCAGGGCTTTCCTAAACCACATTGCTGGAAGCTGAGAGAAGGTAAGACACTCTGCACCCTTGCCTTGTACTTACACTATGCATTTCTGGCCTCGATGGATATAAGATACAGGGCTAGACACCTCTTTGATCAAAGCCAGTGCAGCAGATTTTATGTTCTGCTATTGCTGCCATTGATTTCAATCTCCAGAAAGTATTTTGAAGATGTATCATAAAATGCTATTGAATGTAGGCCAGAATGATAGGAGCAAATGGAAAAACAAAACAAAACAAAACACCAAAAACACTACAAATAATGATCAGGAAAACTGTAAGCAAATGTCACTCAGAACACTTATCTGCCAATTGAAAAGGTACTTCACAATTATATCAAACAGATATTTCCTTAGATTTTTAACTGTATTTTAAGAGACTCTAAAAAAGAATTTGAAGTACTTCACCATATGTTAAAAATACAATCACATTGTTGTACAGAAAGATAAATCCAGTGACTTCTACAATATGAGAGAAACACTCAAAAATATTACATAAATACATTGGCCAAACATGTAGCTAAGACTAAGAGTTCTGTAAATCATATCTTTTAGAGAAACTTTATAGCTCTCTGAATGATAACACAGCTGTTCCTTGGGTAGCACAGACTGTCCTTTATAACACTGACACTCTATAAATAATATTGGTAGAGAAACAGACATCTCCATCAATCATAACTTACAGAGATACTCCTAAATAGCTAGGTAAAAGAAGCAGGCTATATGGGTAGGAGCTGTTGCAAATGATTGCAAGCAGTCAATGCAGTGTAAAAGTGTAGTTTTAATTATTCTGCTAATAATGCTTGTATTTATATATATTTTTGTATATCTATTTTTTTGGGGTGGAACCTTCCCACCAAAGTCCATTATTAATTTTTAAAAAAAGGTACAAAGAACAAGAGTTTATGAGAGATAATGTGTATTGACCCGTGCTTAGCAGATGATAAAGGTTTCTAATAGGATCCAAAGCATGACCTTCATATTTAGGAACAGAAAAACATATGTAAACCTGCCTCATTAAACTAAACCCTTCTCAAAATGTTCAGTCCTAATTGACGTATTTCAGAGTTGTAGAATGGTTTGAAATTCAGCATCTTTTTTTTTCCATAACATTGCTGTTATTAAAGTTAAACCCAAAATAGCTTTTTCTTCTATTAAAACAGTGGCTAACTGCTACTAAAAGATTCAGGCATTAATTAGAAAATAGGTGAGGTTAACAAAACATCTTTTCTTAACTGGCTGATAATGCCTGGCTATCATCATTCAGCTGTAGCTATTGCAAGGTTAAAGCAGAAGTCAGTAAACTTGTGGTAAATCAGAATTTGGCCAACTACTAACTCCTTAAAAAGGGTACTGATAGATTAAAAGCATGATAGTAAGGTCTGATGCTGATGTGGTGTTTGTCTCCCAGTCCATAACAAGCTGAACTAGGTGGCCTGGGCTAATGTAGCTTTGACGTGAAGAATTTACTAAACACCAGAAATTTTTTGACTATTCCTCTGCTTTTTACAAAACAAGAAAAGTATGCTGTTGGGAGGCAGAACCAACATTTCATTGGGAGAAAGTTTTATTTTGAAACATAACATCTTAAGGTGGAAGGTATCACTGGTGTCCCTCTGGATTAATGCAGAGGCTTCAGAGGAGCTCCAAGACATGGCCCAGGTCACTGCCTATGTGTTGCTGTTTGCAAAACTGGAGCTTGGAAAGGCAAACCACAGCGTGTGTGACTGCAGGGGGTGTTCACATGCATACCCCAGGAGCCTCGGTCACCACAGGCTGCCCATGGGAACAGAAACTCTCTTGGTAGGAGATTCAGAGTGAGACCCTGGCTTGCGGTCTCAGAATTCTCCCGTAGAGAAGCCCTCTCTCTCCACACAGTGTAAGAAGGAGGCAAGTGTCTGAAATTAGATGGTATGAATACTTCCTATTGTCCCCAGCAGCCCAAAGTGCAAAAAAGGGCTGATCTTCTGCCCAAGATGAATAAGAGTACAATTAGCAAAACCTTCCCCAAAGCTTTTGGGAATATTACCATGTATTTCAGCACGGACCAGGACTTTGGGCAGAGGTACATGCCTGAGGCTTCAAAGCTGCTCATAAATTATTTCAGAGAAGTGCTTCACTCACCTAAAATAATTTTCCATTATTAAAGATTTAAATTCACACAATCTCCTGTGACATACTTTCTCAGATCTCATTTCCAGACATAATTTCATTTTCTGCCACTTTGCCAGTGATTTATCTGTGTTATTAGATTTCATACTGGCAGGGCCTGGGGATGAAGAAGGGATTTCTATTCTTGGCTTTGGCTTTTTCAATCCTGAGGACTGATATCTATGGAAACTAATGGAACACCTTTATCTCCAGCGGGCCTGGGAGCAGGTCCAGGCTCCAACATTCAAAGATCTGAGGGGGACAAAGGAAGTCTTGTCATGTCATGGCAAAGCGAAGACAAAGAGCTGAGCCCTTTGCCCTGAACCAGCCAAACTCTTAGTCATGGGATTAACTTGAGCGGCCCTGTGGGTGTTCGTCAGACTTGAGGTGTATAAATCATTTGGAAGGCAGGCTGTTCAAATCTAGGAACAAAACATGGACTTTGCCCAAGAAAAAAAAGAAAATCCTTAAGAAAAAAAAAAATATTTTCAATGGTGTTAAGCCACTTATCTCCCACTGACTTCAGTCCAGATGATCCACACCGCTTCTGAAGATACATTGCATAGAATGAGAGAATCACAGAATCAGTCAGGAGGAAAAGACCCTGAAGATCATGAGTTCCAACCATCACCCAGCACCACCAAGTCCACCTCTAAACCATGTCCCTAAGCACCACATCCACATGTCTCTTAAATACCTCCAGGGATAGTGACTCCACCACCATCCTGGGCAGCCAGTTCCAATGCCTAACTATTCTTTCCATTAAGAAATTCTTCCTGATATCTGACCTAAACCTGCCCTGGTGCAACTTGAGGCTGTTTCCTTGTGTCTGATCTCTTGTCACCCGAGAAAAGAGACTGATGTCTACCTCGCTACAACCTTCTTTCAGGTAGCTGTATAGAGCAATGAGGTCTCCCCTTAGCATCTATTTCATCTCCTGTGTGTCTGTTTAAAGAATTAGACAATTTCAGTATGACACATTGTGGGGCAAGTTGTAGTATGCAGAAAGCTATACAAACATACCTTGAGGTAAGTTAAACCACTTCTTTTCTATGTGCAATTTTTTATGTTAAGTTGTATTTATAATTTGCCACATAGTACTGTTCCTTGACAAATTAGAGGACATGCCTAAGGTTATACTGGCACAGTCAACAGAAGCTTGACTGAATGCGTAGACCTTTGGATGTGAGAAATGGGAGAAATGTGGCCGTTCTAGGTATACAAATTCCACTTGTGACCTCTGATAATCCAGTTTCTGAGGAGAAGTCACCTAATCAATTTTGTTCATCTAGAATGCAGGAGGCATCATCTAAATTTGTTGTCTACTCTTCCTGTAGAGGCACTGGAAAGAAAGAGTCATTTCTTAGGAGTAATTCATCTGACTAACTTTAGACATTGATCTTGGGAACATACACATTTTTCTTCCTGATTAGGGACTTTATATCATTGTCATTCCTGACAGCTGAAGACTAGGATGCTTTTCACTGTCAAACCCAAGAGAAAAGCTGGTTGCAAGGATGGAAAAGAAAACGTATCAGCAGGTAGTACCTGAGATAAATATCATCTACAATTTACCTTTACAAACTTCTCAGAAGGAGCAAAACATCCCACACAGAGGGACATCAGGATCCAACCCCTGGCATGGCTACTTTTGGATGGGTTCTGGGTCAGCTGTTTGCAGATTTGACAGTAGATTTCATCCCTGCAATAAGAATGAAGATAAAACATTTGAGTTGATCAGGTGGTGTTTTTCAGTGTGAGCAGAAAGAGCCAGACCCTGCCTGCATGTGATACTTAAAGGTTCCTTTTGGAATTGCAAGGATATCAATTTAACTATCCTAACAATGGTCACTCTGGTCATTGCACTGTCTCTAAAACACCATCCTTCACCAGTTCTGTAATGTCAACTGAATTTTCCCTGTGCTTCAGATAAGATTTTCCACAGCTGATGAACACTTCTTAGAGAAAAGAGGAGTAAAAGACAGGGGCAAGGTTCAAGTCTCTGAATGTCACCTCTGGAAAATGGAGTCTATCTTATAAAGATGGAGTCTTTCTTACAAAGGTTTCCCAGTGATATCAAGAGAATATCCTAAACTAAATTTCACAGAAAGCCACCAGCTGGGAGTCATCATTTGCTGGCTGTTACTCTTAAGACACCTGACCTTGCTTTGTGGAAGAGTTGGGAACTAAAAACTCCAGCAGAGGTCAAGGTTTGTCCAGCTCTTATGTATAAACAGACATTCTCAGATACATTGACGGGTATCTCAATTTGGGAATTAACATCCACTTTTGACTTTAAACTTTATTCTCCACATGCAAAATGAGAGATAACAGTACTTCCTCATCTATATGTGAGGCAGCAAAAACTAGTCAGCCAGCCTGTTATGTTGACAAACCCCATGGAAAAGCCCACAAGTAAGCTACTAGGACTGTCTGCAGAGCAGATTTTATGGAGAAATGTACAGCTTCCTGGTGAAGTGGGAGGAAGAAATGAAATGGATTGCATTACAACACAAACACATAAATAGGCTAAACTAAAGATATGCAGTCATCCTTAATTTGGTACTTGTTAATTTTCGAATGCTCAATTTAACAACTGGAATAAATTTGAGTTTTTCACTTCTGTGCCATTAAAATATTCATAGGAACAAAAGAGGTCTAAATGGTGAAACTGAAAACAAAGGGTGGTGAACAGCAAGAGTGAGCCTTAATAAACCAATCCAGCAGCTACTAGCACTTTCAGAAGCCTTTGAATCCCTCTGTGTGGTCTTTTAATCAGGCCTGAGATGAACACTAAGGAACGTGACCCAGCCCAGCCCACGTCATACAACACAACCAGGAAAATGAGAGCTTTGCAGAGCTGCACACACCATCAACATCAATTGGACGAGGATAGCTCAATGAAGAAGGAACGAAACAAACGGCATGTTTATGCCTTTGTCCTGATTTCTAACCTTAATGCTGGCCTGAGGATGCCATTACCAATAATGAAATGGAGCTTCTCCAGGTTGGAGGTGGGCCGGTCTTCGAGCATGCTATTACCTTGGAGGGTGGACTCCCCGTCATGAAGTCTCTTTGTCACCTGCCAACCAGACACATTGCTCTCGTTTAGTACAGCCAGCTGCTACGGCCCCCCACCCCACCCCAGGTGTGGTGTGCTCCCCCAGGAGGACTCCTCCACCTGCCAGGAAGGGTCTCAGAAGTTCTTCAGTCTAGCACGTTACCAGTGATGGGAGGTTGTGGCTTTGTTGGCTTTAATTGCATTCTGGTGAAGCTGAAAATGGTTCTGCCTAGTCACACTCCCCCCTGCTTCGTCTCTGCTTGGGTTTTCTACAGTGGTACCCTTGTAATTCAGCACTGGCCTGGACCCACAGTTGGGAGAGGGCCACCAAGGGTCATTGGAACAACCCCAGCTTATTGCCAAGGATGGCCTGTCCTTTCAACTCCATCTTATTAAAAAAAAATCTTAAAACACTAACAAAATGGACCCCCTCCCCATGCTAATGATGCAGCCAAGAGCACATAAGCATGGTGCTTTTTGTGCAGACAGGGTTGGCATTCATCCACCTACCAGCTCTCTGTCTCAGCTAGTCAACCCATTCTTCATTTAGGGCCACTGGGGAGAGATGAGAAATTCTGGAGTGCATTCAGAGCCACATTAGGATAAGATGGATTGGCTTCTGTTTCTCTCCACTGACTCTAAAGGGAAGGAGGGTGACTACCTCAGAGAGACCTTCATGCTGTCAAGCAGCTACAGCCAGGTGAGATGGTGCCTGCTCTGGAAGTGGACACATGGCAGTGTCTAAAAGAAGGCTGAATTCACATCTTTGCCTTGCTCTTACCCCTGTCCAAAGGATTTTTTGCTCCTCAGTCTTTTGGGGTGGTATTTTCTAAAGCTCTCAGCTTGGACTAACTGCTCCCATAGGGAAATTTGCACTGAAGAAGGCAGAGGCAGAGTGCGGGTGAGCGCTTTTGGATACCCCACCTCTGCTACCTACACCCCAGAGGAGGGCAGGAAACTAAAAGCAGGGGTAACATTCAGACCATCACAAGTGGTGAGAGGTATCGGCAGCTGGATGGAGGGCTGTGAGAGAGGGGAGGGGAGGTGCTGGATGGATGGAGAACGGGAGCCGAGGGGAGGCCGGCGCGAGGTGCAGACTCAAGGAGACATGGGAAGCCAACCTTTCCCCTTAAACACTCCTTAAATCTTTCAGGCAGAGAGACAGGTAGCGCCAAACCCAGAGGAGGGCTGGTTCTATGTTGTCTAGGGAAAAGCAGAAGAGAGTCAGAGAGGGCTGCAGACAATCCAACGGCACTTGTGCTGCCAGGCGGCCAAGCGTCTCCTCTCACCTCCTCCGTCAGTTTGGATTTCTTCTTGAGGGTTAGGGAGACCAGTTTGTGCCGCACACTGTTCTTCTTGTGCCCATCAATGTGAGTACTCTGCAAAGCAAGAGGCATGGAGTGAAATGTGGTGAGATGCAGAGCCCTGCCGAGTTAAGTCCTAAGATGAAGTCCTCCAAAGACACCCCAGAATGCACTGAGGATGCAACAGGGACTTTTATTTTTATTTTTTTGGATTTCCACAGCTTAATCTTCTGGCAACTCTTGACTTCCTTCTCCAAGATCAAGGGCACATTTTTAATTTAAATAATAAATAAATTTAAATAATTTAAATTTAAATAATAAATGAAATTTAAATAATAGAGCAGATCAACACAAAAACCCCAAAAGAGGGACTGATACAGGACACTGCACTCCCCCGATGTACTTCTCTGCCCATTGGGGAGGAGAAGGGAGATCAAAGCCCCATGAAAGACAGCAAGGCACCTCCCCAGCTGTATTGTTGGGGGACATCCAGTTATCTGTGTGAAGAAGGTGTAGGATCAACACCTGACACACAGACAATTCTCCCTTTGTAGCACAATTGCAGAGGAAATTAAAAAACAGATTGGCTGCAGCACAGCTGCAAGTCATTTCTTCCAACTCTTTCCAATATACAAATACAATCTCTTACAGACATATCATTTACCTCTCCTTCTCCCTGCAGAGCCTGCAGTTCTTTCTTATAGGTCTTCTTCCCAAGAGTCTCATAGATTTTTGTCATCACTGGTATCTTCTCACCACCATCACTCATGGCTGTATGATATTTCGGCTCAGGGAGATCTCCCATGAAACGGAGGATAGTGATCCACACAGCAAGTGCTGCCTGTTGGAAAATAAACTGTAACCCCACCAGCTCACAGCAGAGCAGTGGAGGGGGTGGTCAAGCCATGCTGAATCCATCAGGATCACCACTGTGGTTTCCCTGTACGGAGACAAAACACTTTCCTGCACCCCACACAACAATTCTGCCTGCAACACGTTCCTCATCTGAGCGAGCAACAGCTGGGAAGGCTGGTGGCCAGGATCACAAGTTCAGGCTTATGTGTTCATGCCATCATGAGTGTGCTTGTGGAACCTACAAGGGGCTTGTTTCTTGGCTAGGAGCTGTCACCCTTACAGAGAAGCAGCGACTGAAAACTCCTAACCCACTGAAGAAAAGGAGAACCATAGAGAAGGCAAATTCACGGCCAGTGTAATGTTCATTACAGCCGTGTGGGCTCAGTGCACTTCTGCCCTTGTACTTCTGGTTATAGGACAATCCTTTATTCTCTGCTAGCTCTGCACTGGTGCACCTGGAGAGGTAGGAAACAACTTTTGCAGCTGCCAAATAACAGCTGCACTAGCGTAACAATTTGCATCATCCATGCCCTAAGCCCAGAGCACTTTATTAATTTTTTTAACACAAATATCAAGGTACAGAGAAGGACTCACCACTAGGTCCCTCTAATGCTTGCTGTGTTGTTTCAAAGCATGCTGGTGGGACAGTGTTTAATGACACGTGATGGGGGCTGTGCTCTCCACTGAACCACATCAACGTATCCCAAAGGCAAACTGGTGCCCTTTGGGTGAAGAGCTCCCCAGGCTTCCTCCAACCCACCCTGCTCAAGGATTTTCATCCCCTGCCTCACCAACTGGTCTCCTTCATCCTCGTGGTACAGGAGAGGCTGCTTGAGAGGCCGGCGAATGTAGGTGTGTGTTGTCGTGCCCTGGAAATATGTGGCGGCAAACTTGGCAAATTTGTACTCTGAAAGATCTTCCTCCTCTTCCTCGGGGAGAGGCAATGCTGCATCGAGGTCTTCTTCCTCCAGTTCCTTCTGGGCTCGCTCAAGATCCTGGTGGGAAAGGACATGTCAGGTGCTCAGCATGGCTTTGGATGCTGAGCAACTTTCCCCTTCCTTCTGACTTGTCTGCCTATCTGATTTCCACCCCAAAAGGAAAAGCCAGCAGGGGGGAAACCAAGAAATGTTACTATGGAGCTCAAACAAAGCCTGAATCCTGTGGAACATGCCTTTGCCCTCCAGTGTGTCCAGATCAGTAGGAGAAGCATTAAGCGTGGCCCCCACTCCCAACTTGAGTAAAAGGTGTCCAAGAGCTAAATGTGATGAACCACAAGGGAGAACATCTCAGAGGCCACAGCTCCTCAATGATTTTACAGCAATACTGCTCCCTTCCACACAGCAGCCCTGAGGAAAGCCTGCAGACTGCATGTCTGCCCCAATCACAGCATGGCAAACTTCTAGAGACATGAAAAAGGAAGGAATTCTTGAAGGAAGCCTTCAGAAATCCCCTTTTGGATTGCCTCATTCTACCCTGATATAATCACAGAATCATAGATAGAATATCCTGAGTTGGAAGGGACCCATAAGGATCATCAAGTCCAACTCCTGAATACAATCCATGTATTCCTAAAGCCTTTCATGTTATAGCCAGGCTTGTGTATGTCTGCAGTACCTCGAAGCCGTTGGGTGCCTGCCCCTCCTGGCCAGGCAGGGAGGAGGTCGTCCCTAGGAATCCAAACATTTTGTCCACCATATCCGAGTCATTCACTGGCTCGTTGCGAGCTTTCTCCATTTTTTCTAAAAGCTCTTTCTTCCGACGTGCTTCCTCCTTTTCCTTTACTTCTCTCTCTGCATCTTCACGGGCCAGCTGGGCCAGGCGTACCTGGAGGGGGACACATGCAATGACTGAACTGCCTCCAAAGAGCCAGCTCTGAATTCTGCAGGGCCTGGATTTGCAAGGCAAAGTGCCTGGTACTTGGGGCACTATGCCAGGAATGTGGCTTGGAGCAAACCAGTAGCATGTCTATGCCTCAGCTTCCTAACTGCGGGACAAAGCAGTAGGGTTTTCGCCTTCCTTAGTGCCTGTTTAGAGTCTCTGGTCCATGCACAGAGACTCCACTCACCTTAATTTTTCTTTTTATACATCTACCTATGTGCGTGCACACACACACATTATCTACACAGTGGGCCAGCTCCCCCCTCAGCCTTCATACAAGACCAAAAGGAAGCAAATAATAACCATAATCTCTGACATTCCTGTGCAGCAGATCAGAAATTCTGGAGCAGCTTCAGTCTAGTTAGAACACAAAGGTCTTTAGAGAATTAAACACAAATAGGTCAAGCAGGCCAGAAATGTCTCAGATATTTTTGGCATTCCTCCTCAACAGAACAAACCCAAGCCCTGGAAAATGGTGACACAGAGCCTCAGAAAGAGAGCAGTCCTGGCGTACTTGGTGTTTCTTTTCTGCTTCCTCCTTGGCTTTCTTGGCACTCATCTCCTTTCGGAGCCGTTCCTCTTCCGCCAGCCGAAGTTTCTCTGCTTCCAGGCGCCGATGATACTGGTGAATAAACACAGGAGCCCTTCTCAATATTTCCTGATTTTTGGATTTTTTTTTTGGTGCTTTTTAAACACCAACCTCACAAGAACGCGATGCAGGAGCTGTCTCCCCTGTCCCCACGTCCATTTCATAGCCATCTTCTCCTCCTCAATACTCACCTCTCCTCGGAGGCGCTTGTAGAGCCTTCGGGCGATCATGCCACGGGCATAGGCCTGGACGGTGAGGACAGCCCAGAGGCGGTGTCGGAAAGCCCTGCGGACCAGGTAGCCCCTGCAGCGGGCCTGAAACTCGATGATGCGCCGGCGGGCCATGTGGTACTGCTTGTGGAGCTTGCGGGATCGGTAGAGGGCCTGCAGTCTCAGGAAGCCGATCCGCATCTGAAAAAGGGAGAAGGTTGAAACCACCCCACCACAGCCCATGGGCTTGTCCACCCTGAGCAGGTTTCCCTCGCTAATCTCCTTCTTGTGTGGATGTAAACAAGAAATCAGCTCCCTCTGGGACAAGCCTTCGGGAGGGAAGTTCTCCAAGAAGGTGGAGAAATGAAGCCCTTTAGCTGCTGCACGGATTCAAAGCTGAGGGAGGATGAAGGGAGTTTCTTCCCCACTGAGTTTCTCCCTTTCTTCCCCACTGATGTTTCTCCCTTTAAGAAGCTTCAGGAGGTCTGGTTCCTCATACCAACGTAGCTACAAGCCAGGAGGCTGTTCTCATGGAGTTCCAGCACCTCCTGTGGGCTCCCCTGGTAGTCACTGCTCCTGTAGACCTCCTGCCAAGGACCTCTTTTGTGGAAGAAGGCAGTACCCTGAGCAGTCTAGAAATGGTTATTCCTATCATGTTGCTGTCTCTGAGGATGATATTGAACACTTTGGACCCCAGCACGCTTCCCCAGGGACCCACTGTCAGGTCAGAGCCAGCTAGGACAGCAAGACAAGAGGACAATGGATTGGGTTGAGGAGAGGCCAGGAGAAAGCCCTGACTGCAGATGTGGTCACACCTGGAGGTGGAGTCTGATTTTTAGAGGAAACTGCTTTTGAATTTTCAGTCACCTGGAAACTGGAGGAAGATTTTAAAACCCCAAGTGCCCATTTGATATAATAGACATCTAACTTATGGGGAGAAATGACAGTGAGAAGGTGGTTAGGTGCTCTCTTCAATATGAAGGCAAAGCATCAAAAGCACAATTCCTTTCATTTTGCCAACCTAAACATTCCCTCAACCCAGTGGGGCAGATTGAGCCAGAAAAATCTAATTTAGATCCCACCTGAAAGAAGCTACAGGTGTGAGGAAGCACCCGTATACTTACAGCACCGTAGTTCTTCCTGCAGTTATGTCCACGCCAGTATCTCTGAATCATCAGGGCTGAATTTCTCACTTTCAGGAAATTGGACCTGAAAAGGCATTTTCATCACTCGTGTCTGTGGTTTGGACAGTTACCATCTCCAAGTTATCATCTCCAGGGTCTCATTCTTTTGACTTGAAATTGAGCAACTAGGTGAAGTAAACTGCATTTTTGGCCTGAAAATATCTCCTCCCCAACATTCTTTGCCTTTACAGGAAGGTCTGTGGAGGCTCTCTCTGATAGATCTCCACAGGCTCATACATGGGAGTGGGCAGAGCAGGAGATGTTGGAAACAGTCCCTGTCTTCCCTCCCTTGCAACCTCCTCTTTCCTCTGAAATTTCCTCACTGCCTGCTCTCCGTGCTTCAATCCCAGCCACCTGCAAATGGATATAAATGATCTAATGATCTAAACTATCAAGAGCAAACTCCAGCAACACCACCCTGCTACCCTCGACTGCTCCCTGTGTACTGCTTAGACTGTTCTGGTCCTGTGCTTAGACACCCTGGGGACAAAAGCATCAGGAGGTCTTGGAGGTCTCTGTAGGATTACCATGGGAAGGTCTTACAGCAGCCTTCTGGTACCTAAAGGGGGCCTAAAAGAAAGATGGGGAGAGACTCTTTATCAGGGAGTATAGTGAGGGAGTGGTTTTAAACAGAAAGAGGGCAGGTTTAGATTGGAGATAAGGAAGAAATTCTGCCCTCTGAGGGTGCTGAGGCCCTGGCCCATGCTGCCTAGAGGAGCTGGGGGTGCCCCAGCCCTGACAGTGCCCAAGGCCAGGCTGGATGGGGCTGGGGGCCCTGACCACGGCAGGGGGTGAAATTAGAAGGGCTTTAAGGTCCCTTCCAACCCAAACCATTCAGTGAATCTATGATTCTATAAGGTGACAAGGCTTCTCAGAGTTATTTGGCACGTGACTTTTCCTCAAAACCTAAGGCCCAGCCTTTGTGCTCAGACAAAGAGCACAAAGCCCCAAGAGGTGTTCCTGTCTCTTGTCTGTGCATGAAGCTTGGACGTGGCTGTGGCTCCTCCTTGCCCTCCACAGCTGTGCAACGAGCTTCCAATGGTCCATCTACTTGCTCTCCTCCCAGGTCTGTGGCAATCAGTGTACAGAGGGAGCTTGTAGAAGGCTTCTTTGGCTTTGTGGAGAAAGCTGTTAGTCACTACGGAGGACCTGATAACCCCATTACAGCTTTGTGGGGTTCCCATAAGACTGGAGGCTTAGCATTGCCTTCAGCAGAGTCCCACTACTATGTTGATGTAGCAAGCATCAGTTCCCTTGAAGTCAACACTGGATAGGGAGAGAAGGTCCTATTCTGTCTGTATTTGAGGCAACTAATAATGTTTTCTTCTGGTTTCTTTTACTAATTTCCTCCAATACTTGCTGCAGCTGAGTGCCAAGTCCCCTCTTGCCAGCTGAAGGCAGGGCAGATTGGACAGGCATGGAGGGAGCAACATTTCCCTCAAAAGCTGCTTGTAAGCCCACCTCCAGGTGCCAGCAGGGCTCACACATACCTGTCTTTGAACCCGCGCACGACCTTCTGGATGAGGATGACTTTGTCTGTGATGGCTTTGTCCCTCTCAATCTCCAGCAGCATGTCGTGGTGGTCCTGAGGGACGAACCAACAACCATGTCAGAAGATCTCCATCTACTTGAGGTGGTGCAAGCGCAAGGTCTTGCAGCATGGCTGGGGCAATCCCAAGCTCAAACCCAGGTGGACAGAGGATGGCTGGAGAGCAGCCCTGAGGAGAGGGACCTGGGGGTGGTGGGCCTGGGGAAGAGAAGGCCCTGGGGAGACCTTACAGAGGCATTCCAGTACTTAAATGGGGCCTAGACGAAAGCTGGGGAGGGACTCTTGGTCAGAGCTGGGGGGACAGGACAAGGGGCAGTGGCTGGAGCCTGGCAAGGGGGAGGCTTCGGGGAGGCCTTGGGAAGAAATTCTGCCCTCTGAGGGCACTGAGGGCCTGGTCAGGGTTCCTTCCAGCCCAAACCATTCGGTGATTCTATGGTTCTCTGATTTAGATGTGGCTGGCAGGGTGCTATGAGGCCCTTCCCCAGAGAAGGTGTCCAAAATAAACTCTTGGGGCATTTTCCTCCCCAAACATACCCCACCTACTTTCTGGGGAAATCCTAATATAGATCCTAGAGATCCACTGTCTTCATTCCAAAGTGAACCAGAGCAGGAAGAAGACATACATAATGCTTTATAGTTTCAAAACATCCCAATTACATTGGTCTTCCATGCAAAGCTTCCTGCTAATGCCTTTTCAGCCATGGGACCAACTCCCAGGAGCACAGGAGAGGTTTGGAAACAAACCCTTTTGCTCCCTCCAGCAAAAGCTGCGATGCCTCCACACCCAAGGACAAAAAGGCTTTATTACATGGAATTTCCTTGCCCTGAAACTTTCAGATGCACCAGCCTCGGCTTTCTTTTGATTCCTCCCACACCAAACTCCACTTTCGTTCCTGGCTGCGGCATGCTGAGCCCTGCCATGCTGGGTGCAGTGGAGGCAACTCTGCATGTTTCCTGCTTTGCTCGACCTCACGCTGCCCTTCAGGGCCTCCCAATTTCTCCATTTCCTGCCCTAACAGCTGTGAGATCTTGATAACAAGCACTGGAAAGAGCGACTAGTAGGAACAGCTTCCAGGGAAGGGATGAGGGTGTTCGTGCTGGAGATGGGTTGGGGGGGTTATTTAGATATAAGCCACCACGGTTTTCTGCTGAGATTTTTGACCGAAAGTTTTGTTTCCATCCTGGTTCCTGGCCAGCTCAGCCTCCTCTCCCAGGGGCAATGCAAGAATGGGTTTGTAAGGAGCAAGGAGTGTGAATGGGAAGTGGCTACTCTCATCTCACGGAGACCTGAAATGCTGGGCTGCTCCATGATAGCCAAACTGATGCAGAGAGGGAAGCTGTAGGCATGTCTTGTATTGTGCAAGGACATAGCAAAACTGAAGTGAGTCTGTTGTGCTCTCAGTCCCTCCCTTTACAGGGCTCTGTGTGGGCCTCTCTCCCTCTGCTGTGCCTTTTGGGTGAAGGCAGGAGATGAGACAGTGCGTCACAGCCCAGGAGGGAAAAGGCTATGTGTTGAACGTGACTATTTCTGCTCCACGCGTGCATCAGCACTGGCAGAGTGTCAGGACTTCCTCCTGCCCACTGCTTCCTACACTGGCCCCAAATATCCTGCCTTGGCTCAGTTTCTGCCGACTGCCAGGCCAGGACAGAGACCACGGGTAAGGGACACATCTTGTGATGGAAAGGGGATGCTAGGAGACCCCTTCATGGGTAAAAATCCCAGATGGCAGGGGGGACGCGGAGAGCCCATACCTTCAGGAATATCTTTGTCTTGCCGATCTGCCAGTCATCGTCCTTCCCAAGCACCGCTTCAGCAATGCGCTGGCATGTCCCGCGCAGGTCGCCCTGGTGGGAAGCAAGGTGGTGTTCACCAGGACCAGCCTCACCCCTGCTGCTCAGTGGTGGCCCTTTCTGGTCTCATTTCCAGCAGTTTTCTGTTAATAAGCTTCTTACCACATTTAAAATAAGTGAGAGGGATGGGCTGAATATCCCTTACTACTCAGCTGCCTGTCCCTACGATTTTTCCTCCACTTGGAAAGCCCAGAGCACCACCACAGCATCTGGAGATTCCCCATAAATGCCTCAAGACATACCAGAAGAGAGTGTTTGCAATGGAAAAAGGTACTCACTTGCTTGTATGCTGGCTTCACACCGGGCATGAGCACCCGGTACCGGTCCACGAACTCCACAAACGTGTAGCGGATGGGGTAGCCAGCCCGGCGGATCCGGATGGTCTCCATCATCCCCGAGTACCTCAGCTGCCGGACACACAGTTCCCGATCGAACAGCTGGGGAAGTTACAGGACTTATTACTGGTGCTTTCTGTGATTGCACGTCTTGGCCAGGATTGGCCATAGGAGCTGTGTAGTGCATTGAAGTCATGCACCCACCCAAACCCAGGACTAGAGGAGCCTTGGCTGTTATGGACCTGATCCTAGAATATTTTCTGCTTTTCTTTAATTCCATTTTGCAGAACTTGATGTGTCCTACGCGCTACAAAAGGGACAGAGAGAACATCACCTTGGGGAACTGAGACCACACCATAGTCACCCTCATCGTGACTACTCATGGTCACTGAATTCTGCTGGCAGCTCCGAGCTTTACCGGTGTGATCACAGCAGGCAGGGCAATGCCATTTTGAAGGCTGAGGAAGCCAAGGACCAGATGAGTAAAGGCTCAGACACCAAAAGGGTGCCTACACCCTTTGAATTAGGATATGTGGCTCCCCAAAGTCACACAGAAGAAGAGTGCAGCCTTGTGGATGCCTGAACCCTGAGCTCAGCCTGGTATCTTTAAACCACTCCTTGTCTAGGAAGACATCCAAGAAGGTAAAAATGAATAGATCAGACCAGAGACCAGCAGAGGGTTTTAGGGAAGGGACAAATCTCAGAGCAGTGCCCATGGCTGCTCCTGAGAATCAGTGGGCAGTTGCAAAGCAATGCAGTCCTTGCAGATGTTTGCTAATGAACCTGGCTGCTCTCCTTTGCTTGGGGCACCTCAGGGAGGAGAATTAGGGATGCTGCTGAAGCAAAGGGAGGCTCAGAAAAATCCCTGCTGGTGGCTTGGTGCATCAGTGCATTGGGGAGGATCCTGGAGCCCCTGAGACACCCTCTTGCAGCTTGATGTTGTCTGCTGGAAGCATCAGAACAGAGTTCAACCCAAGTGTAAAATAAAAGCAAAATAAAGGCCCTCTCTTCAGCTGTCTAAAGTATGAGCACATGCAGATATGAGCATCTAAAATACATCATCTAAGTTCCCAGTCCTGAAGGCAGTTTTTGGAGGAGGTCATAGCAGCCTCTTTGAGAGGGCTGGAGTGAAGTGAGACAGATCCTGATCCCAGAAGACAACAGATGAGGGAGAAAAAGGCAGAAGGCATCATCATCTGGATTTGGACTCAAGCTGTCCTTGACTAACGTGGTACTGGGGGCTGGAGAGGTGCATTATTATTTAGGATTTTATTTAATCCTATTTTGAATACTGAGCCATTTCTAACAAGAGGCAGGTGCTGTGCGTTCCTCTCTCCCTGTACCACGTTTGTGGGCTTGCAAACAAGCTCCCAATACAAACAATTTTATTTTTTTTTTTCCCAAAGTACATTTTAGAAGGAAGCAAAAGTTTTAGAATAACAGAGAGTAACAAACAGTCAGGACTTTCCACTGACCTTTCACTTCCCACTATACCATTTCCTATCACTATCAGTACGCTTTCCTTCATAGCCTCGGACAGAAAATGAACTCCCAGAAAAAGTTTTCTTTTGCAATCGCCCTGCAGAGCTCTGTGTCCCGTTTTTCCTTTGTTTTACGAAACCAAGCCAAAAAGAAATTTAGCAAAAAAACACATTTTGTATCTTGTAGCACTACAGCCCCTTATGCAGTGTTCACTCATCCCCTCATTGCTTTAACGGGGAGATTAATTTCTCTTTGTCTGATTCTTTCAAGCTTCTAGCTGTTTTTTATCCCACTAAATGTCTTGTAAATAAATGGGGTGAACAGAATATTCTAGTTTAGAGCTTGTAAGAGCTGGTCAAATCCAGATTTACTACGAAGGATGAAAAATGCCTGACTGAATCCCAAACATCCAGGTGTAAAAGCAGCTCGGAGTTGGGGCATCAGGAATAATTTGTTAATGTCAGCTCAGGACGTGCAGCTATTTTTCAACATCACCCATGCGCTAAAGCAAAGCTTTGGTTTGATCTCAGCTCAGATGATAATCTCAGCTCAGATGTATTGTTTCATATTAATCCAAAGTCTTCCTTTAATTTGCTATTAACAACCTTTTAATTTTCACCAAAAGCAGGATAAGAAGACAGTAAACTGCCCGGAGAGCCACCAATCTTTTCACCCCATGCTGTGTTAGGTTCACCGAATGGCAAAAATAAGTTTCAAGTGAACACTGCTTGTATGCAACAGCTCTGAAATTTGATATTTTGTGCTTCTATTTTTCCACTCGTTTGAGCTTTGCTATCTCACTGTAGATAAAACTCCACCTCTGGCTAGATTACTCCTGAAGTACAAAGGCATGGCCAAAATGACTCACAGAAACAAGCAGCTGAAAAGATTATTAAATCAAGCCGTTCCTCCCCCAAAATTATCCCTATCAAGAGCAGTGAGAGGCTAGCACAAGATTGCTGATACCTCCAGGGTCCAATCCTGCTGGGGTATGATCCTGAAGCTGGAGTTTTCAGCATCATCTCCCTTCCACCAAGTCACTGCATGAGAGGGCAGTGGTTCTGCAGCCACCTCCTTTCCTTTCATTTGCTCATAAAAGTTTGTCCCGAAAGCTTTCATTGCTTTTGCAGCAAACACAATAAAAACGGCGTTTTTAACTGGCTGCCACTTATTTTTAAGTTTCTGAGCAATATGTACATCTATTTTTTTCCCTTCAGGCTTGCTGTAGCTGCATTTAAGAGTACTCTGAACATTGTGGGGAATTGCCTGTAGGTTGTTCATCCGGATAAAATGTTGTAATAATCCTCTCTGGCATAGTCTAACCTCCCTCCCCTGGGAATCACAGTTAAGTAATTCCTCTTACATTTCCTCTGTGTTATTTCCCTTTTCCTTTTTTTTTTTTTTTTTTTTTTTTTTAACGATTTTTAACTATTTATTCACAATTGTTACAAAAACAAACACACAAAAAAATCAAACTACGAAATATCAAAATAAACAGTTGAAACAAATCTAATGGGTAAAACCAAGCAAGGTCCCTCAGAAACAAAGGTTTCTGGAATGGGATCATTTTTAAGGGACTGTCAAACCCTGCAATAGGGCTGGACGCAGGGTCCTACAGCTGGTAGGGAGGCTCCCACCCCTTATAGAAATCAGATGCATTTCCTATAGGGGAAAGGGCTGCGGGGTGAATTCCTCGAAGTTGTTCTTGGGAAGAAAGGCAGGGGAAACATCTCCCCTCTAAAGAAGTTTTGGGGTGCAAAGAAAGTGCCCAGCTTTGCCAGCTTTTCCTCCACATGCTTTGGTGACCCCTCTGCTTGCAGAAAGGGCTGTGGGTTTTTTTCTAAGCACCCAGGGTCAATCCTGGCTCCACCGATGCCCGGAGGACTTTTCCCATTAGCTCCTGTGGATAATCCCATACAAAACCCCCCAAAAAAAGCAACCGGGACAGAAAATCAGGACTCACCATGGGCTTCTTGTACTCATTGGGCTTGATGCAGCGGACGAAAAAGGGCTGGCAGACGCTGAGAGTCCTCATCAACAGCTCCAGGGACCGCTTGAACTGGCTGCTGAGCGTCGGCGAGCGCTTCCTCGTCTCTGCTCCCTGCAAAACGGCGGCAGAGCGGGCTCAGGAAATGGAAGGATAACAGAGCCTTTCCCCTCCGGCCCTGTCCCTGGCAGCCTCCGGCTGGAGGCGGGGAGCCCAGGCTTCAGGGCTGCGGTGGAGGATGCCCGAGGTGGCAGAGATGGGGAGAGGAGAGGGCTCGGGGCCACAGGTTGCCTGGCTTTGTCAGATCAGCTTGTGAGAGCAAAGAGCCCCTTGTAGGGCTTCAGAAATTTCTATATTGCAGCCTGGGGTAAGGCATTTGCCCAGGGGTGCTCCACAGGAGATGCTTGGGCTTCCCCCTCCCTGTGCATCACAGCGCGGTGATGCTGACCCCAATGTCCTTGTTCTTCATGTCTGACCCATCTTCTGCACCCTGGACCAGCCTCCAGAAGCTCCTGGAGGCAGAAAAAAACAAGCCAAGGGCATGTTTGCTGCAGGAGACTCTGCAACAGCTCCAGAAACTGCTGCTGAGGTTTATTTTTCCCCAGTCTGTGCTACAGGGAAGATCTGAGTTTTGTCTGGAAAACTAGACCAAAGGATTTAGGGTGAAACTTTGGGATGATTTGGGGAGAGTCGCAACTCGCTCCAACTTGAAAATAGGACACACTGTGACATGACCTGATGGCCAGAGATTTCCCAAAGGGAGGATCCCAGCAGGAATTTCGTATACATTTCCTCCGAACATCCTCTTCATTGCAGGTGGTCGAGCCACGTGTGGAGCCACGAAGTCCCCATTTGCACTGACCTCGCTGCTCTGTTTCGCAAGGCGGCGAGTTTTTATTTTGACCTCTTTTGCTAAAAACTTTGTGTGCTTCATCCTACAGCAGTCGGACATCGTCCCCACACCCCATAAAGGAGGCATTTCCATAGCCCAGGTTGGACACGGTGAAAGGACAAACCCAGTCAGCACAAACACAAAGTCGTCATGGAATTCCAACAAGGCAACGTGAGCAGAGAAAATCCAGCTCATGCACACCAGAAAAACCCGGCCCTCTTGGCCAAGAGAGCTCACGGGGCTATCGGTGATCTCCCCCAGCAAAATCCTCCCCTAAAGGACAAACTGTTAACGAATCTGAAGTAATTAATGGATGCAGCTGCTGCCTGCAATGTGCTGTAGAGCCTGGTGTTTATGTTTTGTCACGGATTTGATGGGGAAATGGCTGTTTCAGCAAGGATCTTAGTTTGGATAGCGTTGATTAATGCTTTCTTACCACTTAGCTAATTCTGTGCAGGGGGTCACCCCTAAGGCATGAAGAAGGACAGTCACAAGAAGCAGTGACAGACACAGGAGCGGGGCTGGAAGGTGGAAGCAGCTGCCTGTTTGTCAGGTTTGCAGGTTTGTGCTTGGCTGGGAGAGGTCATTTTTCAGCTGTGGTGGTAGAAAGGATGCAAAACTTTGTACCAGGGGCTCCTACATGGGAACGTGAGAGCTGTTTGCTCCCAGACAGCAGGTCCTGCCTTCCTGGGGCCTTGCATGCACCCAGCTCTGGTAAAATGGTGTCATCTCCATCCTTACCCTGAGAACCTTTTGATGGGAAGGGCAGGAGGGAAGGGACACCGGCCAGAAGTGTCTTCCTGGCCAGAATCTGGCCACAATTTGTCTCCTATCTAAATCAGCAGAGAGCTCTCAGCTCCTGCACCACCCCATCCATTCTCATGGACCTGGGAGGTGAATGGAGGGCTCTTCCCTTCCATCCCTGGGCCTGACGCTTGCACACAAATCCTTCTCCATGGGCACCAACCAGGCTCTCAGCTGGGCCATGAAACCTCAGATGTTTTATACCAGCCTCCTCCTGCATGGACAGGATGCCAGCGCTGAAGCCAGCGTTCCTCCTGCCTCACCTGAGAATCACACCTCTTATTTCAACAAAACAGCCAGAAAAAGGAGCAGAACAGCCCACCAACATGGCCTAACAAGGCACTGGAAATGGAAGTTTATAGAGACTGCAATATTTTGAGGACAGAGACACTCTGTTCATCATTGTCCATACAGAGCCCAAGGAGGATGAGACCTGTGTGTCACTGGGAAGGAGGAGCAGCATCCACAGGTGCTGTAACCTGGACTGGGGCACTGAGTTATCACTCAGCATCAAAGGACAAAAAAAAATGAAAAAGAGAAAAATAAGGCAAAAAATAGAATTATAAGATTCACAGGGAAGCATCGTCTCAAAACAGAAGTTCAGAAAGGCATGCAGCCCAGCATGAAATTCAGACATGCTTCAGTGCCGCTTCTTTTTGGCACCTCAGCCTGGCTTTAGAGGTGCAGAGACATGTGGCTGCTTGCAGTAGCATAAATACAAAAATACAAAGCACAAAAATACAAAAAGTCAAGGCAGGACATCAGCAGCAGGACACAAGAGGACATTCCCCTGGAACAGGGTGCTTGAGATCCCCAGGGGGATACCACCAGGACGCTTCCCAACGTCTCTGTGAGGCTGTAAAATGTCTAGGGACCTATTCTTACTCCTCTCTTGGATGCCTTGGACATATTTAGGTACTGATTTAGGGCTGGGAAAGCAAAAACCAGTTCAGCCCAGCTGCACCCTGTATAGTCTGTGGATGAAGGTGGGCTCTGGGCAATGGAAACTCTCCTCACCTCTTTAGGATTGTAAATGGTGGATTGCAGTCCTGAGCCATGCCAATAGGACACTATACTTGTCAACCTTTTTTTCTGAAGTCTGAGGACTCCAATGCTCCCTGTTTGCTGAGGGAAATGTCACTGGGGTGGCCTCCAAGTGAGCACTGAAAGTTGAGGCCCTTTCACAGTAGGTTCTGTGGTGGCATTTGGTGAAGAGACGGTCTCTGTCCCCAAGGATGTGCAGCCTGGAAAGTGTCCTGAGATACAAATCAGTGTCCTGAGATACAAATACTGGATGGATAACAGTGCCAAGTGTCACTATTTGGGGCTAAATCCCTATTTTATACAACTCACTGATGGAACGTCTCCTTTGGCCTAGCAGTTCTACCCTTGCCTCAGTGCCTAACAAATATGACCAATTATTATTCACTAGAAAACTTACAAAACTTGAGGCTATATTACAAGAACAGTCATGACAAGAACTTTTAGAAATAATCAGTGTTACTTGTCCAATTTCCCTCTGCCTCCTGTTGTCATCAGTGTAAAAGACTGGCATGAGAATTTCTGACAGATTTTGCACAATTCTCTCCTGTGCTTCATTTCACCATGTCTTAATTCAGGAAGGATTTTCTTTTTTGGTGTGGGGCATTGCTACAATCCTAGAGCAAGGCCCAGTGAGATGCTGCTATCCAAACACCTTGAGGCTGTGATATGGAGGGGAAGGAGTTCAGCTCTGGAACGAATGGCTTGGGGTTGTTTTGGGTCAGGTCGCCCTCATTGGAATTCCAAATCCAAGCACCCTGAGACAATGCAGAGGTAAGAAGGGTTGAAATTCAGCCCATGCAAAGATCTGAATTTAGAAAGCCAGGTCCATCTCCAGCAGAATCCCTCGGCTACCAGGGGATCGTTGTGGCAATGTGGGCAGAGTCACAAAGCTAACGTCACAAACCCTTTAGCACACAATTCTCTACCTTATGGCCAAACATCTAGCAAGAAAGGTTTGGAAAGCCATCAGAACCAGTCATGAGATGAGGTGCAACAGAAAAGACCGAAAAGATGTGCCAAGAGCCTGCTGGGATGAGCATGCCAAAGTTTGATATTAATTGTGCCTTTGAAGGCTTGGATCTGAGCTCTCACAAGTCATGAAATACCCCGGAGACTGACAGCATTTCCAAGCAACACAGAAATGCAATTCAAGAGTCACTCTTTGCACCAGAGCCATCAGATTTCTGTCCCCAAAAGTGCAAAACAGGGCTGGATTTGCAGCTGCTTTGAGGATTAATGTCCCACTGAAGCCAATGGTGGCAGCACGATAAATTACACCCATTTCCTGTAGATGATCAATCTGAAGTTAATTAAAATGACTCAAATATCAGAATAACAAAACCAAAAGTTTGTCTCAGGCTGGTTCTGATTTTATCCAAACCAAACTCCCATCATTACAAAACTCTTTTGAGTTGCATCTCACAAATACATGGCACATACTTCTGTAGCTACTCAACAAGCCCTAAAAATGCTCTCCATCACGCCAATCACTTGAAATGGATCCTCTACAAATAACACAGGGCGAGCAATAAACCAACATGAGAAAAGCACAGTCCTCACCAAGGAGAGGTGAATATACAACAGAGAAACTCATGTATTCAGTTTACCTTTGGTGTGGGTGTGGGCGACTGGCCAAAAGTGCTGGATGCATAGCCACAGAGAAACTACGTGAAGCACAGGTAAAACAAAAAAACATACAAAACAAAAACAACAAAACGAACAGAGACAGAGAAGAGCAAATAGTGAAAAGAAGGAATAACCGAAATGGGAGCCTGACATTGTTAGTCTTGGAGGTGCAGCTGTTAAAACATCCCATGAATAAAATGTGCTAATTCTTAGATTTTTGGCTATCCCCCTCCTGGCTTTTCCCGTCTCTCTCCAGATTCATATCCCTGAAGCTGAGGGAACCACCACTATCCAGCTCTTACTTCTTGGAAACATCTCCTTTCTATCTTTTAACCTCACTAGCTATCCATCCAGGGTCAGCCAACCCCACTCCTCTCACTTGCACATTCTTGCTCTCTGACCAGATTGGAGTATACCAGAAAAACAAACAAATTATCACAAAAATCCTAAAGAAATTGCTCCCTTCCTCCCCTAATTTTAGTCAGACAGGTTTTACAGAAATGAAATTTTCACTGAGGTGAAAGCACCCAACTTGATCTCTGATTTTCCCTTGACCAATCTCTCATCTTCAATTTCCATCTCCCCTGCTTCTTCTACCTGTTTCTGGAGCAATCAGTGCTGTCAGACCCCGCTGGCCGGTTCCTCAGGGGAACCATGGATAATTCCCACTGAATCTGTTGTTTTACACAACATTGTTCAAAGCAATGTTGGTGGAAAACAGTGGTAAAATCACCTTTGCCCTATGTCAGTTCCTACTTGTCTAAATGGTTTTGTTTTCATGGTGTTTAGGGAAAAGGGATTTATGCTCTCTCCTAACATGTTCAGCTAACATGGTACATGATTAGGGGAGCTGGGACAGAACCTTTACTCCTCTTCTGGTTCCATATCAGACACGTTACAAATCCCTCCTTCAGGTAAGAAAAGCAGAGATCATTAAAGCATCAAGGCACAGGGAGCACCATTCAGGACAGATTCTGAAGGTGCTTAATGACAGCACGGTGACTGAAAGCGTAAGAGAAAAGGGTTATCCCCCAAAAGTGCTCTGATGTTTTAAAAGGTCTCAGTTCTGAGGTCCTATATAGGTGGACATCTCAATTTTGCTGTGACATACTGCCAAAGGACAGCTTGGTAGGAGTCCCCATGACGAGTTCTGCAAAATTAGGCAATCCTGAGAGCTCCCTGTCCTCAGCTCCCCAGAGCGCATCTCTGCTCTGCCCAAACAAGCAAGAAATTATTTCCAAGGTGAACTGCAAAGCTTGCATTGAAAATAAAAAGCGGCGAGGAATAAGCAATAAAAAGCAAAGGGAATGGCATCACTGATGCTAAGGGAGTTAGTGTCTGGTTCAATGGGATCAATACATCTGGGGACAGCTCCGAACCCACTGGGATTGTCATAGGAATTGGTAGCTTGATGGGAGCTGATAGACCTCATCTCATCCCTAATGAAGTCAGAAGGATATTGATAATTCGTTTCAAAGGGAGCAAGGTTGAGTGCCTAAGGGTTTTGAATAAGGCTTGCAAAAGTGCCTGTAGCCTATTTTAAGAAATTTCTTGGGAATTTAAATATTTCTTTGCCTTAACAGTCAAAGGAGCTCAGCACTTAAATCTGTTTGGCACTCCTGAAAGTCCCCAAGTCCCTTGGACTATCAGTGGCGTTGGCTTGGAAACAGGGCTCCAACCACAAAAAAACTTGGTTGCTTTGGAAAATCTTATCCTAGCATCCTTTTGGTGTTGTATCTATAGGTCATTCAGAACATCTATTTGGTTTTCATTTCTCATTCTACTACATGCAGATCTGGACTATTCATCGGGAAGGGCTGGCTCTTTCTCTCTCAGATCTCTACAATCACAAAGCTTTTTGTTCTTGTTCCTATAAAACTGGTAGAAGAGCAATCACAGCAAGAAACAACATTTCACAAACTGCACGGTGTGAGGGTGGTCGTACCTGTGACACCCGCCACATTCACAGTTTTGGGTTATTGGCTCATGGTAACAGGTTTGAAACACCCCAAAGAGCATCAGAGAAGTCTGACTCTGCAATTTCTCCCCCCTTCCAGGAAACTCCTCCCTGTGAACAAAGACCTTCTCCCGCCCTCTGCTTGCATTACCATCGCCACGTCTGCTTGGAAGATCTGCTTGATGAACTTGTTTTTTGAGGAATGCACCAGCTGAATGATGTCTCCATGCAGTGTGTCCCTGTTTTTCTCCAAGAAACCTGGAGGAATAATGGGACAACACATAGGTCCATGACACAGGGCGACACAGCCAGTATGTGCCCAGCGTGCAGCCTCTGGGTCACAGGGCTACTGGCTCCCCTTGGGGAGATAATGAGGGTCCCATGCAATCAGGATTGCAGGGACCCAGGAAATGTATCCAGGACCTGGGTAAATTTCATCAGGAAAAGCTGGACAGAAATGGTGGAGTGGGAAGAGAAAGACAGACCAAGAGAAGGAAGACAGAGACTGGGTAAAAAATGCACGTGGTGCAAAGCACAGCAATTCTGTCCAGGGGACACACAAGCAACAGAGCGTAATTTTCTGCAGCTCATGGGCACTGCTGAAAGGCCAAGGGATTACAGCCAGAAATGGAGCACACTGACACTACTACAGGCTGCCAATCTGCTCTGCTCCATCACAGCAGCAGCTCACCTTCCCCCGAGCATCCCCTGAGACCTGCAGTGCCCAGGAGCCATCCCGTACCTTTTGTCTCGTAGTAAACAATTCCAGCAAAGTGGTTAATACCAAACTGGGTTTCGTAGTTGTTCTTTGGAGGTACATAGTTGGTATTCAGCTTGTGCTGGGAGTTCAGCTTGTGTAACATCGTGCCATCTGTCCCCTGTGCACACAGGAAAACATCTGACGTTTAATCAGGGTTTGTCCCATGACACTCATTTTCCAATCAATAGTGCATTTCTCTTTTTTCCTCAGGGGGCAATGTGTATGTATTTTGACAAGAGATGTGTTGGAGGGGATAACTCAAGTACAGAAAAACAGATTTCTGTGGTGTGTTGTGCTGTATTCAAAATAGTCCAGAGGAATTATATTTAACTTTTTTTTTTTCTTAAGTTTTCAGTCAGAGGCTGTTCTAGAGCCCCTTACAGGAGTATTATTCCATCAGAAATTCTGATTTCTTTCAAGCTTGACTGTGGTACTGATGGAGCTACGAATAGCTAACCAACAGATGAATGTGTGTTATATCAAATGTGTGTTACATCTTCCTTGGCTGCTGATTTGGGGCTGACCAGACCTCTCCTAGGGGTGCAACCTGCAAACGTAAAGAGGGCAAAAATAAGGGAGTCACTGAAAAGAGGGCAGCGCCCAAAACACACCTTGGGGAACTTGCTCTCCTCATCAATGAGGGAGATGATGTTCATGGGCTTGATGGCAATCATGTCCAAGGCATCCTGGTTATCAGTGAACTCGATGTGCTGCCAGTTGATGTTCTCCAGGTTGTACTCTTCCTGCTCTAGTTTGAAGACGTGGCGCACGAAAAACTGCTGCAGGTTCTCATTCGCAAAGTTGATGCAAAGCTGCTCAAAACTGTGGAAGGAAGGACAAGGAAAGGTCGGTTTAGATCCACCAAAATCTATCTTTCTCCAACACTCTATGCTTGAAGCAATGTCCTTAGACTTTGTCAACTGTTCAGTAAGGTGGCTATAGGCTAAAAATTACCGTAGTGGTCCAGCTAATCTGTTTTTCTTCCCCAAAACAATGTCACAGAAATTATACGTGTATAGGGGTGAGCTTAGGGTGGTAAAGGAGGGTTAAGACATAGTTCTGCTTCACAGACTCCATACCTGTTCACAGTGAAGTTCTCAAAGCCAAAGATATCGAGGAGGCCAATGGATCTCCTAACACTTTTGAGTTCCTGGGAAGGAGGTCTGTAAATCGCGGCGTTGATCTTCTCCACAATCCACACAAAAAGCCGCCCATAAATTCCCTGAAATGTCCCAGAGATGGAGCTCATTGAGACAGGTTAGCAGTTTGTCCTGCTCATGTGCAGCAGCGCTTCACCCATAGTGGCACAGACCCCCCTAAAGCACTGGACTGCCCTCAGGGACACACACTGACCAAAAGGATGGCTATGCCAGACTCTTGGTTTGGTATGAGGCTGCTTGAGACACTGTGTAGATGAAGGACAATGGACTTGAAAGCCTAGATTAAAGACAACCCAAAGTAAAATCCCCAAATTAGATTCTTCCCTATGTGCTTCCTCTGAACCTTATTACCCTGCTTTATTTATTGGTATAATTCCACTTCTGTAAAAACACCCAAATCCTGAAATTCAGGTGTGGGTGTTGCAATGTTGGAAGACCTACTCTGATTGATGAGGACCTAATTATGGAGCTCAAGCTGGAACATCTTCCAGAAGCCAGGGCAAGGTCATTTTATGATGCTGGCTCCTTTGACAGGTCACCTTTGAGTATGGACAGGCTCAAGTCCTGACTGCAAATCCTCTGAGGACCAGGCTATATAGATTCCTTCCATCTCAGCTCTTTGCACATCCCAGAGCCAACACAGATTTAAGGCCACCTGGTGATTCTAGCTCACACGGACCCCATGTGAGACAGTTTTCCCATGCAGTGGATGCTCTGGTCTCAAAACTGGGACAGAAGGCAATGCCCTAAAGTTTACCTTTACAAAAGCGTCCCTCACATCCAGGGCTTGTTCCATGCTTAGAGGGGTAGACACGGTCTCGCCCCTGGTGATTATCGTCCGGCTGGTGAGGCAGTTCATCACGTCCTGAGGGTCAACCTGGCAAAGGCACCACCAAAAAAACTTTCTGATATTATAACACGAGACCCTCACACCAGCCTGGGCTAGTAGTCTTGGCACGAGTGGCTGGAAAAAAACTGCACAGACCCCCAGGGCTGGAGGTTAAGTGGCTTTACTTAGCTGTACAGGGAAATTAAGTGATGTCACAGGCACTTTCAGAGAGACTAATTAATATATGTTTGTGCAGTGTTTTACTATGGGAAGTGTTCTTCTGGCTTAGTGAGAGAAGTTAATGAGGCATGGGGAGCGGAGATGAAAAAGCAAAGCCTGCAAAGCCCACCAGCACCATGTAGCTTTGCATCCTGGTGACCCCTTTTTGTGCTCTTGAGGTCAGGCCAGGGAAACACCCAGCTCATAAAGTCCAGGAAAACAGCTTGCAGATGGCTAGGGTAAGACTCCGGGATGAACAGAGCCCATGGTGGCAAGCTGGTGTCCGTGGGGAGCCCTGTCCCATGCTCGGGAGGACACTGAAGAGTGCTCCAGCCACTCCATGGTGGTTTGGGTGGGGGGCATCTCACCTCACCTGATGCACACAGAGAGCTGGACGCCTGTCTCAGCTGCTGTAACGAGCTTCCTTTACATCAGCAAGAGAGACAGGCTGTTTTAGGGACTAAACTATTTTGGACATCCTTTTTAGGATGACGTGCCATCAAAGCAACAGTTCCTCTCCACTGGTGTGAAGGGAAGCTCAGAGGGAGAAGACCACCTTCATGCTACCAGCGCAGGGCCAAGTACGGCTTAGCCAGGGCTTTTAAGACTCCTGCAGCTGGCAGGGCAGGGTGCCTGCCTCAGGTGAGGCTTTCCAAGCCTTGCCCCAACCCTGGGAGTGTGGGGATAAGCCAAAAAGGGGACACCAACACCGCAGAGCCACTGACCTCCAGCAACGATGCCGCGGTGATCAGCGATGCCGACTGGACGACCTCGCAGGCATCCAGGTTATCATAGGTCCGGGCTGGGGGGAGAGAGGGATGGGGAAAGCAGTCAGCAAGGGAGGCAGCTCTGTGGGATGCTGGTGGGCTGAGAGAAAGGGTTCCTCAGCCTCCTGCCTTCGTTGCCTCCTCCTGGTGGCCAGGCAAAATCTGGCCATCAGAAAGAAGAAGTTTGTGTGGCTGCATTCTGCTCTGTGGGCCACCCTAAATGACTTATGGGGTGAAATATTTCTAGCATGTAAGTGCTTTAGGCTTCTGTTTTCCGGAGAGGCCTTTATATCACCACGTCACTTCTGACGACAGAGAGGTCTGGTACCTTTACAAAGGGCTATCTGATCACCCAGACTCTTCTCAAATGCCCCATCAGTCTCTCCTGGCTCTACTGAACATCCCCTGACCCTATTCAACCTCCCTTAGCCCAGCATCACAGCAGGAGGGATGGATACAGCCCCTAAGCTTGGCTCTTTCTCCCCTTGGAAAATAAGGAGAAAACGCAGTATCTTTGAACGTTTCTTTGAATTTCGTCCTCTCACCTTCGTACTGCAGGTTCCCCATGTGCAGGATGGCAGCCAGCAGCTTGGAGATCTCCCAGTTCTCCGTGTCGGTGAACATGAGGACCTTCATGGCAGAGCGGATGTTGGCGTACTCCTTGCTGTCATCCCTGCCGTCGCAGGTCGTGCAGTTACCCTGGGGAGGCAAGGAGGCCGCAGGGTGTGTGGGGTGAAGCTGAATGTGTCTGGCACAGGCGGGGTGACCCTAAGCTCTTAAGGCTTTGCTGAATTCCCCCCTAATTCCGCAGGTGTTTTGGGTAAGGAATAACTAAGCAAAAGATGATGATGAACTTGTGGGTGTGGCTCTGCCCTTTGGTGTTCAGCCTTGTGACCTGCACTTGTCCTACTGTCCTGAGCCACTTTGTGTCTGCCTACAACCACAGCATGGTTTGAGTTGGAATTAAGGGTTATCCAGCTCCAAGCCCTGCCATGGTGAGGGCCCCCTGTCCCCAGCTCAGCCTGCTCCCAGCCCCATCCAGCCTGGCCTTGGGCACTGCCAGGGCTGGGGCACCCCCAGCTCCTCTGGGCAGCCTGAGCCAGGCCCTCAGCACCCCCAGAGGGCAGAATTTCTTCCTTATCTCCAATCTAAACCTGCCCTCTCATAGTTTAAAACCATTACTCCTTGTCCTATGACTCCACTCCCTGATAAAGACCCTCTCTCCCTCTTTCTTATAGATCCCCTTTAAGAACTGGAGAGAATCAATCAGAGAAAAAGCTCCTTGATGTGAGGATAAAAAGCCAGAAGGAAACGTGCTGGAGGTTTTCAGTGATTTCTTGCTGACGATGGGCCAGACTTAATTACAGCTGCTGCTACCAGTCCTGCTGGCTGGTGACACGGGTATGGAGGGAGTGGGGCTGGAGGTTGCTGGCTTGATGATGGTGATGAGAACACATCATCCAAACACACACTCAGCCCCTTTTGTCTTTTCTGTAAGAGCACTGAGCTGTATCTAACACCCAGGCTATTTCTAAGCAAGTGGCTTGGGCAAAACCCACCCAAACCATCCATGCCTGCGTCCCATTTCACAGGAGCAGTGGAAAGAACTTGTTTTACGCAGGCTAAGGGTTTGCTGTCAGCATTTGAGGTTTGTAGTGGTGGGACAAAGACATCCCCCTACCTGTGACTAAGGCTCAGGAAGGTCCTAATCAGGAAGAGGTCCTAACTTCCATGGGGAAGACCTCACATTTCTCCCTCCCTTGCTAATAAGCTCCCAAACTGCTGCTCCGCTGCGCTCTCACCATCGCCAGGTAGTTGTAATCTGTGGCTTTCCCAAGGCCCAGCTTCTTCTTCTGCTCCACCGTCATTCCTCTCAGCATGCAGTAAAACACGTGGTAGTTCCTCTCGTCCTGGGCCTGGGGGAGAAGAGCCACCATCGTTAGCTCGGTGACCCTAATGTCACCACGAAGGGTGAGGGCCATGCTGAGCAGATCTGTCACCTCACCTGCCGGCAGACACGGGACTTCTCCAGCAGGTACTGCTCAATCTTCGCCCCCTCGATGGCTCCCCGCTTGTTGAAGTGGATGTCGATGTACTTCCCGAACCGGCTGGAGTTGTCGTTACGGATCGTCTTGGCGTTCCCGAAAGCTGCGGGGAGGAATTGCAATGGGTCAGAGATGGCCTGACGCAGGATGGTCGTGGCTTGTGTGTCCTGGGGAAAAAACAACTGAACAACAGAGGCTAAAAAGCAGCCCCAGCACCTTTCCCTGTCATTTATCTCAGTTTCAGCGTGCAGAGACGGGATATACCACAGATAACTGTCCTCAGAAATAGGGAGAGGAGCATCAAGAATGAGGCATGGGAACTGGGTGAGCTTATTGAGGAAAAAGAGCCAGGATTTGGGTAGCAGCCGATGAAATACAGGCAGGTGGAACAGGACTAAGCCAGCCTCCAGAGGGAGACCTCACCCTTCAAGCTCCATCCTTCGTGTGGGTGCGGGCTGCTTGCAGGAGCAGCATGCCCTTGCATTTATATTTTATTATTATAGCCCTGGCATTTATAGCCATTACTGGTGCTGGAGATGCATCGGAAATACAAGAGCTCTCTTCCCCTGGGTTGTAGCATGATAAAGTGCATGTTCAGCCCCCCCCGTGCCTGCCACACAGCACAGGGCTTTGCAATGCCAGCAAAACTGTTTGTGCCTGGACTGAAGGATGCTCCTGCAGAGGAGTGTGGAGAGGGAGAGCTCAGCTGACTTGCTTCCAGCATTATTCATGGAAACTGTTAGGATCTTCATATTTCCATTGATTCCTATGGGGGGCTACTTACCAAGCAAACACTGCTCGCTGTGAGTAGCAGGGGGAGTAAAAATGTTGTTGTTCTTTAAGAAAGAGAGGAAGAAAATGATGCTCTTTCTGAATGTAAAGGGCCCATTCTGCATTATGCTGGGAGGCTTAGATAACCTATTTAATGTGCAGGCATCCAATTAAAATAGTGGGGCTGGTCTTTACAGGAACAGCTTGCTGATGTGCCCATTAAGGGCAACAAGCTGATTCTTGTTATCAGGTTCTTTCTTGAGCTGTCTTATTTTTTTTTTTTATTTTTTTAATTTTTTTTCTGCATTCTGCTGCCGTTCTCTGGCCCTGGAAGGAAATGGTGGGGTGTGCTATTGTGTACTGCCAGTACAAGGTCTGTAGGCAGTGATGCTCTGGTCAGTTTAATCGCATGTTCTGCTGAACCAGAGCAAAGAACAAGAATAAGATTTTTGTGATCATGATCAAATAAACCCCAAATTAATTATTTAAACGAAGCATTCATGTGATATCTGTGCTCTGCATGCAGTTGTAATTCCAGCACGGGAGGAGGTGGTCTGATTTTTTCAAAAGAGCTTTGTGTATTTGCTGATCAGCGTTTTTGAAATCCCTGACTACACAGATAGTTAGGCAAAATTCATGTTCCTGTTTTGAAATCTGGGAAAAAATATCTCAGTTTATATGGAAAAGAACATATTTTTTGATTTTTAAATTAATCAAAAATTAAAAATCTTAGGTCAGATGAAATGTTGCATTTTCAACAATGGTTGTTAAAAATATTCATGCAAAAATTGTAAGTCCATATCAGAAGATAATTTTATTGTCAAAAATAAATTCAGATGGAAGGCATGAAATTTAATAAATGCTTGCATTGTTGCTTTTGATTTTTTTAAATTTGTTGCTTTTTGAAACTCAAAATGCAACAAACATTGACTTACATTTGTCCATATTTTGTGTTTCTTGAATCTGTTCTTTTTTTTTTTTTAATTTTTAATTTTTTTTTAGTCTCAGAAAAATACCTCCATCATCTGAAGCCTCACCTTCCAAGATGGGGTTTGCCTCCAGGACCTGCTGCTCAATCCAGGAGTGCTGGCCACTGATTGCCGCCAGGAACTGCAGAATCAGTTTCGTGCTTTCTGTTTTCCCAGCTCCAGACTCACCGCTTCAAAGACAACAGAAACTGAGGTCAGCGAAAGCCCTGCTGCATCCCTGCTGATGTCCCTCTCTCTGTCTCTGATGTCTCTGGACCTCCTGTTAGCATGAGCAGGACAAGCCACTAAGGATGGGCTTCCTGCACCCCAAAGGCTGGTTGTATCCAAATGGTAGGACACACTACAGGACAGCTTCCAGCCACGATACAGATTTACTTTCCAATTCACACGGCCAAATTTTTGCTTGGGTTTGGGTTTCTCCAGCAAATACCATCGTGAGATCAGCACCAAGAAGGTCAGGAAGCACTTCCAGGTGCAATCACCATACTTTGAGCCTGTGGTCCATGGGTGGCTGGTCCCATGGGGCAGCTTCACCACACGTTCTGAGCTGCCAAAATGCACTAGGAGGACAACTGTGAAATACTGTGAACATGTGGATGGACGACCTAATGCCTCCTTCTAATTTCTGATTATGTTTCACGAGCTGTTCCCCAAAAACCAGCAGCCTTTCCCAGGATATGGCTCATTTGGAAAGCCACCAGCTCACCTTATGATGCAGCACTGGTCCTTGTTGTTGCGCTGCATGTTGAAGTAGCAGTTGTCAGCAATTGCAAAGATGTGTGGTGGCATCTCCCCGATCTTCTTGTTGGTGTACAGGCGTATCTGCTCCGGTGAGTAGATGGGTAGGAGCTGGTAGGGGTTTACTGCCACCAGTATGGAGCCGGTGTATGTCTGGAGGAGAAGCACATGAAGGTTTATGGGGACGGTGAGGCATGGCTGAGAGGTTTTGGCAGCTTGGATGGAGCGTGAAAGCCAGTAAAAAAGAAAAAAAAAGCTGGATGAAAGGTGATGTTTAAGTCAAAAATGCTTGCAGGGTGGAGCATGGAGCAAAACTGGAAGAGAAGTCCCAAGCTACATAAATCAGCTCATATTCATTCCTACTCATGCACAAAATGGATTCAAGACAATTCATACTTCAGATGTTCCTCAGTTAAGCTTCAGGGTTCCAAGTCAACCGTAACTGCAAAAATATCCCCAGAGCCAGCGCACATCCACACATACCTCGTGCACTGCATGAGAAACCAGGGATGAAAAAGGCCTGGAGACCACTGCCCTCAAACCAGGACCTGCTGGATCTAAACTGTTCCTGACAGAGGTCTGCTTAACCTGTTTTTAAATATTCATAGCTAAACCCTTTTGTTAAACTTCCATTCTCCACTACCATCTCTGTGACTGAACCTCTCCATGCTGCAATTTAAACAAAGTCCTGACACATCCCTTCTTGGCTATTTCTGAGGTATCTTTGAAATGGACTTTTGTCCATCCCGTGCTCTCTGTGGCACTCAAATGAACAAAGATGTCCTCAGGCACCAAAACTCTTTGAACCTCGTTCATTTCTGCCCTTCCCGGAGACATTTCTCTCAAGCCTCTCACCAAAGGACTTGTGGCCTTTGTCATCTAAATCAGATGAATCTCTGATTTTGGGAGGTTTGGCCATATCCCAAGTTCAAGGCTGAGAGTTGGGATGTCCTTCCCCAACTTCATCCATCTAAAAGTTGTTGCCTAGAGCAAGCAAGTCAACAGGTCTCCACCTTGGGCTAACCAAGGGCAGTAGAATGAAGGCACATCCAGGAAAAAAAAAAAAAACAAACATCATCCCAACATAAAAAACATCTCACAACTTTTCAGCTGCATGATCTGAACCCAAAAATAAGCCTTTGGCAGGAAGAACCGAAGTGTCTCAGGCAAGGATGCTCGTGAACCATGAAGACTGTCTCTCCATGCTCTGCTGGCTGCTCCTCTTTTTGTGCATATCTCAAACTTGCTGATGGATAAAGCAAATCTGAGCTTCAGAAGACAGCAAATTAACTACCAGTGCTGGTGGGAGGGGAGAACCTGGCAGCCCCAGGTTGAGTTGCTCCCTGTATAGGCTGTTATCTACCCCTCAGTTATGATGGAAAGGGCCTGAGTGGGGTTAGATGATAACTTGTTTTGCATCATCTAACCCTTGTTTTGCATCATCTACACTCATCTACATCTCCATCAGCTGTGGCTTCCTAAAAGACAGCCAGTAGGTGGCAATTGTGTCCTATGGGAGGGATGCTGAAAGCCCTCCCAGGCTGTCACTTTGCAGCCAATGCCAGAGAAAATTAACAATTTTCTGTTCAGCCTAGGTGAGGTTTAAATTCACAGAGTCACAGAGGAAATAATAGCCATGTCTGTAATAGCGGGTTACATGGCAGGAAAGGAAAAAAAAAAAAAACAACTCTTTAAGCTCAAGGACACAGTTGTCACAAATACAAAAGGTGGAAACTGGCTGTGAAATAATATAGACTGGATATTAGGAGAAGCTACTGAAGTCCCTGAGCAGCTTTCTGCAGGTAAACTTAAAGCTCAGAGAAGGGCTGTGCTCAGTTCCTGAGTGTTTTTTTGACACCAAGATCCCCAGTGACCCCTGACTTCCCTTCTAGTCCTGGGTGAGAGACCTGTGAGACTCTTTCCCTCTTCATATTTTATGACCAAGTTAATTTAAGGAGTATTTCTAATTTTCCCGGAGCATCTTCTCCAAAAAAATGGACTCTGCAGAAGTCTCTGAAATCCCGTGTTTCAGCCACATTGGCCTGCCCTGCCCCAAATGCAGCCGGTGAGCCTATTAGAGGAGTTAACCATTAGTTGCAGGAATGTTTTCTGGATGCTCTCGCTGACCCTTCCCTTGTGATCTCCAAAAGACTTTGTCAGCACAAACTCTCGTGCTATTGCTTGCTGTCCCAGGTCACTCCTGGTTGATGAATACTCAGTTTGCCCACTTCTCGTAGCTGACAGCATGCAAAACTCTGTCTGCTTTGCTGACGAGGGGCCAAAGGGCACCTCTAAGGAAATATTACCTCTTTGGTTTCTATTGTTGGGTGAGAGAAAAGCCTCTCTGCCTTGGGAAAATCAAACTCTACCGAAAGGCAGAGGCTCTGCTGACCACTTACATCAGAAACCACATCTCAGTGCAAATGCATTGCTGCCTGCATGACCTACATTGCAAGTAGCCCTAAACAAAATCCTTTCTGAGCCTGCTTCCCTCACTACTCAGAGCGCCGTGGCTGACTTCCTCTGGATTTTTATGGGGTTAAAGCTCTACCAAACATTACTGCATTTTGGCAACAAGAAAGCAGCAGCAGGCATTGCTTTCACCTCCAGATAAAGAGATTTAACCTTGCTCAGAGTCCAAACTCCCACCAAATACCCTCAATATTCAGCATGGTTTCTCCCAGTGCATTAAAACCCTCATTGAAGTTTTTCACATTTTGATGCAGAAGTTAATTTCTCCCACGTTGAGGTCATCACTGAGAAGCACTTAAGGCATTAACCACCCAACACCACCCTTTCCAGCTCTGGGAAGGTGTCACAACCTCACCACGAGGGCCAAGCTCTGCAGCAAATGGCATGATGCTGTCAGTGCACTCGTGAAGCAGCAGCAATGGTAGTGCAAATTAAAGGAGAATGCCACGATGGGGAACAGAAAGAAGTGATCCAGTGGATGGCATGGCAGTGGTTACTGGTGACAGCTCCACGAGTCAGTACTTACCCTCCCGCCGCAGTTTGTCTTACGAGTAAAACGTGAGGGAGGAGAAAAAGGAAAGTTATATTATATACACTTATTTTATATAAAATATAAAAACGTGTTATTAGAGCAGAATCACACTCTCCATAAAGCTAAAGGGATGAGGAAACAAGATGGACAGAAGACCTGCTGCGAAAGTCATCCTACACTCAAAAGGCTTAGCAATCCTATCAGGCAGTGAAGGCAAAGTCACACTGAGCATCATCATCTTTAACACAGAACAAATTATACCTCAGCGAAAAAATAAAATAAAATAAAATAAAATAAAATAAAATAAAATAAAATAAAATAAAATAAAATAAAATAAAATAAAATAAAATAAAATAAAATAAAATAAACCTTCTCAGAGGACTGGGTCTCCCTACACACGTGGCATCCATATGGTATCTTGGTTTTGCAAAACTGCCATCAATATTTATCATGCCTGGCACAAATTTACTCCTGCTATTGCCACAGCTCTTAAAAGATGAGACCTAAAGCTGGGTTCCTGATCCTCCAACAACCCACATGCAGACAGGGATGAGGTTTTGTGCCTCTCTATCAAGCTATATGTGCTCTATGTCATTTTGAGAGTGTTATTCTGATTTTGAGATTGAATTAACTGCTCTGTGGGGCCCAGGATTATGGGCTGCCCCTCCAAAGCCATCAGTGGTGCAGAGCAATCAAAGCACAGAAACCTGCGACCTCTGTGATGGAACTGCAAGTGGCTAAGGCCACAGAGCTGGTTGGCCCTAGGAATGGTTGTAACAGGGGAATCTTGAAAAGGAATGGCTGCTAAAAGTCTTGGGTGTGAAAATGAGCTGTTTGGAGGTGCTTCTCTCCGAGGATGCATTTCATAGAATCAGAAAATCATTAATGTTGGAAAAGCCCTCCAAGATCACCTGCTCCAACCACCCCCCTACCACCAATGTCACCACCAAGCCCTGTCCCCAAGCACCACGTCCAACCTCTCCTTGAACACCCCCAGGGATGGGGACTCCCCCACCTCCCTGGGCAACCCGTCCCAAGGCCTGACCGCTCTTGCTGAGCAGAAATGTCTCCTCATTGCCAACCTGAGCCTCCCCTGGCACAACTCGAGGCCGTTCCCTCTGCTCCTGGCCCTGGTTCCCTGTGAGCAGAGGCCGACCCCCAGCTCCCCACAGCCTCCTTTCAGGTAGTTGTATAGAGAATAATTCTGCCAAACAACACTCTGCCCAGTGCTCATTTGTGTTCATAATCCCCCCGGGGGGCCCGTGAATAGCTTAGAGCTCAGAGCTTTTGTGAAGGAGGAAGTTTTATCTGCAGGCAATCTGATACTGCACACGTGAAATCTTATCTGGGGACCTCTCGTCACTTAGCGAGGCAACAGACACTTGCCTGATGACACAGGGACCCCCAGGAGAGACACGGGGACACCACTGAAAAAATATCCAAAAAATATCCAGTTTCTCCCCAGGGCAAGAGAGCTGTGGAACTCCACTTGGTGTCACCACAGGGTGCCCATAAACAAGGGAAAAAGGGGTGAAACTCAATGGATAAATAAAAGCTCACTCAATAAGCCAATCACCTGCAAATTACTGGCTATCTGTACATCCTGGGTAGTGTTCAGGATGCCTGAATTTAGTTATCCACATGAGGATTACTTCAAACTTTGAAGCTGGACATGCTCGCATGCCTTTGGAGGACTGTAGTCCTCCAAACCCCAGCTTCCCTTCCAACCTAACCTTTTCTGTAGTATCTAAGCGTGCCTTTTTAGCAGCTGTGTCCCCTTCCCCTAGAACTGAAACTCACCCATGAAAGAAAAAAATAACACATTTTGTAGAGCCAAGGCCAGGGGGAGGTGGTCAACCATTTGAACAGCCTTTATAACAAAGTGATGGGTTCTCCATCGCTGCCCAGCTCTAAACCAAAACCATCCTTTCAAAAAGCACTGGACAACAAACAGAACAAGCAGGCTTGATATATAAAATAATGTATATGGTCTGTTAGTTTATGCTGTCTAGTAGATCAGACTGTATTACAATTCCTTTTGGGCTGAAAATCTTGTAAACTCTAGAGCCTTTTAAAAGTTAGATCCCCAAAAGCCTTTGAAGGCATAGCAGGAGCTCAAAAAATACCAAATTTTCCATATTTGTACAGGCTGTTTGAGCACGTTTGCTACTGGCAAGCACACGTACTCTTCAGTTCTGCCCCCTTGATTTCTGGATGCCTCCATCCTCCAACCCTTGCACCTCCAGCAGTTGCTGCCTTCACCCACCTGGGCTGAATGAGTTAATGGTTCAGTGGGAGAACACAGCAAGACCTCATCAAGTTCATGGTCACCAAAGGCTTTAGGATTACTACAGCCTGCACGTGGCCTGGGTTAAACTGCTTATTGTGCGTGCATGAACTTGTGTGTCCCAAAAATTTCTGCAGGGGCTACGTAGGGAGGTGGGAGAGACTTTGCCCATTTCTTAAGGCATGGGGTCTTCAGCTTGCACTGGGGCATCCACAAACCTTGCAACATCTCCTCTACAGGAGGACATCACATTGAGGCAGAAGCCCTCCATCATTTTGGTCCTAGAAACCCAACTTATCTGAATCAGGGATCCCTCCCCATGGGTTCCACAGGGCTAAGGAGGGCTGGGGTGAGGAAGAGGTGGATGTGGGGAGGACACTCACATAGATGAGATGCTCACGGTAGCGGATCAGCAGGTTCCTGAGGATGCCCGCCTCGTTCAGGTCCCCCAGGCGGATCATGTCCTCCACCCCGTGGATGGAGGTGGGGTGCATGGGCTTGATGTGGCTGGCATTCTGCGGGGAAATCCAGTGCTCCTGGAAGAGGATGAGGGCAGAGAAAGATATGTCACAGGAAGAAAGGAAAGGTCCACCCCAGGCAGAGGGACCAGGTGGGAGAACATACATGGGAGAGCACGCAGACCACAGGGCATGACAGAGGCTCATTTGAAAGATTCAGAGCAGAAGAAGGAAAACATTTTTTGGTTTACTGGAGCAGCAAGAGACACATGACATTAGGCATCCTGGCAGGAACACAATCCAGGGCAGCGCGGGCATCCAGCGCATCAGGGGAGTTTTTAACAAACACCAGTCTGTTCATCCCTTCACACTACTACATTTCCACATCACTGGTTAGCCCTCTGCCACAAAATACTGCTAAGTAGAGAAAAGATGGTTTAGAAAACTAGAGAGAGGTGTACAGGAGTGGTAAATTGCACTTTTATTGACAGAATGCCATTTAGATTGACATTTCTAAAAGGCTTCAAAAGCCACTGCAAATTGGACACAAGGATCTGGCTGAACCAAAGCTTCTCTCTGCCAATCTTGAAGGGAAGGAGAGCATTCACAGTTACCTCTCATGGGATAAAGAATGAAAAGGGACAGGAAACCTCCTCAGTTCACTCTCTGCTTGTGATAGAGATGTTCCTTTCTAATAGCAATCACTTTCAGACGTAGAGGTGGGAAACTGAGGGAGAAATTGTCTTTGGGCACGTCCTGTACTGGCAGGGGATCAGGAAGGAATGGATACAACAGAGGAACAACAGCTGGAGGTGGTTTCTCTCAAAGCCCTACCCATGTGTGTTTTGGAGGCTCTCTGTCATCATTATACTCAAGAAGCTTCTCATGATTTCACTCCCAGTACGGCCACAGAAAGAGGAACACAACGTTATCTCGTCTTTACAGTTGATTTCTAAGGATATTCCTAAAACCATCATGACACTTCCATCATGAGCATCCTTCCTCTTATTTCTGGAAATATTGGAAATGAGCAAAATTAGATCTGTTAACCATGTTTGAATCAGAGTGTTGTCTCCTTTTGGTGTTGTGGGTTGTTTCTCCCCAGCCTTTGCAAACTCTTCCCCCACTTCATTTTATTTTATTTTTAGCCTGTGTATTCCTTGGCAGGAGTTTGGTTCAGAGCTGGGACTGTCTCCAAAGCTGTGGCCTCGTTCCAACATCCACTGGTATTAACGGAGTGAATCCCATCATCTTTAATGAGATACGAATTGAGTTTTGCTTTCAAATAGCACCTGAGATCATGCTTTTAATCCTACCTGGGGCTCGTGCATGCACCAGACATAGAGCTGAGAAGCACAACCACAACCCTTTGTACGTACATTGCCTTCGTCGTCCACAACTTGGATCTGTCCAGAGTCACACAGCTTAACCACCGCTCCAATGGGGACATCGAATTCCCGGCCGGTTTTGAGGTCCATCCACACATAATCCCCCTGCAACCAAAGAGAGGACAGTGACACCCGGTGCTGCAGAAGGCTCAACATCCTTTGGGATAGAAGATGCTGAAGTTTTCTAAGTAAAACATTGCTACAAGTCAAGTGACTTCCTTTGCAAACCACACCACTCCTTCTCCCCAAACAGGCACTGTGAGGTAGAGCAGCAGGGTGGGAGCAGCGCTGGTTTTTACCCAGATAAAAGGGGATGAGAAAATATGGGAGACGTAGGGATCCTTCCTCTGGAGGTCTCCCAGAGGCAGCAATTTGGATGTGGGCTCCTTGCACGTGATGCTGCCGGTGGGCTGTATCTGCTGGGAGTACGTCGGTCCCTTCCTGAAGCCCTGCAAACTTTTAGCTTCCATAACATCAAAGGAAAAGTTTAGTGACAAATAGCATGAAAAGCGGTGTCCTGTTGAGTTTCAAACGTGCCACCTCTTTCATTTGAGACCTCTTTGTTTTTGTTTTAGGAGACGGAGCAAGCAGTTAACCCCTATCCACCCACTCCGTGTCACTGGTGATCCTACAGACCTCTGCCAGTCCTGCTCATGAGCTCTGCAGGTATTAAATTACTCGAATGCAAAAAGGCTTTAAAGAATTTTTTACTTTTCTCCTCAGTCCAAGAGCAAAACCAGAAATAACCCAAAACCAAAGTCCTGAGCAGGATTCTCTGAAACAAGGTGGAATTATTTTCCACCTCTAATTCCAATGTGATGAGGAACTCCAGCTGGGAGCTACCTGGTTAAATTATCATCAGGCATCTTTGCAAACAACAAGAAGAGCAAACAGCAGGAAGGATCCCTCTGAATGTACACTCCTATAAGCTCTGTGAGCAGCCACTACCAACCTTTTTCCGTGGACAGAATATTTATGGATTTGTTTTGACACCGTGGGCTGATGAACAACCTTCAGCCCCACTCTGGGCAGTGGGAATTGGAGACGTAGAGCGATATAAAAATGGCCAAGCACACTTCTGTCAAGTCACCACTCTCCAGGACTTCAGATAGATGTTAACTGGGGAATGCCACTGGGGTGTAAGGCTATACCCAGGGACCAACACACGGAGAAATGCTACACACGAGGAGTCCCCAGCCATTTTGTAGTAGGCTCCATGCGTGGAAGCTGTTTAACAAAGTCACGCTGCTTACATGTAGCTGAGGAGCCTTTGTCTGTGTTCCCTTTTCCTCAGAAGGCCATGCTACAGAGATGTAATAAATATCTTCGCACAACTCATTAAAAATATAATATTCAGATCTTTTTCTTGTTAGCTGTCTTATCTCACATCCTATAACTCGGTGGAAAAGGATTAAAAAAACACACATGAATGCAGTGTCATGTGCAGATACATTAAAAATCAACTTATATTAATATTTATTTCTCAGCTCCTTTGATCCAAGACTCTGAAAGCATTTCAGAGTGCTCAGTGCTCTTATCCTACCTGCAGAGCTGGGTAAATTCATGCACAGTGTGGGTAACTTGATCAAGGTGTCAGCAAGAGAAGAGGTGGGGAGCTCAGTCCCCACTCAGCAGAGAGCCCTTCTGACACCTCAGCAGCTGTGTGAAAATGGCTCTAGATCAAGAAAACAAAAATTGTAATTCTGCTTTTTTTTAATATTTGCTATCCCCAAAGTAAATTGCTTCTGTACCACGCCCAGGATAACTCCTGTGCTTTGCCTGCCTAATGCACAACGTGCTAGTTCCCTCAAAATGCTCTTTCTAAACACATTAAAATGTAGTTCTTAATACTTAAGCAAGTAGTTTTAAGCAAAAAAAGCAAGTCTTATGGGATGGGCTAAGCTGGGCTCAGGATGGCCTGATGTTGAAAAATAACATCACTCATTAAGGCTGTTGACTTATTTCATTCCCCCACGTTAATGAATTTGATATAAAACCCATGGAAATCAGTTACACTCCTTCCGCTGATGCAATCGCTTTTGGATCAGCCCAAATAACAGCAAATGTACTGGGGATTTTAGGGCAAATCAGGGTGATTCACGCATTTACCAGCTCCAGAGGACGGGCTCATAAGTTGCATAACCTTCCTCATGCCTGGCCTGATGTTTGTTTTCCAAAACACACAACAGAGCAGTGAGACTCCCACCAACCCCTTTACAATACCGACATGGCCCAACTCTTCCTCCTCCAAGCAGCCACCAGGTGCTAGAGACCTTCCAAGTGCTCTGGGGCAGATCCTGCGCTCAGGACCTTGCACCCTAAAGGCAAGGACAGCCAACCAGAGGTGCAAGAAGAGAGGGCATCAGTAGGGGTGCACAAAGAGATCGTCTCGATTTTGGATGAAGATCTTTAGGAGGAGCTTCCAAGAGCAAAGACAACGAGGTTGCACCAAGGGGGAGCGATAATGCTCAGGGCGAGGGGTCACAAAGGCTCAGGAGGAAGGTGAGAGGAGCTGGCACAAGCAGCACGAGGATCCCACCAGAGAGTGAGGTGGATTTCAAACCGGTTTGAAAGCTCCCAGCCACATTTATAGCCTGGGATTTTATCTTACCGCTAAAATTGTCGTGGGCTTCAGGGCCTGGTTGACGTTGCGGAGCAGTGTCCATTTGCCCTGGTCTCTGTCCTGGTCTTCCACCACCTCAGGGCACGGCTGCACGAAGACAACTTTCTTCCTTTTCAGCATTTCCAAAGTCTTGTAGCAGTATTTGGCCCTCTCTTTTTATGTGTATCCCACCATGGATGCCAGAGAGCCGCAGTCGTTTTGCTTCAGACCTCCAGCACGCCTGCTGGGTGCGAGACACCCACTGACCTCATTCACAGCACGGCTCCTGGGACAGATCCTCTAGCAGAAAAACTTCCACACACAAGCCATGGTCCTTCACTGAACGCTAGCTGAAAGCTGGGAGCCTCAAGGCGAAGTCAACAGCTTTGCTTCTCTTCTCTTCAATTCCCCCAGTCCTTCCAGGAAGGGGACCTGAAGGACTCCGCAAGCACCAGGGCTGGAGGAAGGACTGCAGGATTAGCAGAAAACCTCTTCATTCCACCAGGATTTCTCTCCGGTACCTTCCTTTCTTCGTGAAAAACCTGCGGCCAGCTTGAGGGCATCCAGCACCGAGCACGCTCGGGTGCTTATTAATCCACAAATGCAGTCGGTCCCCATGCAACACATGGCACTTAATTAACCTAATACCTTCACATACCAAATTAACCAAAGCGCAGCGGGAACTCAAAACCAGAGGCCATCTGCATTTTCTTTAAACTGATCACCTTGAGTAGATCCATAGCAGCTGAATTTTAAATAATTGAGTGGAAGGTGTTCGGAGCAGCACGGCCTCTGTGCCTACGTGTGAGAAGAGCACCTGGGCTGGCGACTAAAATGTGCTGAAGGCGAGGACCACGGGGATAACGCTGGCTCTACAGACCTGCTTCTGCAGTCTGGGGCCCAGCATCGTCCAGAGAAATGCTGAATCTAACGCAGCATCACTTGCACAGACCAAGACAGTGGTGTAGCTGCTAAGCTTTCCACGCCGTTCTCATTTACCCCTGTTTTATTGTGAAATTCTACTCATGCCTTGAGTCCCTAGGGTTTCGGAGCCACTTGTCTGTGATGCAGAGGACATATTTTTGGTGGAAAGCTTTCTAGAGGAAGGAAGGCTTTGTAGGTGCCCTGATGAGACACAGCCACCAAGAATAGCTGTAGATGACACGTGTCAAACTCACACCAAGCTGCTTCTGCTCTCAGTGGACAGCAGTGACACCAGGGAGGGTGTCCCAGCCTGGGGGGCAGATGATGGATTAACATCTCTGTAGGTTTACGCCACGCTACAGAGCCCTAAGAAATAAGGGGTTTAATCTTTGTAGCTGTGAATTGATGTGATGAGTAGGTCAAGTCTTAGAGATTAGAAGACATTAAGGTGCCTACAGCCTGCCACAGGAGCAAGGAAAAATCTGCATGAGATGTAAAAGTGATGCAGGGAGGAGACAGATCAAACATAACACTCCCATGGGAGATGTCAACCTCCAGCATGGCCTGAGCACACCGTGCTGTAAATGACTCCATTTTCACCTAGCAAGAGCAAGACAGATTCCCGATCAAAGCCAATAATCAATGATGGGGTCTGTATAGGAGGAAAGACCAAATAAATGTAGATAAAGGAACCCCTAGGATGAGCTCTTGGTCATTGCCACGCTGCTGAAACTGCTGCAGTGTGTGAGAAAACAGAGAAAGAGCAACCAAGACATTGCAATTACTGCTCAGCTGCTGCCGTGGCGTTGTCTGCATGGCCTCCTGGAGGTGGGAAATCCCATCCTGCTGGACCTGGACTGGAAACCAGCCTCTCTTCTGTGTGCATGAGGGAGCAGGGAAACAGCACAAAGCCTCCTGTCGGCATGCGTTTTATAAGAGAACGTGCTATGCCTGATGTGGGAAACAAATAAACACGCTTAGAGTGATAAGGGAGGGATGCAGTGGAGGAAAACGAAGCTGTAGCTGGCTGGTAGCCTGGCAGCAGTGCCGTCAGGGTTAGGTTACAGCTCCCCAGGGTAACGTTAGCTCCTCGCTGCAGGGATGGAAGTACGAGCCCCAGGAGCCATCCTGGGCCCCGATCTGAGGATTTGCTGGATCTCTGCAGCTTCAGATTCAGCTGAGAGCGGGGTCTCTGCTATATTCAAGGGAAAAAGGCAGCATTTCTATGGGTACCTCTCTATAAAGCAGGTATTTAAACAAGGTCAGATGATGCTGACCTAAAGGGGTGGGTGAAGAGCAAAGTGTGGAGCTAGAAGCCTACATGTGCCCAAAGGTATGATGACTCCTATCCCTACCATGGATGCTGAAAGATCCCCAGGGCTGCTCTTCAGGGGAACTGCTGGTAGTTGCTCACCCTAATAACTTCACTGCTGCTTTTTCATAAATAAATAACATTTTCTTCCCAGCTCCTTGCAGCACATCAGGCTCCGGCTGTCAGCCCAGGCAACGTGCTGCACACACGAGCTCTCTGAAGCCGAGGCAGAGATGTAGGGGGAGTCGTTAAATAATTCAGTAATCAATGCACCGCTCGCTCAGCCTGTAACTTCAATACTGGCAGCGGGGGGGGGGGAAAAACAACCCACAAACGTGGCAGAAGCCTCAACCTTTTCCTGTTTGCTGCTGAGGGGCAAAAAGGATGGATTTATGTGTGCAGAGATGCAATGAGGCTGGGTAATTGGTGATTCCTCCGCTCATCCCTGGCTTTTGGCAAGGAGTTTGTTGACTGCTCAGGATCTCTGAGCTCAGTAGTGGGTTTTAGGCGTGCAGACAAACACGGGGATGGAGCATTTAATCCGTGACTCGTAGCCGATGGGGATGTCTTAGCGGCATGGACGATGCGGTGAATCCCCAATCCCTTGACGTCGCAAGCAGATTAGGTTGGCCCCGGGTGCTGAAGGCTCGCACAAAAAGCTGACGGCCACTGCCTGGGGACATGGCTGCAAAATCTGATAAGAAGTGGAACAGGAAATGAAGACTGAGCTTTTGAGCCCCCCAGACAGGCCCTGTCCCAAATGCACGTGGAATGGGGCCAAAGGAAGACAGCCTAGCGATCGGGAGGCATGCAAATCTGCAAGGCTGGAGAGGAGAAGAATAAAATCAGGAGGAATCAGCGTGAAGTGCTCCTCACCAGTCTGAGGGGGTGCTCTGCAGGATGGAAGCTTGTAATTTGGCACTGTTAATCAAAGAGCTGTTCCTTCAGGTCCTGGGACTGGAGAACTTGCACTTGTGCTCCACTGGGAGCTCTCAGATCCATCTGGATCCTCCGAAAAGAGTCAGCCCAATCCTCCCAGATAACTGAGGGTACATCTGGGAGCACCTTGGGCTGGAAGAGGAGGCATGATGCTCCCCTTGTGCTCAGCCACACAGAAGCAAGGATTTGGGATGTTCTTCTTCGAATGCATGCCATTCCCTGCGGCAAGCAAGGATGATGGGACTGAGGGAATGCCATCACCTTGTCTGAACACGATTTGGGAAGGAGAATACCAAACCCACAAAAGATCAGACACAGAAATGTGAATTCGAAGTGATGATTGTCATCCTGTCTCAGGAAAGCCATTCAAAGAAGCCAAAAAGCCATGAGACAAATTCAGTTGTTTTACCTGATTCCATTCCTGGGGAAAGAAAACAGGACTTTTCCAACCTCTGTGATTAAAATCTCCTTTATTTTTAACATGTAACTTGTCAAATACCCTTTCAGACTTTCAGCACATGGAGGCAGCTGATTAGCTTCATATCTCGTGCTCTGGGAACTCCTTTCACCTTCGTTTCTTTACTCCTGGTTCCCCCTTCCCTTCTCCCTGCCTCTCCGCAACCTCACAGCCTGCAATTAGTTCTTGTGTACCGAACAGACATGGGACTGTAGTAATCTGCACAGCTATTCCTACATAAACAGAAATATAGACATAGAGTCAAGAAGTGTTTAAACCCAGTAAAATGCTTTTTAATTTTATTTATTTATTTATTTATTTATTTATTTATTTATTTATTTTGCAGATGGGAATAATCTATCCTAGTATAAATGTAGATTTCTGATCAGAAACAAGTCTGTGCTAAGGGTCTGCATTAGCCAGAGTGGCACTGATACGTCTAGACAAGCCCTACCGTTTAAAACAGCTTCTCTCATCTTTGGAAATATTGAATGAAACTGCTTTTCCCTCTTTGCTGTGCTGGATCTGAGCAGCACTGCCTTTTTTGCACACTTCCTTTGCCTATGCACTGAGGGTTGTCTTGGTTACTGAGCAGAGTGTGGGGTCCGGAGCGAGGCTTTTTGCAGCTCAGTCGATAGCATCCAGAGGGAGTCTGTGATGTGACAGCTTAAGAGAGACGTGGACTGCTCCAGGGGGATGTTTGAAAGCCCAGTTCCTGGAAGGAATGAATGGCAGGTGAATGGGTTATGGAAAAAAATTAAAAAAAAAATGACGTTGGCAATAATTGTGGTCCAGGCTGTCTTGATAATGGTTTTTGTCCCATAGGTACCAGCCTCGAGGATGGTGGCCTCCTTCACTCCAAAAGGAGAAAAGATACTCCCAAACTTCAAGAAAATCTTGAGGTCATGAAGTACATGGACATTTTTGTCATCAGGGAAGCAATAACAGAACAAACCCTACCAGTATTTGTTAAAACCCTGCAAAATCACCTGCATTTCATCGCTGGCTTCATGGGTTTGGAGGCTCCAGGTTTGGTTCCTTGCAAGGACTGCAGAATCCTTCTACAGGCCACCCTTAAAATGGGCAGGCAGGGAAGATTCGTAGCTGAAGCCACTTGCCTGCACTCTTCGAGACCCTCCACCCCACCGACGGGTCCCTGGAGGGCCGAGGGACCTCGCATCTGCTCCTTGGGTTCCCGACAGCACAATGCCAGCCCCATCTGCTGTAGCTCTCTGGAACTGCCCAGTGCATCAGGAAGTTGGCTTCTGATGATTCCCACAGCTCTGAAGGAATCACTTTATTAAGGAAGGAGTCAGCAAGTCCAGCTTGACAAACCCTAACCTAGAGGCTGCAAGCAGAAAATGAGTGGAGTTGTAGGCTGGCTCAAGGTGATGGAGGTAGAAACAATCACAGTCATAGATGCAGTTAGCAGATTTAACCAAAATCCTTGCTTTGTTGGACCAGGACGTGTACAGATGTGGGTGACTTCAAGCTGCGAGTGTGGGATGGGTTTGCAGCTAATGATTTATAGCTCACTGGGCACACAGCAAAGAGATCTGGGCTTCAGAGAGCGATGAGAAACACAATCAGTTCTTTTTGTGCACTTGCAGGCCCAAAAACCTGCCTCAAAATCCAAGTCCCCCCAAATAATCACCAGTGAATAAAAACAAAGTAATAGCCACAGCCTGAAAAAAAAAAATAGACCTATTTCAATACATGAAATTATCGAGACATGGCGATTGATAAGATAGCCAAGGGAACTACACATTATTGATGTTGTCCTAACTCTGGTAGCTGGAAGAATAATGCCATAAAAGAAATGATCCCTGCATGCTTTTGGGACCGAAACTAATTCCTGTATTCTTGGAGCTTCTTATTTTCCTCACGAGTATTTTATTACAAGGACAGTCCATTCTGCATATGCTGCAGAACCTGCATGAGGCGATGCTGACTCCAAAGGGATTTCGTCTCACACTTCATCCAGTTTACGACAAAAAGGTTGCATTATAAATGAATTAGGGTAGATGTTACCCTGGGAACCAAACTTACAGTTCTTTTGGGGGTTTGCATGGTACCTAGATGTCCTGGACCAGCAATGGGCAGCTAATTGGTGCTCATTTAAGACCCTACATCATGTAAAGGGAAATTAATTCGTGTAAAAAATGCTCATTGATTTTATACTTGTTTTGAGATACTTTGGAACTGCTGTATAGCCCTAATTTTGAGACCACAAGAGTGTTATTGCATAGATTCATTACACCTGTGTTTCTGTAAGGAACAGGCTGACAGAAAATCATCGTGGAAATATGGTTACTGCCTCCGTTGCCTTTTGCTGGATGCAAATGTTGTTTAACTGCAAGCATCCACTTAATGGGAAAGGGCTGCCTCACACTGCATGCAGAGATTTTATGGGGTTAAGGGGCAGTAAAACGCCTTCACAAAGTGATTTGCAGATCGTGAAAATGCAGCGTGTGACCTTAAAAGCCACTGGCCAGCGGTGTTTTTGGCAATAAAACGGCTGGCTGGGTGCTGGGAGATGGACATAAATTGCTCCCGTTGCATTCACACTGACTGCACAAAAGGCTTCGGAGCGGTGGTGTGCAAATCCCTGGCAGGGCTCTGCCCCACACAGGCACTTTTCCCAGTCTTAAAGCCAAGCAGCACTTGGCTCTGTCTTCTCCAGCAGAAAATAAGCCAACATCTTCTGTTGGACTCAATAAAGCGACTCTGGTGAAAGGATGGAGGGCATCTGCTTCTTGGTTAAACAGCAGGGAGGGAGCTGTGTTTTCAGCAATTGCTTTAGATTGGACAAGATTGGACAAGAAAATGTCTGTGTAAGGCTAAGACATCTCAGTGTCCATCGAGGATCCATCCTGTCTTCACCAGTAGCCCCTGTGGAAACCTATGGCAGAGTGTAAGGTGTGGTCAAGCCTGTAGAGATACTGCTTTAAAACACTTTTCCAGTATAAGAATAAGGTGCTCCTAAATTATTTAGGAATTGGGAGTAGGACATGAGTAGGAATTAGGTTCAGCATGAAGCGATGGAGGTGGATAGGACACCTGGAGAAGTAAGGAGTTTTTATAGGGTCCAGGAAAAGCCAGGCAAGTAATTAGAAAGGTGTGTTGGGGACTACTGACCAGGTAAATCACACCAGGGAAAATCCCCAAGCCGTAATGTTGTAGTTGGAGGCCAGGAAATCAGCTGAAGGACAGGAAAATGCTGGGAGGAAATTATTCCACACACTGACTTGTCCCTTGTTCACCAGCAGTTGGATTATGGAGACAGAATACCCTGTATTGTACTGAATAAGTACGGGCATTTTATCTATGTTCCAATTTCTGCACACCGTAACTCCGGAAATTTCTGTTCAGAAACAGAAGTCCTCGAAATCCGCAGCTGGTGAAGTTTTCTCCTTTCATGAAATTGCCTAATGGAGGGTGAAATCCTCGTAAGCTGTTGAGATTGACCTTTCCCCAGGGCAGGAAAGCAGCAGCATTCCTCTGCCACTGCCACCTCCCTGCTGCCGACAGCAGCAAGGGTGGTTTGGGGTAGGAAGGAGAAGGGGATTGATCCGTGATATCACCTTGTCATGTCCACAAAACTCATACGTAGACGTGGTCAACAAGGAAAAGGCAACTCCCCTCCATCCATAATGTGACTTGATGTGGAATGTATGATTTTGATAAACTCATTGGACCTCTGTCTTCAAAGTCAACTTTTAAATCCAGTAAAATTATTGGATTTGTTGCCTGTACCATGACAGCTCAGTAGACATTCCCCGTGCTCCCACCTCACCTTATTTCTGAGAAAGAAATTCCGTTTTTCAGCTTGTGCTAGTGAAAAGGTCTGTTATTGCTTTCCTTCCCCTGGGCCCCAGGAGCTGTGCTTCTTGAATCTGATTGCAGGAAAGCCAGGCTGAAGCTGTCTTCTTTTTTAATGAAAACTGCTGGAAATCGACACTGTGCTAACAAACGCTGCTGCTGCTTGAAAAAATAAATGAATTTTGCACTGGGACAGCCAAATCTTTCACTAGAGTATATCAGCATCACTGATGTGTCTCTGACCCCAAACCCATGAAATATTGAAGGTTTGTTTTCTAATGTCTTGCTGCTGAACTCTTTTGAATTGTTCAAGAGGTATTTGATGAAGAGGAAGGCTGAGCAGGCAGCCATTTGTACCAGAAACACATGAAAAGAACAGTCTGACAGTCCCATGCCCCATCGGGGCTTGCCATATCACAAACATTTCCTACAGCAGCCTTGTTGGCTTAAATATCCTCCCTTTCCCCAAATCCCTCTGATTTCCAATCCCTATATCCCACCTGAGAACTCATCTGAGTTAAAAATAATAGGAGCATGTAGGGATGGGGATGGGATGGGGGTGGGATGGGGATGAGATGGGGATGGGATGGGGACAGGAGCCTCTGCTCTGATGGCACCACTGGGATGAAGATGTTTTTTCCCATCATGAACAGGAACCAGAGCCTCGATGGTTGGAGTGAGGACTGAGGGAAATCAATCCTCACATTGATCCCTACCCACGGGGTAAGGGGAAATGAAGGATTTCTGGCCTCTTGTCCCACCGTGCCAGCTGATGCCCCACAGCCACACGAGGTTCAAGATTCATTACAGGGTGTTTTCTTTTTATAAAAAGCTTATACAAACAGTGAGACTTCCTCAGAGTCAGGCTGTGATGAATTGGAAGGCTTAAAAGAAAGAGGTGGCTTAAAGAAGGTGAATTTATCTCTTCTTGCTCCAGACTCTCTGTCTCAGCAAGTTAAGTGACATCTTTAGGGGTCTGACAGACACGGAGAAGTTGCCATCAGGCATGACAAGATATTTTTCAAGAGCTGTCCCTGGGGATGTAGCTTTTCCCTGAGGAAACCTAAGCTCCCAAGATTAACTCAGGATAAATTCTCTTATGGGGTGCTTCACAATTTCCTATGCCCTCAAACAGAGGTCCCATCAGCTGGGTATTTTGCTATCCCCTATTGAAAAAGCAAAAGTAAACTCACTCACAGACATAACAGCTCTCCCTCCACGCTTTCCCTGCCTTGAGATCAAACAGAATCAGGTTTCCAGTGCTTATGGTTAGGGTAAGATGGGTGCTGGGAGCTTGTCTGAGGTATCAACAAGCAGGAAGGAGTATGTTCATGCAGGCTCTCGGAGGCTGGCTATCTCCACATGAGGACTGAGACTGTTTGCTGTACCTTTATTTGACATCCTGCGATTTATATTCCGCAGCCATAGCGCTGCGAGAGCATCTCCCTAGCCTGCAGCTTCATTTTCTGCACACATCCACCCGGGCGCTTTAATTGTCCCATAAATCTGACGGAAAGGATTTGATGCAGGGAGCTGTTAAAATGCCAAATGTCTTGAGCACAGCAACTAATGAATGGCTCCCAATGATTCATGTTTCAATCTATATGCAAATGTGCCCTTTGGTTGGCTTGTGCCGGACTTTTCATTGCTGCATTACGGCTATCCAGGGAAGCCTCAGACTCATAGATCAGACAGATACAAGGCATAAATGGGCGAAGACTTGAATTATTCAGTGTTTATGAGAAAAGGAATCCAAGCAGTGGGCTTACACTTTGCTTTTTATAATTACATGATTACAGATCAGCCCTGAGAAGACCTACAATAACGTTTGTTTTTCCCCCCCGCCCTCTTCTTGCTATCAAAAAATACAGCACAATGAATCACTTAGAGATGCGAGGCTGAATGTGTGTTATCCGATATCACCCAGGGCCAGAAAAATGTGTGTCAGCTCCCCGAGCAAACAGCGCTCGCAGAGCCCAGCTGAGAGATGTTTGTGAATGGATCGAAAGGTTTCAAAATCCCTCTGCTATTCTTCCTTCCAGGAAGGAAAACCATCTCCTGGAGCGTTGCAGGCAGTCTCTGCGAAGGCTCTCGATCAGAAAATCTGTTCTTGCTCATTAATGAACTGCACGGGTCCCTTTCATCCGCAGTGCTGTGTGCAGTTCTGGTGTTGGGAAGTATTAACTGAACTGGGGGGGATGCAGAAAGAGCTGCTGCTGTCACAGGAGGGTTGGGAGTTTGTTTTATGAGTTTTAAAAAGCAGATTTTGGAGGCTTTCAGTCAATCCCAAGGCTGGCAGGGAAAGTGTCTGCTCTCTATCACCACTGGAGAAGTGGCAAGAGGGGGAAAGGGCAATTTTAGACAAAAAATGATGCTGGCACAATAACAGGTATCTGCTAGGAAGCCACTTATTCCTACAGAAGATATAGTTTTCTATGTCAAGGACAGCGTTATTCACGTAGGGCTTGTTTTGTGGGGTTTAAAGCTGGGTGTGGGTACAGGGTCTGGATTGCCAGCTTCCTGGGCCACCACTTTCCTTCTCTGCTGCTTCCCCAAGCTGCCCTAGATCCATTTCATCACTCTCCAGAGCTCTAAAGCAGTCTCCAGCTCCATCTTCATGTGTCAGGCAAGGCGCTTGGCCTCCCTCAAGGGACCTATACGCTGTTAGAAATTATCAAGGGAACATTATCTGCCCTCCAAAGGTAACCCTGGCCAGACTGGAAAAGGGGAAGACTCAGGAATTCAATGATTCCAAAGGAAACATTAGATGTTTGGCTTCATTTCTTTCAAGTTGGCTTTCAACCCTATCTAAATCAAATCCCACAGCCAAAATGGGACTTTGGACTGAATATATTTAAACACTTAAATATTAATGCAAAGGGATCCTCTCAGAGGCCTTTGTGGTGCTGAGATTTCTCTGTTTTGAGCATTTAAGGCCCAGTTCTGGGTTTTATGCTCAAAGAACTTCCAGAGGTGGCACCGACTTGGCACGATGGATAGTTGTAGAGAAACTGGGAGGTTTTGGCATTGCCCCCAGGAACTGCCCACAGGCAGCACTGCTGAACCAGACACACAGAGCTGAGGTTTCTGACCAAGCTTTTGCTCCTGGAAAGCTTCAGACTAGTTGGAGACACCTTCCCTACATGTCTGTCCCCCTGGTTTCAAACTAAACTAGAGCTTTATAGCATGGCCCTTCCATGGTGCTTGACCCATCAGGACCTTAATTTCTTTCATTTACCTGGTTTTGTTAGGTCTCTGCTGTTTCTTTTCACTCCTAATTCTACTTCTCTGTCTGAAACCCCAGGAGTAGACGTGTGGCAAGCAGCAGGTGCTTGCCCTTTGCCATCGGGACCGTGGTGGCCTTGGCAAACCCCTCGTTGAGGAGCAGTGATGTGCTGCTCACCAGGACATCCATGCTCCAGGCCACCTCACCCTCCTGGTCTCAGCTCCATCTCTTCTTTAAATAAAAGACAAACCATGCAGGAATGAGCTGCTGCTGTGCTGCGGAGCCAAATGAACTTGTCAGGCTGCCAGGACAGGAATTTGGGAAGCCCTCCTTTTATTCCTTCCCTTTCTTTGTGCATGGAAATGAACTTGCCATCAGTAATTTGCTAGCGACTAAAGCTGATAAGTTTGGCTCCCTGCGGGCCCCTGCTGGGGAACAATATTGGCTTTTCTTCTGAATTACTGAGTGGAAGGCACAGAGAACAGGGTAGGAGCCTTGTCTATTGCCTTTTCCTTGCTGAGAGCCGTGCACTGTCCTCCACACTCAGCTGTCCAGAGCCAACCCTCTAAGGGAGACATTCAAAAATCAAAAATCCTGAGTTATAGCTGGGCAAAAAATACCCACTTCTATGCATATCTATTGCCCGATATTTGCCAGCAAAAAGCTGCTCAGCGTCTGAACCGAAATCAGGGAGAGCTTAGTCTCAAAAATATTGAGAATAGCAGGAAATGGAAGACCTTTTTGAAAATTGCAGGTTGTTTTGAAGGTCTGGGGTTTTTCTCATTTCGTCATGAGAAGTTGCAATCCCGAAGTAGTGCATCAAAAAGTGCTGATAACTTTTAGAAGTCCAGCTGGGGGTTTCTTATACACCTTCAATACACAGTCCTTGTGAACTAAGATGTTTGCAGGGAAAACAACTGACTACCTGCTCTAAAAAAACCCTACAGGAGACTGAACAATCACACTGAACAGTCAGCAAGGCTTCACTATAACAGATTCTTGTAATTCCTACCTGAAGGTGATGGGCTTTGAACACTCAGGTGATACCAACACATCAGTCGCAAATGGCTCCAGGTTTTATTTTCCATCATCCAGCTTTCATGACAAAAATATCAGCATGTTTTTCCGTCCATTATAACATCCTATAAATGCTCCCTCACCTCCTGACATAGGGTCAGCATCGCTCCTGCTCTGCTCCAGCTTTATTGCTGTACCACTGCAGGTAGGAGAGGTAAAAGCCCAAGAAATCAGCACTGGTTTCACACCAGATCCACTGCTTAGCGAGGTTTTAATGAGGAGCCAAGTCCCTGAATTGATCCCCAGGCTAATCGATGCCTGGAGCGGGGGCTATAAGGCATCAGGTGCCTTGATGATGTTATTGGAGCTGTTACTACCACCCTTTGCTGTAACTTTCATGATAGCAGAGGGGACAGAAGAAGATGAGGAGGTTCCTGCACCTCAGCTCTCCATTCACAGCTGAGTCCACCTAAATGTCATAGGATAAATGTAGGGTAAATGGAGATTTTTCCTACCCTAGGAGAGGCAGGAGGGAAATGACTTCAGAAACACCCCCCTAGACAAGATACCTTGTTTTTAGAGAAGTAGAAAGATGATCTACTTGATTAAAACTCTTCAAAGAGCAAATTTAGACACATACAGAAGACTAGGAGCTAGTAACTGAACCACAGCAGGGTGATCTGCAGAAAGACATTACAGGCAGCCTGGAGTGATACCATCCTGAACAGAATTGTTGTAGGGTATTTCTTAGAGCCACAGCTGCTCTTCTGAGCTTTCAGATCAGCATTTCGACTTACTTTGTTTTAATTTTCACACCTGTTTTCTTTGGCATCACAAACTCCATCCGTCAGAGTTTGCGACGTGAGGCCAATGCCTCTGCATCTTTTGGGAGGGGACTGAGCTCCTTATCTCTGATAACTGAGGCAGTCATGCCCAGATGCAAGGAAAACTACAATCCGAAGCCCTAAATGATATCTTAGTCTACACCAGACTCTCCACGCAACTTAATGCATCAATTCTTTTTAAATGTGAAAAAAAAATAAATCTGTTTTATTCTCCTGCATATCCAGGACTCACGTGCAGCTCCTGGGCCACCCCAGATGAGAAAATAGAAGCAGAGCATTGCGTGAGGTTAATCTGGACTACACACACAAAGCAATGATTTCCTCTAAGCCAATCAAGGATTAAGGCTAATGAGTATCCCTGCATCTTGTAACAGTCCTTTTAGAGAAATAGAATGGGATGGAAATAGCTTGATGCGACCCTTCCCCCCAGAGAAGACTTGTATTAGTCCTTGGAGCGTCGGGGTAAAATTAGAAATGCTGAAGAGAGGAAAGCTTCACCTACCTGTCGTAGAATGACCATGGTTCCTGTATAAACACATCAGCAATCACCAGGAATGAACCTAAAGCAGAAGAAATTGGTAATTAATGGACTGACAGCCCGACTCATAGACCCCCTCTTGACACCGAGGGGTCAGACCCAGCCCCTCGGCGTGGAGGAAGGATAGGAACACTTTAACTCCCAACGCTTTCATAATATTAATTCCAGACAGTGTGAGACAATCCTCTAAGACACCAGGATTAATGCCTGCACGGTGGTGAATGAGACAGGGACTGGAGGTTGCTTATGCAAGTGGTGTTTTGTAAACGGAGTCCTAGAAAGTTATCCAAAGATTAACGGGCAAACAGGCTGATGCTGATTTCTTGCACGTACCTCCCAAATCCCAGGCTACGAGTTCATGCATGTGAAGAGCTGCCCTGTCCTTACTGCTCACAAGGCTGGATGGACTGATCAACTTCTAAGCAAAACTGCTTTCAGGAGGGAAAAGGAAAGACCAAGCCCTCCACCGTAGCCCACAGATAATATCTGCATTAGGCAGAGCATCTCCACGCTCCGTCCTCACCTATTGTACGTGCTGTACCTTTGTGGGATTTGCATGTGCTTTACATAGGAAAATCCTATGTTTGTGCTTCCTGGGGTGTGGTGTCACCTCACGATGCTCCCAGCGTGAAATGGGTCTGGTCTCCGCAAACGAAAAATGCTTTCAAGGAATTAAATTTCTGCAGCTTTTAATCTCCAAGTCACCCGCACTGCATGGCAATCAGCAATTGTTAAATTTATGATGCGGAACGTTTTCCATAATAGTAAAAACTCTCGTGAAACACTCTTAGAAAGTCGGCAAAAAGGCACACTTTCTGAGAGCTGCGAGTCCCACGAGACACGGGGGATGTGAAAGCTGATGAAAGATGATCTTGCAGGACACAAGACATTTCCCTTACGGTGACAGAATGGTCCAGACAAGTCATACAAAACCAAGTATTTTGTATCGGGTTTCAGCCATATATTTATCTTTTGTGCTGTCCCAGCTAAAAGGAGAACATTTATGGGAGGACTGAAGAAAAAATAAATGTCTTTAGGGGGTTGGTCCCAATGATCTCTTGAGGTCCCTTCCAACCCCTACGATTCTGTGTGATTCTGTGTCTTTCCACCCCTCTCAACCATCTCCAGGGGAAACATCCCAAAGAGACACAATATGGGACAGACTCAATCCCACAAAACAAGGGGTTGTTTGGAAAATATCCAGACCAGCTACATGATCCCTCTGCACTGCCTGCCTCTTCTTTCCCTGGAGAAGGAACTGCTGTCCTGGTGCAGCCAAGGCATCACTGTTTGTCAGGAAATACACACTAGGCACTTTAGCCAAATTTTGGCCGCAGGCCATATTTAATGAATTAATTTTGCTTTCTCTAGAAGACGGATGACTGGTGGAAAATCACGTGCCCACTTAATATCTGAAAGGCTGTGAGGCAGCTTTCCTAAACCTCTGTTTGAATCTTCTCTGTAGCACTTTAAATTATTCCTCTTTCCAGCAACTGAGTTCCTGGGTTGTGGGATTTCCCTGTCCAAAAACACAGAGATCTCACCCCACAAGGTAGCTCATAAGTATTCCAGTCATTACTGATGTCATGTTAATTAGTCAAATGGCTATGTAAGGGGCAACCAGCTTTCCCCAGCAGGGAAAACCCCAAAAGGGAAGGGCAGGGCACGAAGCAGACTGCCCTCCCTGTTCTTCCCACGGGGGTCAGTAAGAAGGATTGGGCTTGTCTGAGCACCAGGGAGACCAGCTGCCCTCTAATTCATGGTGCAATGAAGCAGCCATCTGGACCCTCCGGCCCTCCCTGGCAGGTGAGGGTAGGGAACATCATTCCCACCCTCATCTCTGTGTGGATTTCTCCACGCTGGTGACCTCCTCCATGACTTTCTTGATGATTCGGAAGACATCCTGATTGCAAGATCAAGGGAAACCCAACAGAGCTCAGCTCTGGAGGAGTCTGGACAAAGCTGCTCCCCTGCAATTGCAAAGAAGGAGATCGCTTTTCCAATCTGTTTCACTGGCATTTCTGCTCTCCTTTTTGGCACTTTAGGACCAGAATCCAGCCACATGACCGGCCACACTGCTTGGGGCATCGCTACGTGATGCTAATCCTCCAGAGCAAATGCCCATTGAGCACTGGCTAGGAAAAATTCAGGTCTTCCCTTCTAAGTGCAAGTTCTGTTCCTTTCTCCTGAAGTCCCACATCTCACATCATTTTCCCATCTGCAAATGCAATGAAGAAAATGAATAATGAATTTAAAGGGTTCACTGACATTCAGTGACAGCCTGTCGTCTGCTCACCCAGCTTGGTGTAAAGCTTGATTTGGGGAACACCCCGGGCACCTAATAGTGTGAAAAGCCAAGAGAACTGGCTGTTGATTCACTGCCTTACTTCTACTTCACTTGACTGGCAGAAGTGTAATGTACCACCCCAGCTGAGCGAAGAGATTTAACACGCCAATGCTCTCTGCACACTGCTCCTTTCACCTCCTGCCCTCCAGCAAGGGATCTGAGAGGGATTAAAGATTTTGCAATGCTTTTTACTGTTCATCTGAGAAATGGTGAATAAAAAGAAGGTCAGACCTATGCCCTTGGAGACAAGTGACCTTGTCCTTACCAAAAGCAGGATTCGGATTGGAAAGAGAAATAATGGCTCTCGAATGAAGTTAAAGTAATAAATCCACCAGTTTGGGGGGTCTCTAAGCATTGAGCCCTTCATCAGAACCAGGGCTTTGAGGTCAGAAGATGCTAGACCATGAAATTGAACACAGCAGCCATCCACCTTCTTCTTGGCTAACAAGTGTCTTCCCTGCTCGCTTGATCCAAACACATCAACAGACACAACCCACCACTTCTCTAAGCAATTAGCTCCAAAGATCAAACCATCCTTTTTGTTTAAAATGAAGTATCTTCTCATTTTGTGTCTGGGAAACTCTTCCCAAGAGGTATGTGCCCTTGCTTTGACGACATGCCATGTCCTCTCCGTTGTATGGCCTGTGTCTGTTGGTTTTTCAGAGCGTCAACACCTGGTCTGTGCTCCTTGTGAAGGCACTTATGTCCTTCTCCCAGCCCTTCTCACTCTGCTTTTCAATGAATTGAACATCAGACTCTCATAACAAAAACTCTATGGATTCTGAGCCCACCTTGGACAGAAACTTAGAAACACAGAATGGTTTGGGTTGGAAGGGACCTTAAGGATCACCTCATTCCAACCCCATGCCAGGTGCCCTGCCTGGGCACTGCCAAGGTTGGGGCACCCCCAGCTCCTCTGGGCAGCCTGGGCCAGGCCTCAGCGCCCTCAGAGGGCAGAATTTCTTCCCAAGGCCTCCCCGAAGCCTCCCCCCTGCCAGGCTCCAGCCACTGCCCCTCGTCCTGTCCCCCCAGCCCTGACCAAGAGTCCCTCCCCAGCTTTCCTGCCCCTGGGGCCTTCTCTTCCCCAGGCCCACCACCCCCAGCTCTCTCAGCCTGGCCCCACAGCAGAGCTGCTCCAGCCCCTGAGCATCCTGGCTTTGGACTGATATGTCGATGGTAATGGCCATCCACTTATACCTCCCTCTCCCATGATGCAAATATCTTCATCCTCCAGGAGACTCGCAAGCACTCCCTGAGCGAGCAAACACGATGAGATAAAACCTCTCTTGTGATGGAGACAGGGTGAACACTGCCTGGTCAGCAAACCACCTGCCGCCGTGCTGAGAAAGTTCCCTTCTTTGCATCTTAATTGCCGCCTCCGCACGAAGGGATCAGCCTGAGGTCAGGCTGACAGGTGACAAGAGGAATGCGAGGAAACCGTCACCTCAGCAAGGGAGGTCACAGCACCCACAAGGTGCAGAAAACACGGGAATTACCCACCTCACCATCTCACGTGAGCAGTGCATCCGTGATGCAAACTGTCTGCAGGCACTCAAATGCCCTGGGAGATGATTAGCACAGCGTTTCTTACTGGAAAAAACCCTGATCTGAGTTCACTGAAAGGAAAAAAAAAATGTCTTTCCTACAGCCTTTTGATCAGACCTGGAGTGGCCACCAGATTTCCAGTTAACACAGTAATGGTGATACTGGGAGGCAGAGGAAGAGCTGCTTTGAACAAGAGGTGCATTTGGGTGGAAAGAATAAATTCCCCTTCAGTTGTGGGTCCTGCTGCATGGAAAATGGGGAAAAACTGAGGTTCAGACAGAGCTGCAAGGTGATATATGAAAGACTATGTGATAATGAAGGGTAAAGACCCCTCATGAAGCCTTGGGTCCCCAAAAGGGCTCCCCATGTCACTCTAGTCATCAGTGCAACATGATGCAACTGAACAACAGGCAGCATGGGCTGCAAGGGCTGTTTTAGGGAACACACAGCTTTTTTATAGCTGCTTCTATGGTGTTCAGCATTACAGCACTGAGAGCCACAGGATTAGCTCTTAATTAGATTTCAGGGTGCTCCCGTTGGGCTTCCATGTTTCTCTTTCTGGTGTGGGTGGATGATGTTCCCAGGGAAGACCTGGTAAGCTTTTTTTTTTTTTTTACATAAAGAGATGCTTCAGTCATCCCACAAAGATCAAATCCGGGATCTCCAAGCCCAGAAGCTTCCAGCTACTAGAAGTAAAAAGTACCCTCTCTCCAGAGAAGAGAACAGTCTGCTAATCAACTAGCCAAATAACTTAAGGGAGAAAAGACTGCAGATACCAAGGTGGACTATTGCAGTAAAGTAGTCCAGGGGTGCGAGCAGAAGTGATGTATTATTTACACAGATAGTTTCCATTGCTGTAATTTATTTTTATTTTTTCTCTTTCTGCAAGTAGCTCAAGGAAGAAAGTGCAAAGCTCATGCACACTGCAGTCTGTCATTCTGCAAGTGCAACTGAAACCCAAGGAAGTGATTCTCGTAACTGAAACCACCAATAAATAGGGTGTAATCTACTCAACACGAGTGACAGAGGGGTGTCAGGGGTTGGGCAGTAGGTAGAATTTCCAGCCAAAGACTTTAACAACCAAAACCAGGACCTGATTTTCAAGAGACTTCAGGCAGAATTGGAAGCTTCTAAAATATTTTGCTTTTCTCTAAAAAAATGAGCAGTTAAACCATGTCCTGAGCTCTTCACACTGGTTGTAGAATCAGACAATGGTTTGGGTTTGAAGGGACCTTAAAAGATACCTAGCTTGTTCCCCATGCCCTAGCAGGGACATCTTTCGCTACATCAGGTTGACTGAAGGATAAACCTGGTCAGGCTAAGGGTCAGCTAAAAATGTAAACAGGGTTGTTTGTGCTGACCCATCTAAAAAACTCACTGGGCAGAGCCCCAGCAGTGCGAACTGTCAGAGACACAATCATCTTCAGAGCAACTGTGTTATTTCCACAAGCTGACAATCAGGGCACCACGAGACACCGAGGTGGTGATATCTGGCTGTGAAGTGATTTAGAAGACAGCAGGTGAAAGGAATGTGATCCTCCGTGCCTTCCTCCACCAGGAGCTGCAGGAATTCATCCCCGCCCGTGACGATGGCTCCAGGCCGTGCCATCCTGTTCACTTCTGCAAAGCATTGAATCAGCGAGCAAAATGTCTGTGGGTGCTCAAATCCAGCTGCAGGACCTCCAAGCCTCCTTGGTGCTCTGCAAGCCAGTACTGATCTCCGCAGGGAGTTACCCAAACTCTTTCATATTTTGGATTAGTGCAAGCAAAAACATTCCCCAGAAAGCCTTACATTATACACATGTTCAGCTGTGCTGAGGGGGCATGAGTGCAACACAAAGTTAACACCACATCCTCATAAAACATTTCTGACAGTATTAAAGGAAATAAAACTAATCCAAAGACACCGCGGGCATTAGGATGTGATTTTAAACAGAGCTCAAGACAAAAGCAAATGTTTTCCCAATGCCAAGTGCCCATCCTATAATGAACTTTCTACCTAGGAATGGTGCAAAGCGGTGCCTGAGCATTTCTTTGCCTGCCCCAGGCCATGTGCACAGATCACAAGAGTGCTGGGAACGAATTCTAGTGTGACCAGTGTTTATCCAGATTAGTTTGGAGTCTATCGAGTAAGATAAAATCATGCAAAACCTAGAACAGGATTTCATTCGTACAAAGCTCTGCCATGGCCTTCTGCACCAAATCAGCACACATCCTCCCCTTTGCTGTGATAATGTTGACATTTAGTTGATTTTGTGGTTCTCAATCTTTTTTTTGTGTGTGTGTATGCTCCAAGTCCCATCTGACAGCCAAAGGGATTGAGCTGTTCGGATGTATCACTGCATTTCATCCCATCTGCAGAGATCACCTCCATGGCTATGGAGACAAATGGGTGCTTCCAAGGTCTGATTCACTCAATCTGCTGGAGAAGTCAACATTATTTCTCTCCATAACCTCCAGAGGAAGCCTGAGGCAGCTGGTTTTGTTTGGACGTCCCTTCTTCTGCCCCATCCCTGTACTCCCTGAGCATCTGGGAATAGGTCAGAAGACATATTGAGCCCTATCACACTTAGCTGACCCTATGGGATTAATGTGGCCCTCAGACCACCACTTGAAGGGTCTCGGTAGCAGTACCCCACAGTGAGACACCTCATCTGAATGAGCCCCAGCCAAAAAAGAAGGCTGCTTTAGAGCAAGAAACCAGAAAACTCCCTCCTCTGAAGAGTCAGAGAATCAGTACTCAGCTCTCTTTTGAGAGCAGTCAGGAAACGGGCATCAATTTTTTAAGCCTCCAGCAGGAAGCTGAATAGATTTGCCCTGCATTCAATCCCTCCAACAAGCCGGGCAGGTAGAGGAGCTGAACAAAAGGCCTGACCTTTCCTCCTCCCTTTGCTTTCAAGAAGCTGAAGCAGAACAATGCCTCGCCGTGGCATCCGATCCCAGCTCGCCCCAGCCTCCCGAGGAGGGCAATTTCCCTTTGTGCACCAGCCTCTACCTGCGACTGAGTATTTTTCAACAGTAATGAATCAAATAAAGTATCCTTTGGCAAGGCAGGCAGGTGTAATTTCAGCGTAAGCCGTTCCTAGCAGACTGGGTGAGTCTAGGCAAAATGCTGCACTTGCAGCTTGGCCTCAGGGTGTTTGCAATTTGTTTTCATCCCTTCTTTACGAACTCCCAGTCCTGCTAGGATCTCTAAGTGAGGCATAGCACTGGCCAAGAAGATATGAAGAATGAAGCCAATATGTGAGCCTGAGGGTGATTCAGCCCACGAGCACACAAGTCCTGCACGGTGCTGGCCCATATGGGAAGTCACAGAATCACAGAATCATTACGGTTGGAAGAGACCTCCAAGATCACCTGCCCCAACCACCCCCTACCACCAATGTCCCCACCAAGCCCTGTCCCCAAGCACCACGTCCAACCTCTCCTTGAACACCCCCAGGGACGGGGACTCCCCCACCTCCCTGGGCAACCCGTCCCAAGGCCTGACCGCTCTTGCTGAGCAGAAATGTCTCCTCATTGCCAACCTGAGCCTCCCCTGGCACAACTCGAGGCCGTTCCCTCTGCTCCTGGCCCTGGTTCCCTGTGAGCAGAGGCCGCCCCCCAGCTCCCCACCCCTTCCTTTCAGGCAGTTGCAGAGAGCAATAAGCTCTGCCCTGAGCCTCCTCTTCTCCAGCCCAACCCCCCCAGGTCCCTCAGCCGCTCCTCACAGGACTTGTGTCCCAGGCCCCTCGTTGGTCCAGAGCACACGGGGACATCTGCAGACATGGTAGAGGTTGACTTCAGGTTATTGTGTCCTGCAATGAACACATGGGTCTGGGAGGAGACTCATGAGTGACACATTCTGGTTTGCACCAGGCTGAGGAGGCAGAAACCTTCAGAGCTGCCTGGGCTCTGCCAACAGCTGAACCACAGCCGTTAGCCTTTAGCTCAAAAAAAGGTTTAATCTTTTGGTGGCATTGCTCAGGTATGACTAGGCCATGATATGAAGGAGGAGGGACTGCATTATCTCCTTGGCCCTCCCAGCTTTCCATATTCTCAATCTGCAAGAGCAGAGGCCTTGCTCCACAACAGAGGGCAGGAGAAGGAGCAGAGCATGGCAGACCGGGACCAGGGCCTCAGCATAACATTTTTTGGGTTCTTAGGTGAGTTGTCCTATGGCACACCAGGAGCTGGTGTAGTTTTGGAGGGGTTTAAGTACTTGAGATCCTTCTAAATCCCACAAGGTATTCCCTTTTAGAGCAGTCACTATGTGATCTACTGTATGTCAGAGTTAGGAGCTGAACGCCAGACTAATTGCAGTTCAATAATTTAATTACTGACCCACTGCTCTCTCTTTTTTTTTTTTTTTTCTATAGAAAGGTTCATTAAAGAGAGTCTTTACCGCAGCCACTATTGCAGTAATCACCCCAGCAAGCTGTGTTATTCACTCACAAATCCCAGGCAATTTACAGAGGAGGGGATGATGCTGTCCTCATTTCACACAGAGGGAAACTGAGGCACAGAGGGATGATGTGACTGTCCCCAAGGTCACAGAGGAGTCCAAGGGCAGACCAGGAAGGCACATTGTGCTTCCTGTAGACACCAAGTCTGTGCCTACAACTCCAGATCAAAACGCCTTTAATAAAGGCAGCTTCCCTGCTCTTCTCTGTCCTTAAATTGTCCTAATAAGCTGCCACCTCACCCTCTACTCTTGCTGCTACCTAAGACCTCCGAGGTCTCCAAGTCCAACCATCAACCTGACCTACTGAGTTTTTCTTGAACAAAGTGTACAAACCAAGTGGAAACTCTGCTCTGCTCTTTCAGGGTGCCTTTGGTACAACCAACTTCACTAACAGCAATCGCCATCGCATCCCTCGGGGCACCATGAGGCAGCGCTGGAAACATCAGCCCTGTAATAGCCCCATTGAGATGGGGACAGGAGGTTCCTGACTCATCGGCTGCACACGCAAGATGTCGTGTTCATTTTGCAGCTGGGGAATCTGAGTCACTGGTTTTTGCTCTGTCTTTTGCTCTTCGCATTTGGTGGGGCGTGCAGTCGCTGGCAGTGCTTGGGCACGTGGGCATCACCTGGCTGAGCTGGTGCTGTGCTTGGATATCTTGGTCGTAACAAGGTTTAGACTACAAGGCACAAGTGCTAGGTGTCATGAAGGCACGTAGCAAAATTCAGTGCATCCCTGAGCAGCCTGGCTGAGCAAAAGAAGTGGAGGCTTCAAGAGGTGAAGTGACTTTGCCCTATGCCAAGTTCCCACCCGGTGAAGAACGGAGCCAGAAACGCTGCTAGACATCTCTCTGTCAGCAGCAGAGCTGACAAAGCCTCATTTACAACCATAAAACTCCAATCCATTTTATTTCCTGACAGTCCCTAGGGCGCAGTCCCATGCAGGTGGGATTTCTAGAACAGCTTTCACATCCCACTGAGGCTCTCCAGGTCTGACAAGGGCTGGCATCCTTCTGCAGGGCATCAATTTTCACCCACGCCTGCCTGCAGATTTTCACGAAGTGCCTAGGAACTCTCTTTCCTTGCAGCAGAGCTGTCAAATTTGGAGTGAACTTGGCCAAGAAACTCCCCTGTGATTACGTGACACATGGCAAGAGCCGGGCAGCGTGACCACAGAAGCCTCATTTCCTATGGAAATCAGACTAGATGAGCTAGTCAGCACTAATCAGGGACTTCATTTATTCTCCTTTTAACGAGCTGCTCCATTCCCACCCTTGTTTGCAGTATGTTGAGGTATCCCTTCGAGGAAAGAGGTGGCTGTTACTATTTACTATTTGCTCTCAGCTCCACGTAAGAAGTGGGTGTTGCTGGAGACAAGCCACTGTCCCTGCTCTGAGTTCAACATTTTTACCTCATATCTTCCCGGAGCTCTGTGATGGGAAGTCAGGGTCTGGTTTGCAGTAGTCTGCTACCAAACAGATATAACAGGGCACTGGGGGACATCCAGAGGATTATTTCTAAGAGCAACAAGGCTGCTCAGTGGGCTTTCTCCCTCTGCTACCCACCACCCCAAACTATTAACAGGACTCATGATTTGCCCCGTTGTGGTATCCCAAGCTCATGTGGCTCTCACGGAGATTTGGCCAAGACAACCGGGTGCTTGCATGTCCCCTTTGGGTGCAGGCATGGCATTTAGCCACAGGGACAGCAGCATCTCCGTGCCTTGCTGGATTAACACAGCTGCACTCTTAGAAACTCTCCTCAGCCAGCAGATTGGGCTGATCTGCTCATTAATTGTTTATAGGACGCTGTGTATTGCTTTACTGAATTACATAAAAGGTCTAATAGCTCCTGCCAGGGCTCTTGACCCCTGGGCAGGCTGTGCCAAAGCATCCCAAGTGCTCTGAAGTAGTTGCGAGCCCTGAAAGCCTGCAGAAACCAAAGGAATTTGTCCATTTATTATTTTGGGGGAGGCTCAAGGTTACTGTAGCATCACCAGACCATGGGGGCACATCTGGGAGCTGTCAAGATAACACCAGTAATTCCAGCGATATGAGCTCCAGGGCAGATGAGGATGGTCTTCTTCACTCCCTTTGTGTGCAGCTCCTCAAAGGGGCTGAGAAAGGCTCTTGCATGGGGGTTATAGCTAAAATAGCCACCCCATTTATTTCTTAACCCATTTGTTTATCCAGACCGAAACCTTCTGCAGGCTGTAGGAGAGGCAAACGCAGTGCATGCGGGTGCTGGAGCCTGTTTCAGCACAGGGTAAATCTGCTGGCCTCGATGGCTCCGATCCAGCCAAGCCAAGGGATGAGAGGAAGCAGGACAAAAATAGCAGGGACAGCACAAAGCAGTGGCAGGCACCACTGGTGCTGGAAAACACCCTCAAACTCAGATGAGGGGGCAAAGGTTTGATGCATTTTAGCTGGGCTTGCAGGGCTGCTTCCAAGCAGTATCATTCCATGATACTGGTACCAAAGGGATGAGACTGACAACTGATCTCCTCTGAGACAGCTAGGTACGTGGAGGCAAATATCTCAAAAGAATGGTTTCAAGGATCTAAGGGCATGAACAAACCTTTCTGAGTGAGACATGAGCTCAGGAAGCGCTCGCCTATGTAAAATGCCCCTACTGGATACAGTCTGTGGGTTGAATCTGTTGTGTTTCTCTGAGTGTGGCCAACAGAGGATGCCCAGGGCAAAAAATAAATGAAATGAAATGAAATGAAATGAAATGAAATGAAATAGAATAGAATAGAATAGAATAGAATAAAATAAAATAAAATAAAATAAAATAAAATAAAATAAAATAAAATAAAATAAAATAAAATAAAATAAAATAAAATAAAATAAAATATAAAATAAAATAAAATAAAATAAAATAAAATAATAAAAACAAGGTGTTGACTCATTGGTACTTCTCCCTAATACCCCACCAAACCCTAATAATGCAGCTCAAGAACTTCTGGAGCCAGAGACGGGTGCCTTTTGTTTTTAATATATATTTCATAGCTTTTGAAGGCCTTTTCACTGATGAATTTGTCCAGCTGCTTTTTAACCCATGAATGCTTTTAGGATCCACAACATCTTGTGTTAAGGACTGCCACAGATGCCAGATTGGGTAAACTCTTTTTTTTTGCTTTCAGCCTGGTCCCTGTTAGTTTTTTTCTGATGCTCCCTTCTTTTTGTATTACATAAGACGGCTAAGAAAACTAGGGGAAATCCTTCCTTTCTCTAAACCCTCTCTAACCCACCTACATCATTTTGGGAATGGAGGGACGAGAACAGCACTCCGTAGTGCAGTGGGCTCACAGGTGCGCAAGGCCAGCTCACTTTCCATTCCTCTCCTCTACCATCTGATCTGCTTTTATTATTATTATTGTTATTATTACTACTAGAAGTGAGATACGTCAACAGAGGAGTGAAACGTGCTCTCTGGATCACATACAACAGCTTGGTCCCACGAGGTGGGGCTTGGTCCCAAATCTAGCCCAGGCAGAGCTCAGAGCAGATTTTCCCCGTGCCCCAGTACCTTGGGCAGGTGAGTCCCACTCAGCATATGCAAAGCCCTCTGAGATGGAAGTTATTTCACAGCTGTAACCTGCAAGTCCGACAAGACTAAAGCATAATATTTCTAAAAGTCTTCACATTTTCTTCTTGTCATTGATGGTTACCTTAATCCAGGCGCTGTAGATACCCACTGCTTTCTATTTATCCCCTTTTCCCACTCTTTGCCTTGTGCCCATCCTCTCTCCAAGCATCCTAGCTTCATCCTGCCCTTTTTGCAGCCAGGAATGGCTTTGCTTCCTGGGGCACAGCTCCCATCACACAACCTGGTGTCCCATCAGGTGGGGAGAGGACAAGGTTTGTGCTTATGGCAAGACCAGGACTCATTGGTCTCAGCTCTGCTGACACTCAGAACAACTCAGGCACATCCTCCTGCAAGCCTTTCTTCTTCCACACAGCTAAAATTTGGAGGCCAGGCTGCTTGGGCAGCAGCAACAGCAGTGGGAACCTCCACCCAAGGCAACCTATAAAGTCTGCAATCAACTTAAAGCATAATTTTTTACTCCATGCACATGGATTTCAGGTCTTCTGTGCCCTGGCCAAGCACTAGGTTGGTACAGCAGGTTAAACGTGGGGTAGGGGATGGATGGCAGCTGGGAACGAGAAGTTTCCTGGCGTGGGGACCTGACTGTCCCAAAGAAACCATCCTGTCCCATAGCAGGCTCTCCTCTCCCTTGCTGAGCAGAGCATTTCCCAGCACAAAGCTCTCCTCCCCGCCGCCTGCACATCCTGCCAGCCCCTTGGTACGGTGACACTCGTCTCACTGAGCTTTGGGAACAAGGAACCCCTGGCAGGTTTTAATTTGTTGTATTTTTTTAAGGTGAAGAGCGAAAGTCACCGTTTCTCCTTCCACCCTCAGAAAGGACCAGCAGGGATGATCTGGCAGGGAGCCGAGGCAGCAGCTGCTACCTGGCGGCGCGATTTTTGGTGGAGAAAACCAAAAACGTGCCTGGAGCTGCAGCTTCCTCTCCCTCTGCCCCTTTCTGCCACTCTGCAGCTCCAGGAAAGGCTTTGAAAACAACCTACGGGAGCTGACAATGCCTTCATTAATCACAGCGTAATCCTTTCCATGGCAACCCAAGGATTGCGAAGTCACAAGTTAGCCAGCACAAGAGAGGAACACTGTGCAACAGCCCCTGCTCCACGGAAACTTATTAGGGGGGCAAGAAGGATTGGCTGCACGGGGTGGGGGAGAAATGGGACAGAAATAATGGTGCCGTGGCAAAGGGGTTCATCCCTCGGCCTCTTTCAGATCTCCTAAATTTTGGTGTCAGTGAGGGGATGCTGTAGCTTGATGGGGATACTCCAGCTGCACCCCACAAAGCCCCAGAGCAGCCTCTGGCCCTAAATGTCCATTGTGCAGAAGCACAAAGCCCTCAGTAAGAGTCAGGCATGTTAAGCACCGTTTGGACACGTATTTTTGGCAACCAGCAGGCTCAGAAAGTGTGAAGCAACAGGTGAAATCCACTTGAGCATCAGTCAAGGGGAGGGAAGAGCTGTCCTGGGTCTGCCCTGGGTTGTCCCTGCGGGACAGAGCTGAGGTGCAGGACAGGGTTTAGGTGCAGAGGGTCTCAAGGGCAAGCAGATTGGGGCTGAAGCTTTGCCAAAAACTCCCTCCCATACCTTCACCCCACCACCCCTGGGACCCTGTGGTCCCTCTTCTTACAGAGATAAGATCCACAGCATCCTACAGAGCTCCTGATATCTTGAAGCAAGGCACAGATTAACCCCACAAGGCTGGTCCTTGCACATCCTTTCCCCTGGACTATGAAAAGAGGCGCACACAACCTTGGGGCTGTGGAAATACCACCCTCAGCTCCTGCAGGACCCTTTTACTATTACAGAGACCACCAGGAAACCTTAAACCCACGGACCTGTCGCCCCTTAAACTCCACCTGCGTGTTTTTTGGTACCAAACTCAGCCGCTGCAGCCCAGCCCCTGCGTGTCCCAAACCAGGCAGCGAAATGCAAGCTGCTTTGTGGGAATCCCTGTCCCGTGCTGGCTCTCAGTCCTTGCCCGGGGATGGCCCTAAATAATTTAAACACCCTGCGAAGGTGCTTAGCAGCAGCGGTGTGACCCAGGGGACAAAAAACACAACCTGGATCTGTGTCGGGCAGCTTCCCGAGCAATTGAAGGGGCTGAGGATGGAAGGGGAGGGTCCTTCGTTCCCCAGCACAGGGGGGAAATAGCCCCCAATCCCATGCCCTCGCTCACTGCTAGGTGACCCAAACCCAATTAAGCTGGAAATTACCGAGGCGCTAATCCGTGCTGCAGGAGCCCAGCTGCCGGCCATTCCGGGCAGGTCTGGGGGTTCCCCAGCTACTCCCAGCCCTTTCCCCTGGTTTGATTTGGGTTATGGGGTGGGCTGGCCGGCAAGAGGACCCCTCTGCAACCCCCCCCCCCCCACATCGCACCCCACCCACCCCATCGCAATCCCAGCCGCGGCATCCCCAACCTTCAGCCGGGTTTCTCCCGGTTGCGCACCTATGGGTGCCCTTCTCCTTACCTTAACGGGGCATGGCCAGGGCCGGGGGTCGCCTTTAGGGCTGGGGAAGGGGCTCGGGTGCCCTGCACCGAGCTGCTCTGCCTGCGGGAGGGAGCCAGGGCAGCGGCCGCCCTGCCCGCTGAGCTTCTTAGCAGGGGAGGAGCCGGCTTACAGCCAGCCCCCGGTGTGTGTGTGAGTGCCTACGTGTGTGTGTGGACGTGTGTAAGATCCCTCCAGCTCGGGGAGAAATCCCTGATCATGTTCCCAAGCATCCCCGCATCCCAAACCCGCCCCCCGATGAGCCCCTGGGGGCTGCGCCCAGCCTGGGGGGGCTACGAGCTTTGCGTCTTGGAGACCTCGATGTGCAGAGCCCCGCTGGATTTTAGGGCAAAGGTGTGGCTGGAAACAGCTCCCAGCCCCATTCTGAGGGCTCAGGGGTGTGCAAAGCAAGAGGACAGCATCCTGGTCCCCCAGGATGGGGCCAGGAGCTGGCAGGTGCTCTGGTTTGAATGCAAAAGCCTAAATTGTAAACGTGGAAATCAGGAGAGAGAAAATAATAAAGATTGGGAAACGGTGCCGAGGCTCTGCCTGCAAGCTGAACTCTGCCCCTGCCCAATTCTGGGGTAGTATCCTTCCCTCCTCCTGCTCAGAAAGATGGGACTGGCTTTTATTTGCGCCATAAAACATCACCAGTGTCCCTTGCTTTGCGTTTTGGCTAGGGGATGTTGCAAACCACACACCTCAGGGTGTTAACACGAGGTGTTTCTAAGCTTTGCCCACCTGGAGCGTGCTTTGGCTTTGCTTTTCCAGAGGTTTGTGTGGGCTGAAGCACAGCAAGGGCTACGTGAGCCTGGAAATTAATCGGGGAGGGGGAGTGACAAAGAGATTCCCATCCCCAGAAATCTCTGTTTGCAGCCCAAAGTGTGAGAGAGAGCGCCTGAAACAGCATCTCCTCCTGGGGAGAGGGAGAGCCAAATTTTTGGTGATGCTGCAGAAGTAAGGGGTGGTGTGAGGAAGCCTCCATCCCTAAAGGTGCACCGGGAACTCTGCTGAGAACGGGGGAAAAGCCACATCACAGCCACCCCATCCCTTCCCCAGCCCTTAGGAACTCCCTGCTGGCCCTCTTACAGGAGCCAGCTCTGGCCATATCGCTGGTTGGAAGCCCAGCACCGATGATTTATTTATGGCCACCCACCTGGGGCCGTGCCCAGCATCACTCAAGCCCTGCTCTGGGTGTTTGTAGGGTCTGCCTGTGGGTATTGGGGTGGGGAGCTGCAGGAATAGAGGGGAGAAGGGCTCCAGCCCCATCTCGTGGCCATGCTGGGTTGTTCCACCAAGGAGATGCTCTTACAGGTGCAAAGGAGGCCCTATAATGCGAATTTTGGTAGTTTAATGTTAAGAAACAGAAATTCCTAGCAGGTTGCAGTGCAGGAGGGGCGAAGAGATGCTGAAAGACCCTTGGGGAGCCTGGGATGGGTCCAGTGAAAAAAGTTCATTAATAAAACCCTGCAGCCCATCCAAAGGACTCAGAGGCAGGGATTCTGAATAAAATATACCCAATTTATTTATAGGAGGTTTACAGCTGTACAACGTTGGCTTTCTGTTTGGCCCGCTCTCTGCTCTTGTGCAGCGTGACACGTCAGTGCCTGTGGAGGTGAAGACAAGTCATAGCCTGGTTTAAGACGCTCACAACACGAAAAATAAAACGGATTTCACGGAGTGCAACGGCAGGCTACTTGCAATCAATGAAATGATTCATAAAAAAATGGAAGATAAATCAGAGATATGTCCTACGCCATCCCGGGGGGGACTGGAAAGTGCTTAGCAGGCTTATTGAGAAACCTTGAATATTTCCATTTGCTTCATTCAAAGAGAAAAGGCATCGGCAATCACAACGGCATTTCAATAAGTGCCCTCCCCAGTCCACTCTGCAAACATAAGAAAAAAAAAAAAAAAAGGTATTTTTTGTCATTCCCTTGGAAATGAAGGGGGAAAGAAGGAAGAAAAAACTTAATATTTTCAAAAAGAAAAAAAAAAAAGAAAAAAAAGAAAAAAAGAACAGAACTATTACTGACATTAAAAAGTTTTGGTCCTGATATGGCATGATGATGATGATTTTTTTCTGAAGAAGGTATTAAAAAGCTGCCTTTCTTTATGGCTTGATTCTCTGTAGAAGGAAGGAGACTGGCCGTGAATGTCGGGGCAGCGCTGCCCCCCAGCAAGCTTTTTTTTGGGCACCCCGGCCAAAAGGCTGAAGCGATGGGCAGCCTGATTTCCTGAGAAAATGAGGCTCAAGCGGGCACGCCGGCTGTCCCCACTGTCTGCTGATGGTGCAAAGCTCCTGTGATGTTCCCTTGATGTTCTCCTCCAGCTCAGTGGCTCTTCTCCCTCCTCTCCTGGGTATTTCCAGGCATCCCAAATCCTCTCCTAAGACCTAAAGCAGACTTTCTGGCCCCACAGCGCTGCTTCCACTTATTTTCAGTGATGAATCCCATGCACAAACCCAGGATCAAATCGGAATAACCCTCAATCATGCTGCCCAAAATCCAGTTCGTGCCCTTAGGAGCTTGGCAGCTAATGATGAGGAAAGGAGAACAGCCTTAGAAGCTGGCACCTAACTTGACTTTGGGAAACAATTTAGCATGTTACAGACTTAGCAGATCTTTAGGGACTTTAAAAAATTACAGCTTTACAGCACAAACATGGGCATTTTGCAGGATAGACAGAAATCCTACTTGCTGTAGCAATAGAGAGCTTGTTCACTTATCCTTGCAGCCAGAGGACTCTGCTCAGGCCAGGATTTATCATGATTGCCTTGTACCTATTAAAAAAAATCCCATTTGCAGGAAGCATTGCATCGTGTGTGTTCCCTTCCCCTTGCGCGGAGGTGACTGCAAAAGATCTGCGTATTAAAAAAATCATGTGAAGTTCACAGAAATACCCTTAACTCTCACCATTTTGAAAGGCACATAAAAAACCCTACACCTAAACAACAGAAGAAAAAATGCTTTGCAATGTGCCGTGATCAGATGGGGCAGATGAGGGCTTGTTTTCCTTCAACTGGGATGGTTTAAATGAAGCCGGATTCTGCCACCCAGTGGAACAGGGAAGATAAACCCAGGGTTCACGGCAAACAGGAGCAGAGCACGATCCTGCACACTGCAGGACCATGCTCAGACCCCTGAAAATGTGTTTGGGTTGTGCTTGTGGGACTGACTTTAGCCCTGTGCTACTCATCCTCCAGGCTAGCAGATGGAAATTAAAGGAGGGAGATGGGCATTGATTTGCATTAAATATTTCTAGCATTTTCAGGCTGTGCTGGGAGCAGTGCTCCTTTCCTTTAGCACAAGATAAAATCCCACGGCTTTGAAAAAGAATTTGGGAAAGTGAAGCACTGAGAAATGATGCGATGGAGATCTGTATGCAGCAGTAAAGCTGATGCCCATTGAGCAAGGCTCCTCATCCATCAGACCTGATGCTCTGGTCTTGGGGGGAACTGTTCCCCTCTTACCTAAATGTTGATATCCATCAGGCAACCCAACCCCACTCAGCCAAAAGCCAAATTCAAGCTCTAGAGACAGGGACTGCACGAAGCAATGGAGACAGCAGGCACCACGGCAGTTTGAGAGGCACACCCAGGAGGTGAGACCAGACCGGCTCAAAAACCCTGGCTCTGGAGAACAACTGTCCCACCACACTCCTTGGCATCTTTGCATCCTTCAGAAACCCGGAAAACATCCCAAAAGCCCCAATCTATTTTTCCACTTCTGCTTTGCTGACGTGGCCTCCTCCTCGGATAAGCGATTAAATGGCAATTCGCGGGGAGAGGACTCCCCGCGCCCTACTCTACACCCAAGCAGAGACACTGAAGAGGCGCTGAAGCGGCTGGTGGCACCACGGCAGCCACACGTGTGCACGGTGGCACGTGTGTGCCAGCCCCGTGTAAACAAAGAGCACCAGGGCATCGTGCTCTGGCTGTCGGGACACGCGGAGATGCCCCGGGGTGCGCGGCGGTGATGGGGCTGCAGAGGACGCCGGCAGAAGGATCGTTGCGGTTCCCCCAAAAGGCACCGTTTTGAACACTGAGAACACAAATTTGGCTCCTTTGAGTGGAATGCATGCATCGTTCCTACACACTTGCAGGTGGTAGAGAGGCTGGGTGTATATATATGTGTGCGTGTGCACGTCTGTATATGTATATATATACATATGTGGCACCGGAGAAAAGTCCTTGAGGGCTCAGACGTTGGTGAGCACGTTGCTGCTGAGCAGCCTCACAGCGATGGTTCCAGGCAGATCATTTGATCTCCTGTTCCCTTTGTCCTGGAGGTGCAGCGTGTGCACAGCCTGCAGGTCGCTGGGGTCTCCCGTGAGTGCCACCTGCCCCAAGAACTCGTCACTTATCAAGTTGTGGTTCCAGATCTAGAGAAAAAAGAACAGGTAAGGGAGGATCCTTGAGGGATACAACCAACCTTCCCACGTCGGGGAGGAGAAGGGGTTTGCTGGTACCTGAACTATGATGGGTTGTCCTGGCTTCTTGCGGTAGAAGAGGCCTTTCACATCAAACTCTGGAGACACCGTGTCCTTCTTCACCGGGGAGCGAACCTTTTGCCCTTCGCACTTTATGATCACGTAAGGGTCAGCTCCTGGTGAGAGAAAAGGGAATTAATCCTTTTTATTTTTATTATTTTTTTGTATCTCCTGCCTTTTCTCAGAGACCTTTCCCAGGGACTGCATGCAGCAATTTTCTTCCACACCCCACCAGAGGAGATGGATATCCTTTGGATATCTCCAAATATGATGTCAATGAAGCTCTGCTGCTGGGCTTGGGGTTTCCCCTGTTAGGTTGGTCACCCAAGGGGATGGTGACAGACTGCTGTGATGTGGCCACCTCTTCCGTGATCCCATATTCTACTGAAGCCCTCCTTCCTCACTCTGAATGCTCCTTGCCTTTGGGATTAACCTTTCATGGAAGACACTGTCATGCATACGTCTCCCTTAAAGGATTTGCTGAAGGTAGGTGGAAATAAAGCCATGGAGAAGAGAGCTGGGCTCACAGATCTTGTTTTGTGGAAGGAGACACCAAGAAGAACCAAAAATGTCTGCAAAAAAAACATTTTCTCCCACTGCAGCTCATTAACTCTGGAACCAGGCTTGGTGTTAATTTAAGGTGAGGACTAGCTAGCTCAGCAGGGCATATGTTTTTCACCTCTGTGCACAAATCATTGGCACATCTTAAATTCCTCCCAGATCGAATGAGACTCAAATGCCTTTCAGGATAAGAACTAATGCTGGAGTAAGAAAAACGCTGGGTGATCAAGTTGATGAGAGACAGCACAAAGCTGGGCCAAAATTACGTGCCAAGATGTGCTAGGCTATGAGATCCAAGAAGGATCTGGGCACTGATGGGGAACCAGTGACAGAATGAGGAGCCTCAGGATGGAAATATATTTAAAAGGTTTTTAAAATGGTGAAGACAGCTCTTGGATATTGGTTGTAAGCAAGAATTCAGGGAAAAGATCAAAATGACAAAAAAAGGAAAGATCGTGGGTGGTAGCAAGAGACATGGGGAAGAGAAAAATTGGGCACTGAGGGGAAAACAGGGAAAATGAGTGGGATCCAGAGGAGATTAAACTGGTGGGTGGGAAGCCAGGAGAGAGATTCATGAAGGATGTGTACCAGGTCAGTGGGAAAGGAAAGTTATGGCAATATCCCAGCTGGAACACGGCACTTGTGGGGAACAAGCAGGTTACAAAGATGGGGAGAGGAGTTACCAAGTTCAGAGACTACCAGCTCACAGCCTGAGCTTCTAGGAGAAAGGAAGAGTCCCTCATCAGACAACACTTTTCCCTTCTGAAACCAGTGCAGGTTCTGGGAATTTCAGTAGAGATTGAGTTACTGCTGTGGAAATTTAGCTACCAGATGCATTTTCTCACCATGGGCTTTAGTGACTATGATGGAAACATAGACCAGGTGAACGTGTTTTCTTGTCCAAGGGAATGAGGAGAAACAAACCAGCCCCTACTGAAGGCCAGGGATTTAAGAGTCACCTCTTCGACTGCCAGACCACCTCTTCACCTTTTTTCTGTTTGCAAGGTCCCGGCTCCCCTGGTAGGACACAGCTGCTTGATTTCACAGCTGTTTTCCCAAACTGACCTTGCTTTTGGGACATCTCATAAAATCCTTGTATTCCATCATAGCTGGAGCCAAATTCCAGTCTCTAAATCACTGTTTCCAAAGCAGTGTAAAAAGGACTGGGCTGGGAGTTGGGAGAGGTATCATTGCACTGGAAATCACCAAACCAGCCGGCTGCTGGCGGTGGGAGCTGAGCAGCTGGAAGACAGCTGGGAAAAGCCATTCCCAGGGGCATCTTGCTGAAAAAAAAATTTTATGGCTCCATAATCTGCTTATACCCATGTCTGAAGGACTCTTTTTTTCTGTGAACAGCTCAGGAGTGTTTGGCTGCAGATTTCCCTGCATTGCTACAGGCACACTGCAAGTAAACTGAGAAAAAAAACAACCTACTTTGGGTAAAATTCCCTCCCTGAACACTTTTATAGGAAGACTTCCTCTGTGTCATGTGATAAATGAGGTGAAGACTCCCCCAAAACATCAGCCTGTACCATTCCTTCTCTGTTCTTCCTACTAACAGGTCTTTAAACATGATTCCTGACTTTTACAACTGCTTGTACTCAGGAGGAAAGCCTGGAAGATTACAGAACCACCGCCAAGGGCTTGTTTTTGGGAAGCTCTCCCAAGAATCCTAGCCAACAGCTTAAATAAAACAGCTCCCAGATCATGTTGACAGTAAGAAGTGAGATTGATTCTCCATGGAGGTTCTCCACGGACTTTCTCTTCCTCTGGCATCCAAACCAGACAATTTCATTGAAAAATGATGTGAGGATCATGTATCCCATATGGATATTTAGCCATATCATACATCCCAGCTACCTCCCACCTGGTGAAGCCACCTGTGTCTTCTCCCCCTGACACCACCACCTCCCAGCTGCTCTGGGACTACACGACAGGCAGAGAAAGGCCATTACCTCCTTGGGAATCCTGGTTCCTGAGCCCAGCTGCAGCAAGGACGTGGATCTGGGACACCACCTGTGGGTAGCCGCACATCCCACTCCAGCAGGTGTGTGGTGGCTCATCCAGTGTCAGCTCTCTGTTGGGGAGAAATGTGTAGCCTTTGAGACGTGCCCAGCCTCACCTGATGGCAAAGCCAAGGAGTTGTCTCTAGCAGGATGGAAGGACTATGAACCATCCACTCTGCTCTCTACTCTGACCTCCCTCTCATCCCAGGGTTGAGAAGCTCTCCCAAGTCATGCTTAGAAGCAGAGTGGGAACTTCTCTGTAAAGAGAGCAGTAAAGATGCCCTGTCTGTTGGCCACCATTGGAAGGAAACCAAGCAGCAGCTCTGGGCAAGGCTTTGGCCAATTCCTGCCGTAAAAAGCACAAGGCTCTCTCCAAATTGCCAGTTCCTCCCCGTCGCTGCTCCTTACCGGCAATCTGAAGGCACATCTGTGAAAACCCTGAGGAGGAACTCGCCCTCGTGCCCAGGGTCAAACGTGGTAGGGATGATAACGTAGCGGCCTTCCTTCAGATCCGTTCTCAGGAAGACGCTGCGGGAGTTGATGTAGATGGAGCTGGCCACCTTCTGCTGCAGGGTGTGCATGCGGTAGTTCCTGTTCAGCTCCACCTGGGCAGAGATCACAGTGGGACAGTCAGCAGGGAAAACATCCCGGTGTCCAACCGAGGGGCAGACAGCAAGAAACGGCAAAATGAAGTCAAATAACTGGATGGAAAGTAGGCTTTGATGTGGCTTTCACAGCTCTGGTGGCTCATGAACTCATTCTTGTTCATTCCAGCTTAACACTGGAGGCCCATCAAGCCAAGATCCTTCCAAGAGGATCAGTCTGGCAAATTTCAGCATTCAGAGGTGACAGACTAACCATTGCCTTTAGCATGGAGAACCTTTCCGTGCTGTCACACCTCACTTCTAAAGTCTCTCACCATCACTGGAGGGGGGCAGGCTGTGCTGAGGACACCCATGGAGGTACACAGAGTAATGATTAAACACAATACCAGTGCCCATGCAACACTAGGGTAGCACTCAGCTACTAACAAATTTACTGAGAGGATTTGGGTTAACATGTAGGATTCATGGTCTACCTTATGGATATCAAAGCCTATGGCCAAGTTCTCTCCTTTGCCTTCTTTGCGACTGGTCCTTTTTGGCTTCTGCTGGATGGAGATCAGCACTTCATCTTCTGCTTTCTTCACATCAAACACATACTGGAAGCAAAGAGAGGAAGGTGAGGAAGGACACTAAGACAGAAGCACCGGGCATGGGTGGGGGTAAGCCCATCTTTGAATTGTTCAGCAGAATCCAAGGTGTCACGATGAAGTCTTATACCAGAGCATTTCATCCCTTGCAGTCTGCCACAAGTCCTCATACGATGCATGGAAGCAGGAATTATGTTCACAGAGACCTAAAAGAAAGGCTAATAAAGAGCTGGGAGCTGAAAAAAACTCTCTCACATCCTTGATGACAGCTCCTGCAATGGACAAGAGCATCCTTTATCTTTGTGTTAGATGAAGGACTTAAAAAAAAAGTCTCATGTTACTAAGAATCCCAGTTCAGAGCAGGACAGAAAAGCTTATTCCAGGAGATTAACCACACAGCAGAGACTTTTCTGAAAGCCCAGTTAGAAGAAAGTGGCCATATAGACTGCATCTGTCTGAGAAAATTTAACAGTGCCAAGGTTTGAGGAAAGAAAATGGGATTTGATCATTCAGGCATCCAAACAGTTGGAAAAGGTTCCTGGCCTTGTTTAACTGGCATCAGCTGCCACCACTACCCTGTGGCACAGTTTGCTGGTGGTTTGTGCCAATCCCTTGGATGTAGCTTCCCTATTAAGAGGGATAAGGTTAAAAGAGTTGGCCTGGATGCTGATCGTACTGTGCCCAGGAGTCTCAGCCCCAGAAAGGTCATGAGCACATTAAATCATAAAGGTCTGGCAGCTGTTTTGGCCCTTTAGGTCCCTGTAGGACCTTTCAACCCTTGGAAGCATGTGTGAAGGCTCCAGAAGGTCCTAGGGAACATGACTCACTTGGGGGTTCTGCAAAAAGGTGTTCTTGTGGTTGATACAGCCTCCGCTGCGGTTCTTCAAGGGGTCTTCACTTCTGGTCCACGCCCCACGGAGCACTGCCTCCTCCCAGGTCTTATGGATGCTGAGGTAGGATGTGTTGATGAGACGGCACTTGATGATGTCCGTGAAGTATTTGCAGAAGTCTTCGAAGGTCATCCTAAGTCAGAAAGGGCAGAGCTGGGTTATGCTGCTTTGTTCCCCTCAGCAGTGTGCTGCAGGGAGTTTCCTGATCACCTGTTAGAGAGTGTGTGTGGGTAGCCTCGGATGGCTGACACCAACAAAGAGATGGAGATACCTTTCCCCATGCACACAGCAAACAGTTCTTTGGTTCACACAGAGGAATTACATGTTTTGGAGCGGTGGAAGCAGAGCAGTTCTTCCTCCATGGATGGATACATGTGGTATTGAAATGTGTATCTGGTGAGACTGTTATGTTCAACAAGTTTAGAGTACCCTACTGAAATTGTTTGGAACCAGCATGGTCACAGCTGCTCAAAGCTAATACCCATGGGGTAATCAGGAGGTCCCACTAAAGATCCTGTGGCTTGGAAGGCTTTTTGCTCTGGATGACTGGTTGCATGAAAATGGAAATTGTGTTCAGCTTTGCGCCCCTCACTCCCAGAAGGACATCGAGGCCCTGGAGCATGGCCAGAGAAGGGCTCCGAAGCTGGGGAAGGGCCTGGGACACAAGTCCTGTGAGGAGCGGCTGAGGGACCTGGGGGGCTTTGGGCTGGAGAAGAGGAGGCTCAGGGCAGAGCTTATTGCTCTCTGCAACTGCCTGAAAGGAAGGGGTGGGGAGCTGGGGGGTGGCCTCTTCTATGATTTTAAGATTCTGTGACTCAGATGCTTCACGGAGTGGGAGGACTCTGTGAGCACAACCTATGGCAGCAACCCCAGGAGGGACTCACCAGAACTCTCCATCGTCTTCCACTGTCATCCCCATCTTCTCTCTTTCACTTTTGCTCACTTTCTGCCACTCCTCAGAGCTGTGGGGAGAGAGCAGAATCATTACTGTGAGGGCAAGGGGACACAGGAATTCAAAGGGCTACTTGGCCTCAGAAGGATCTAGGGGGAACGAAACATATATAAAGCTCCAGCCATTCAACCAGTCCCCATACTGCTCTGGTTAGCTTGTCTCCCAGATGTGGGGGGAATGCAGGATGGCTTGGAGAAGTGGAGAATCACAGAATCATTAGGGTTGGAGAAGACCTCTAAGATCATCTGGTCCAAACATCACCCTACTACCAATGTCACCCACTGAATCATGGTCCTAAACTTTTACTTCCTTCCTGACCAGTGGAGCTAAATCCAGCTGGGTGAGACTTTGGATAACAAAAAAAAAAAAAAAAAAAAAAAAAAAAAAAAAAGGATAACAAAATGGATAACACCAAACACAGCCTTGGGTTACACCAAACCTTAGTTATCCATCCCATCCCATCCCATCCCATCCCATCCCATCCCATCCCATCCCATCCCATCCCATCCCATCCCATCCCATCCCCAGACAACACAGCAGTCAGTAGACTGACCACTGGGTGTTAGTTTGGCTGGAACAAGACTGGGAGCGGAAAGGTGAGGTAAAACCATCCTTAACAAGAGTGAAAATGCCAATGATTTCATCACAACACCCATCGGAGCCTCAATGAGAAGGTCTGCCAAGCTCATCCACCCTCCTCTTGTGCTCTTCAGGGACCCCAGGGCAAAAAATACCACCACCCCATTGAAATAGTAGGTTTAGGACACTGGTTGAAGCAGCATCCCACAGCTGCTTGTACGATATTATGGGTGTAGATATAGCCAAATTGTCTCATGCCTCAGGGCCTACTCTAACCCAGCTTCTACCAACAAAAAAGGTGCTACTGCTGCCTGTCCCACTCACGTGTCACTCCAAGGGCCGTTCCACTCCCGTTCACCCCATGGGTTCCGCATGCGGATCATGTCCAGCTTCTCCGACTTGAAGAAGGAGAGCAATCCGTGGCCCAGGCGGACCTTCCTCACGTCTGTCACCGCGTACGCGTGGCCCTTCACCAGCCCGCAGGCCAGGCGGGCCTCCATGTCAGCCGCCGATGTGGCCTGGGCAGGGGGACACAAGGAGAAGACATCAACGCTCAGGGAGAGAGATAATTGCCTCTGCAGAAGTATCAGATGTTGTGTTAGGTACTAGATCCTTTCTTGTCTTCACTCGTAGCATGAGGTTTCGGAGCTCCCTTGATGTCAACCAATAAAGCTCATCTTACTGGTTATATTGGGACAACTGGCACCCAGTGTTTGTGGAGAAGTCTGCACACAGACAACAAAATGCTTTTTTTTTTTTTTCCTGGAAGTGAATCTTAAATTTGAAGTATTTCAATGGTAATTTAATGGTAAGTATTTAAATGGTAATGGGATAAACCTGGGCTCTTGGACATAGCAATGAGGACTACATACAGTTGGATCCAGTTTTGAGTCTCTTTGTCATCTACAGGAAAAAGTAGGACCCCTTGGCCACAATTTTTCTGATCTAATTTAGATGTCTCCATCAGGGTAAGACAAACAGCACCCTAAAATGCCTATTCCCATGAGAACATGACCATGCAGGCAATGTTGCTTACTTTGATGGAGCAGCTGATGAGGCCTCCCCGGTTGTGCACCTTCAACACACGCTCAAACAGGAGGTTTCGCTTGGCTTCATCGGTGATGTAGTCCCCTTCGGTCAGGTCAATCGGTTCAGAGACCCCACCAGTAAAGTCTACCAGGGCATCTGCTGTGTTGCCTCCATCCAGGGCCTCATAACAGCCTGACAGCCTGAAAGAGGGTGACAGGAATGGAACAACAGCACTGGCATTTTGAGAGACCTAGGACAATTCTAGAGGCAGTGTGAAGAACAGAAATTTGTAGGAAATCTTTCAGTAGGTGGAGGTAGCAAAAAAAAAAAAAAAATAAAGAAGAAATGGATGAAAAAGAACAGGATCTGTGCTGTTTGCAGTGCTTTTGAAATCCTGGGGATAGGTGTTATTTAATCAAAGTGGAGCTGGAGGATATTTTGATCTGAGGGTAAATCAAGGCTAGTGGAGGGTTTTTCTTCCAATTTCTGTCTACCTGAGAGATGACCCACTCTTCTCCAGGAAAGCTGCTGTTTTGACAAGATATCTGTTCCATTTGAGGCTAAAGCAACCTCAAATTGTTAAGTTCCAGGTTGGATGTGGAGACCATGATCACAAATAATGCCCTAACAGCCTTTGGTCTGCTTCTGATCTAAAAACGGATGCATCCCCTTGAAGAAAAGATTAACCTTCATATGGAAGAAGGAAAAATCACATCGCCACATCTGACACTTTGTTAACTAATGAACCAAACTCAGAAATAACCACCTACAACTCCTAGTTGGCATCAGACACCCGTGGAGCCCACAACATTTTGTCACTAGAACCATTTTCCACTGGTATAAGCCAAGTGATGAATGAACTGAGAGGAAAACCATGGTGTGCAGGTCCCAGTTTGCCCTGCAACTTCCCAGGTACCTACTTGGCATAAGCTTTCTCCACCAAGGCGCACCAGAACTCATTCCTGGAGTTGGAGTGGCAGTAGATGAGCTGGTTGTGGAGCGTGGGCAGGCGGTCATCTATCACCACGTCCAGCCACTGCCCGAAGCGCCAGAATTGGAAGTGGAATATCCCTGCGTAGCTCTCCGGTTTCTCAGGGTTCCACTCCTGCTCCTTCCAGTCTGGGATGACCTTCATTCAGCATGGGGAAGAGACAAAGAGGAGACGTGCACCCAGGTTATTCCCATTTTTTGCTAGGTTTAGTTCCCATCCCATACCTAATGAAGACTGTATCAAAGATAAAGAAGACTATGAGGGAGGTGGGCTTGCTTACAGCCCATCCGGGCGAGATTCTGGGCCTGGCTCTTCCAAGGCAGACTAGATTTGCAGCTAAGGATCTCTCACAGCTGTTTCTGTTATACCTCTCCTTGACATTGTTCTTATCATTTTACCCTGGAAATCTGCTGCCATCTACTGCTGCAGACAGGCTTTTGGAACAGCAACCCTTTTTTTGTCCTTGATCTGACTCGGGATGTCTGTTCTTGGGAAAGTTTTTACAATAGAATTGAACAGATCAGTTGGAAGGGACCTACAAAGATCATCAAGTCCAACTGCCTGGCCACTTTAGGGCTACCTAAAAGTTAAAGCATACTATTGAGGACATTATCCAAATGCCTCTAGAACATGGACTGGCATGATCTCATTGATGGCTATTCTTATGACTGAATTTTTGTGAATTTTAGTGTCAGAAGGGTACTGTTAAAATTCTTCTTTGGTCCTCTTTCTTGATTCTGGTGTGATTGGACTGTCTCCAAAGCAAGTATTGTACTCATCTACTGGGTGGTAATGAACAGGGAGCATCACTCTTTGTACCTCTGCTCTACTAAAGAAAAGTGGGAGAAAACGAGATCCCCACCACTGTTGGGTCCCCATTCATCCCTGGCAAGAGCTGCCATCGTCAACCAAGCAAGCACAGGGAGATGGCTTGATGAAAGGAGGAAAAGATGAACTGAGGTGACAGAAATACTGAAGCAGTTGAGGGGTTGAGGTAGTACAGGTTTGGTGTCACGGCTATTGGCACTGTCAGTGGGACAAACCAAAAGTGATGGGTAATGGCCACAGTCTTACATGTCTGTGAGCACCATCAGATGAAAAATCCACCCAAAAGCTGGGCCAGAAATGGATACAGCCATGCACAGCTGCTACTTCTCAGAAGAAATGTGTTTTGTTTAGAAACAGAACAGGGGTACACGACAAAGAGTTTTCGGTGACGGTGAAGATAACGTGGTCCTACGTCATGGCCAGGGTGAGCTGTAAGGCCCTGTGCAATTAATGGGGTTGAAAATTAACAAGTAATGACTGATGCAGGTGTGACTGACTGTCCACTCCTTCACTTCTTGACTTGAATCACAGGATTGTAGGGGTTGGAAGGGACCTCAAGAGATCGTCGGGTCCAACCCCTAACTTAACTGCTTCCCAAGTGTCGTGACCTAAGAGAGGAAAAGCCCCATTGTGCCCATGGGGACAATAATGACCAGAGTGTGCTCCAGCATACCTAAATAATCACTGCCTATCCTGTAGGGACAAGCTGTAAGTGTTGGGGTGGGACAGGACGGGACACAGCTATGGGAAGAGGCTCTTTAGGAAGACCTGGGCCATGGTGTGACCCCAGCACCAGTCCTTGGCCCTAGTCCAGCTGCTGGAGCCTTGTGCTTTTTGGTGGTTGCTGCCACAAAGCTCTAGCACTGCAGAGAGCCCTCTCTCTGGACAACCCCCCCAGCTCCTTAAATACCAGAAATGATCCAGCCCAGGCCTTTTATTGCTTCTCGGAATTAAAGACAATTGAAATATTAACGATGCCATCAGCTCCCTGAGCTCACTGGCACTCTTGAGTGGTCTGGATCAATAGAAGCGGAGCAGACAGAGCCATGAAAAAGAGCCGCTTTTGGAGGGTTTGGTGTTTTCTAGGAGTGCTAATAAAAGATGCCCCAGACTCCCCCTGGGATGCTGCCAGGGAAGGTCAGACCATCAGTCCCCATCGATTCCCTCCTGACTGGTGCTCATGCTAATGAATTGTCATAGAGGACCATTGTGCTAATCAACTCGCTATTAATGTGGGCTTAGAAATGATTACAGCATTGATTAAAGGCAGCTACCGAGCCAAAGCTGGTAGCTGCCGCTTCCAGCTGGATGGTTCTGAGGGCTGGCACTGCCATCAGCGGTGGCAGGAGATGCTGGTCCCCCACTGTCCTCCTCCACCTTCATCTGGGGACAGTGCGGAGAGCATCCTCTGCTGCTGGTGGCATCAGGAGCTGTGGTTGCACCATGGTTGCAGTTTTTACATTGACCAGAAGGACAACGGGGGTCCCTCCATCTCCTCCACCCACTAACACAGGTGTCTGTGGCCATGGACTGGCACGGTAGGGCAGATATCACCCCAGATATCTCCATCCTTTTTCAGAGGACTCTGGGGAGCACGGCCTGGACCACCCACCCTGGGGTCCTGCTGAGTTGTGGTCTCAACCTGAGTTGTGTTGAGGCACTGAAGATGACATCTCATTCACAACTGTGCTGCTTTTTGCTTAGGGGCTCCCAAAATCTGGAGCTGTGACACTTTTGTAGGATAAATTTACAGGGAAAGGGCACAGAGACAGGTAAATTGGGGACCCAGAAATACCAGATTCCAATTTGTAACATTTCCCTATGCCGGTTTAGGGTTTTTCTTATTTTTCTTAGGAGTGGCTAATTAAAAGAAAAGGCACCTGTGACCCTGGAGAGACATCTGTGACTAGAAGAGGAATTTGTAGATGCTGACTCCTCCAAGCAGGGGCTCTTCTGCTGGGAATTTGCCAGCTGAGGAAGGGGAGGGAGGGTCCCTGCTGTGCTGAACAAACTGAGACGAAATTCCCCTAGGAGATGGGACGGAGTGGAGTACCTGAAAGCCTTTATGGGCTGCTGAAACTGTGTGGGGTGAGTTTCAGTGAGTGTTATAACGTGGATCATCTGCCCTATGGGAGAGAGAAATCAGAGTGCCCCACTCACCTCCCACCCCCAGCTCAGGCAGAAAGGTGAGATCCACCCGAGGAGCATTTCTCCTCCTCTGCCCAGCTTCAAACCCTTCCAGAGACCGACCACAAAAATGCTCCATTAATGCTCAAAGAAAGAAAAAGGTAAAAGTTCTTTTCACAAGACAAAAGGTGCTCAGAAATACCAACAGTAAGCTGGACATTGGTATGAGTTCTGCTTTGCTGCACGCAGGACTGGGACCGCTACCAAGAAGGGCATGAAGAAAACACACACAGCCTCAGTCCTTGTGGGGAACCCTGTTGACTAGGCTTTTATTTACTCTGGTACATCAATACCAAGCAAGGGACCTGCTGCAGGATCTCTACCCAAGCAACCAGCAACGTAGCAATGGCATGTTTTGAGACCTGGCATGCAAAAACCCTTTTGGAGGTTGGCAGTGAGTCCTGTTATTGGGTCTGATGTGGTTTGCAGACAGGAGCTCTGCTCTGGGATGTACAAGGAGGGGTCTCCTGTAAGAAGGTCTTCTGGGACCCCAAAAACTGGGTTTGGCTTGCAGTTTGTCCATGCAATCGGCAAGCAGAGATGGATCCCCTTTTACCTCTTGTCTTTGGGTCCAGTATTTTGGGGGTTTAAAAAGTAATATCAGCTCCTCCAGCAGAGCCCATGGTGTGGTTGTGGGATCCAGTGATTGCTGAACTTTGTCTGCAGGAGAGACTCAAAGCTCCCACCATTTCTCCAGCAAGTAGCTTGCTGAAATCTTCCCGTTTGCCTTCCCCTCTCTGTCTGACACAGCTGGTGCCTACCATTTAATATGCTATCATTGGGCTGGGGGGCTCAGAAGAAGAGCTTGGCCTCTTTCTGGGATGGCCCCCACAAATCAGTAGGGCATGGGTATGAAGCCTTCTCATCCTGGCTTTCCCATCACTGCCCTCTCCTTATATACACCAGGAAAATTTCCGTCCAGACCTTAAGGAGTGCTCACTCACATTTGGGTGCAATGCTAGCAAAAACTGCCAGAACAATCATAATAACACTTTTTCAAAGCACATTTTCATCTCTAGAAGCTCCACCAAAGTATCCTCCGCTTTCTGGTGGAAGGAAAAAAGGATGTCCAAACTTAGCAGTTCATTCACAGTCACGGGACAAGCCAGGCACATCTCCTGCTCCTAAATTTCCAGAGGTACTCTCTACCTGCTCTGCTCCCACCACCACCCAGGCACCAGTCCCTGCCTTGGCATTCGGAGAGAGGAGGAGGAGATATCTGCCTTTGGAGGACAGCAGCAGCAGGTTCCTAATTTGTGGTCTGTGAAGCGCTCTGCAGCCTCGCTGCTCTCCATAGATGCTCGAGGATAAATATATTCCTGGGTGTTTTGAGGCCACAACGATGCACAAATTGGCTTTGCTGCAGGCGACTCCCCGCTGGCTCAGACCTACAGCCTGCTCTGAGCTGCTGGCTCGCTTGCCCGGCTCTGCACACAAATTCCTGCTCCAACCCTTCCCGTTTCCAAAAATCCCCAGGCAGCACAAGGTGGGCAACAAGCTGAATCCCACCTCCCCTCTTGGGCTTGACGGCACAGTGAGCCTCCACAGGACCGGTCTTTGGAGACATTGAGCAGCCACAGCCACTGCCAGCACTCAGCATCCTTCCAAGAAGTGCTCCATCTCCAACAAGCCCCCTCTTTTGGATGGTTGGGGTGGAAACTGGAAGCCAGGGCTCTCTCCAGGTTCGTAGCGTGGCAGGTTCTCATTTTTCCATCAGGCTTTTTGTATCCAGGTGCCACGGTTGGAGAGGTTAGGGAGCCAAATATTTCCAAGCCCTGCCAGTCAGGCTTGGTGAATCCCAGCTGAGTTCACTTAGGCAAATACAGCATGGCTCATCCTCCCTCTTCCCCATCGCTCAGACAGGCGGGAGCACATTTTGGGAATGTTTCTCAGGGGTGAGGGGCTCCCCAAGCACCACGCTGTTCTCCGCTTTTTTTTTGTGACGCCATCCTTCAATGAAGAACCCCGTAAAAGCAACGAAAAACTGAATGGAAGAAATAAAATAAACAAAGACAGAAGCATAGCTGGAGCAAGGAGGGCCGGGCAAAAGGGAGTCAGGCTTTAAAAACGATGGAGCCCTTCAGCTGAGCAGGTTCAAGGCCGTCGGTGAAAGCGAGGAGGAAATACATCACCTTGCGGATCCTGGCCAACTCCACCAGCCGCTCCCCAAACTCCTGGGCATCGGCCTCGTTGCACTCCACTTCCTCGGCCCCTGGCTTCTTCCAGAAGATGCCCACGGGCTCCAGCAGCTGCCGGTTCATGAGGTGGGTGAGATCGGGAGTCCAGTGCTGGGAGGTGCCGGTCACCGTCACCTTCCCACATTTCTCCAGCTGGATGTCCCAGCGGAGGAAGCGCAGGTTGTGCTGCCGGAGGAAATCCACCCGGTAGACGTGCTCGTTGGGCTGCAGCAGCTTCTCGCCGTCCTGGGGCCTGCCTTTTTTCTGCTGCAGGCTCTGGACCCTCAGTCGCATGCAGCGGGTGAGCTGGTCATCGTGGACGAAGGGCACCTTGAGCTCTCCGGCTTCTTCTGCCATCTCCTCCGTGGCTCCTCTGCTCCGTCCCCGGCACCGTTTGGCTCCCAGATAGGACACGCAGGGGGGAAAAAAAATCTGGTGGCCCTTCTCCACGGTCCCAGCGGTGCTAGGCAACCCAGGCTGGTGACGCAAAATGCCCTCGGGGGCTTCCTCTGGGTGCCCTCCCATCTTCCAGCAGGAACCGATGGTGCCGCTGTGCGCGATAATCTATAGGGAAGGGACGTCTGATGTCAGCCTCCCTGGCAACCTCCCTGACAACCGCTCCAGCAAGCTGGAGCAGGGCTCGTTAGCCCTAAACGAAGGTGCACAGCCAGGGCAACCATCCTGCAGGGCTCGGTGGCTGTGGCTTTCTTTCAGAAGACTGATTTATGGGATAATCCAGGGTGTAGAGCCTCTGGAGGGGTCTGGTCCAACCCTCTGCTCAAAGCAAGACTTGATGGTTAAATCAGCGTCAGACCGTGAGATGCTGGAGATATTTCCTTTTCCCCTTTATTTCTCATAAAGGGAAAATAATAAATATTTCTATTTCCCGTGCTATAGCTCGTGCTCTTGAGGTGTGCCCTATGATTGCGCTCGGATCTGTCTCTGCTGGTGGGTCCTCCAGGCAGAGGATGGGATGAAGAGGGGTTCTGGGGAACGTGTTTCTCGTTGCAGGGTGTCTCCAAGAAGCTGTGGATCCCAAAGAGACTGCAAGCGTGAGGTGGTATCTTTGGGGTAAAATCACTGGTTTAGATTCTCAGAGAGTCCAGGGTTTCAGCACAAAGCTTCAGAGGGAACAATTTATGGTGCCGCATCCTTTGGTTCTTCCCATCCTATTTGTGACTTGAGTTGGCTTCTGCCACGGGATCACGGGATGTGTTTGCAGGGCCCTTTGGGAGCTCAAGCTGTGTTAAATGAACTCCAGGAAAGAGCTTTTCTAAACTATTTTTACGAAAGGCACTGCCACCACTTGGGCTATGTCACATAATTCAACTTCCAGAAGAAGTTCCCCAAAAAGACCATCAGAAGTTGCCCTTGGCCAGACAAACCCCAGGCACCAAGAGCCCAAGGTGGGACATTTTCCTGGGATTTGTCTTGTACTCACCAGTCCCCTATCACTCCTTAAGACCCTGAGAACTGAGGCAAGGAAGCTAAGGATTACTATTTGAAGGGGCAAAAGAGAGGTCTGAGGAAACCAGCCCCTTCTTGCTGCCCTCTGAGCTTTTGCCTCACTTGTTTACGAGCTGTAAAACACCTTCAGCACCAGCTTTCGAACCAACCCTTGGGTTTTACAAGTTAAAAATGCCTTCAGGTAACCCTGGAGGCCTTTCTGAGCTGAGGTGCGTATGGCAGTGCCTCGTGGTCCTCGGTTTGTTGCATCTTTTACCCCCAGATCCAAAACTGCCCTGGAAATATATGGGAAAGGAGCAGGAGAGCAGGCAAGCTGGTGGAGATGTAGGGTGTCCAAATCGCTTCGTCTGGTTCCTATCCCTCTGCTTTGATTTATTTTCAGAAGAGCTAGATGTCTCTGAAAGACCATGGATGATGTCCAAAACCATGTAGAGGCAGCCAAGGCTCAGGAAATTAGAAAACTGCTCGCAATTCACTTCCAGCCCCTAAGTCCCACCCAGTGACTCAAACAGCATGGGCTTGATGGGGAGGAGGGACACGGAGGGAGAATTGGAGTGACGTGGGTGAATAAAATCATCTCTTGGTAATCATCGGGATGTGTTGGCTTGTCCTGTTCCCTGGAAGAAATCCTCCCTCCCTGCACTTGCTCACGTTGGGAGGAAGAGTTTCACTGCGTGCAGTGAAGCAAGGGACACACGGAGCAAGTTACGTCCTGGTGTAAATCAGGATTACATTTTCTAGGAGCAGTGGGAGACCTGCACTGATTTTTCAGTGATATTAACACCTACATCAGCATCTTTCAACTCCCCTTGAACTCCGAACCAGAAATATTTTGGTGTCTAATGACAGCTGGAGAATTTAGCGTTTGGCTAAAGGGTTTAATCTGTGCACTTGACTTCTCCCGTTGTGCTCTAAAAGTTGCTGCTCCTGCAGTTTCTAGCCACACTCGCTCCTTGCAGGGCAATGCTCATCATGAGCTCTTAAAGCACCTTGCAAAGGGTGAGTGAGGGCCCTAACTAATTCAGAAGTAACCAAAACCAGAGCCCTGTAGTGAAGGCCACAGCAAAGTGAACAACCCTGGGCTCGGGGAGAGGATGGCAGTTTTGTTTTTGCTGGAAAACAAACCTTTCTGAAAGAGAGCGGGATGCAAGGCGGCAGGTAAAGAAGAGCCTCTGAGGGTTAAGGGCATGGAAAATGAGAAGTCACAAACACCCACAGCAAAATTGCCAAGGGAGGAAGAGCAGTGCTGCCGGCAAACTGAAATAATGAGGCGTCCGAAGGGACCTGGCTCCTGTTTGGTTGGCACCTCCAGGGCTGGAGGTGAATGGTGAGCAGGGAGGCCAGCCTGCCCTGGGGAGGAACAACCCAAACAAGGCCTCACACCATCCTCTTCCCACGTACAGGAAAGACTTGGTTTTAACAGAAAACAGGGATTCTGCAACAAATTCCCAAGGCGGAGCTCACAAAAGCCACCTGCAGCAGCAGAGCTGATGCACGAGGTGGAGGCAAAACCTTTGGGTCTGTTGCAGTAGGAGGTTGTAGGTGACCCTGCAAACCCTATAGGGCTTTTTTTTCCTGTAAAATCTAGAAAAAGGGGCTTGCAACTTGCTGGTCTCTTGTGCTAGGATGAGACTCACCTGTACCAGGGGCTGAGGGCTATGTTTGATTTCCCTTTCATAGGATTTACTTCTGCCACAGAAGACGTGGTGGAAATGAGCACAGGCTGGCCAAGCCTGTGCACCTCCTGATTTATGTATTTATTTATTTTTAGGTTATTCTGGAGCGGAGAGGGTCAGATTTAGGATCTGGAAGGGCAGGATGGGGCTCGATTCTCTCTTAGTGATGGATAAACCGGCCACGCGTTTGGCTCAAGTGTGACGTGGCTGCGGTCATGACCACTGAATTCCCCCTTGAAAAATACTCTTTTTGGATAATTTTTTCACCTGAATGGCTTTTCAGGGCCTGAGGAGTTCCTGAAAATGCAGTTTTTAAGCCGGGCAAACACAACACGAGGGTGTTTCAGACCAGCTTTCCCCCGGCGTGGGGCACCTCTTACCTTCTGCCACAGAGACTCGCGGGACGCCAGGGAGGAGCAGGCGGCCACGAACCAGCAGTTCCCAACCTGGCCCTGGTGTAAGTCATGGGAGCTGATCCCATCCACGAAGAGACGGGGATCGTCGCAGATTTCCTGCAGGAAAGGAGAAAAACATGGGGGAAATGAGGAAATGGGGTAATATGGAGCAAGGATGCCTGGCAGAGGACCTCGTGCTTTCCGCAGGACACGGGCGCAGCACCAGATCCCCTCCCTGGGGTGGTTGTTCTGCTCCAGCATCAGCACATTTCTGCTATAATTATCCAGAAAATTGTACTTTTTCACATCATTGCAGCCCTAGTGACCCATCTCCTCCTGTAAGGCCGCTTGTTGTTCCTGCAAACCCTTCAGCGGCCGATGTCTGAGCTTCTTCCCCTCTCACTTTGCTCCGGGGACTTTCTGGTGGAAGGCACCGGGAGCTGAGAGCATCACCCACAGCCACGGTTTCAAACATTGGGGCTTGGGGATCCACCCAAAAATGAACTCCAGCAGGACTAGGGAAGAGCCATGCACTTAGAGGAAGAATTACAATGCCTGACCCAAGCAGTTCACCCAAAAAAAGCTCAACACAGACGGTGGGCTCAGCCATGGGCCCCAGCCAGCACTGCACACCTTAAAAAATAACTCTATTTTTTAAGATAAAATCTATGAAAAATAACTCTGGACACAAACTGGGCAGGATCACGCCCAAGGGCTGGTTCCCTCCAGGCTGCAGAGTTGCAGGAGGTTGGGATAAGCACTAGAGGGAGGCAATAACCAAGAGGCACTTGTGTTCCGTTTTTCAGCATCCCTGAATGCAGAGAGAGGTGGGAGAGGAGTGCTGGTGTTTAATATCAGGATTAAGAGGAGTTATCTTGTATTATACCACCGAGGAAGCAGCAGGAAATGCCTCTGCCCTGCCTGATGGTGGTGGGGGTGTCTGGGATCAGCTCTCAGTGGTCCTCAGGGGGCAGAGGCACCACGGCTGAGGACCATGGCTGCTCTCCCCACCCTTGGGTGAATCCGTGGTGTACAAAAAGGGGGTCGTTTGGTGTTGTGTGGGTGGGGAGAACACGAAATTGGGGGAAAAGAGGCTGCTTGGCAGACGTGAGAAGGGGGTAGAGGGTGTTGGATGCTCTCCCTCAGGAGCAGAGCTGCCAGCTAGCGGTGATTTCCCCATCGCCAGGCAAGAGATGGCAAATGAAAAGACTCATCCACGGGTCAGCCTCCCTGAAAAACCTCCTGAGGTTTCCCAAATCCCTCAAACCGGAGCTTCCCAGCATTAATTCACCTGGGTTTTTCGGTCCCCAGAGAAGCTGCTGAGGTCCCACTCACAACACACGGCCCTGGTTGGTCGTGCCCATGTAGCCCTTGACTCATGGGGACCAGCAGGAACTGGGTCAAAAAAAAAACAAAAAAAAAACAAAAAACAGGGCAGGCATTGAACTTTGCTTCCCTGTTCCTGCCAATGGAGTGGAAAGAGATAAAGGGCTTGTCCTACAGATAGGTGGAATTACAGGGCCTGGCGTTTGTGTGTGCACAGGGAGGAGAGGGGCAGGGATGCTGTGGCCACAGAAGGTCACCACCTCGCTTTCATCTCCTCCCTTCCTCGCAGGAGGCAGAAAACAGGTGAAGAATAACATTTACACAGGCTGGGGCTTCTCCCAAAAGCAAACACGGTGTCAAGTCACCCTCCCAGCATGGGGACCCTGAAAAAAAACAGGGCAGCACACCCCCACGCGCACCCTGGGGACTGAAATCCATTAGGGGGGGAGAAAAAAATCCAGATCATTGCACTTATCTTGCATTTGGTGGTGTAATGTTGCCTCCCACCAAAAAGCATGTGGTTTTTTCCTCTGCTCTCCCTTTTAGTGCTATTTCCCCCAAAACAGGCGTTTTCTTTCTGGCTGCAATTAAACCAGAAAATGTAATTCCTGTCTCCAGCTAGCCCAACCCCACAAAAAGGGCGGCAGTGAGCAAATTGCCCTCTAATTGGTTTTATAATTGGCGACTGTCTTATCATAAATGCTTCCTGCTGCAGATTTCTGAGCTTTAGGCTCACTGGGGGTCTGGAGCATGTCAAGCCAGCTGCAGGGAGGGAAAAAAAAAAAAAAAATGGGAGGAGGGGATGACAACCACGTGAGATGCAACATCTGCTGCGCGCCAGGATGGGTTTCTGCTAACGAGATTTTGCAAGGAGCAGCCTAATTGCATTGCAGGGCCGGGGTGAGGGAGGCTGGCTGTGTCGGGAACAATGCTTTCACTCAGACCTGCAAAATCAGCAGGATAATCTATTAGTGTGGCTGTGCTTTCCCCTCCCGGGTGATGGGGAACCAAAGGGACCTTGTGCCACGAGTGTCGCTCCCGCAGCCATCCCGGCACAGCAGGCAGCTGACACCGAGGTCCTTTTGGTTCCCTTTGGGTACCCGTCCTGGGATGTGATTTTGCAAGAGGGCAGTGACTGATTTTAACAAGACTGGCACCAGGAAAGGGAATGGGTTGACTTTAGAGCCCCACGAGCCTGTGTTTTCGTAGGGATTATCATTTTCTCAATGGTTCAGCTTCAGGCGCACCGCAGGGTAGGCTTGGCTGGCAATATTTACACCCCATAAAATTGTTCTGGGGCGGTTTTTACCGCTTCAGTCAGACATCCCTAATCCCCTGGGAGTGTCCCAACCTGTACGTATTTGTTATCAGCCCCCACCCCACACGAGGGGAGCACCTGCAGCAAACAGGGACGTGCTTGCCAAGGGAGGCACCAGAACACCATGCGCCCCGCCAGCCCCACGACTCTGCCTGTGCACCTCTGCTCCGAGCCTTCTGTTCTGGCAACAGAAAGGGTTTCAAACGGGAGCTAAAGGTCAGTTTGCAGGCTTAACAGCCTGGTGGGGCTCCCCGGTGTTTGTTTTTTCTCAGGATCCAAAGTACAAAGGCAGCAAGGAGATCTCTGTTGAAGCAGGGAGATGCAGAGCGATGCGATGCGCTGTGAGCGTGCTGCCCCTCCTGGGAGCAGATAGAGATGGAGCTCGGTGATGGGAAGGAGATTGAAACAAGTGCAGCATCCTCTGATCCCATCCCTGCCAAGATCCCTCTGGGTCCCTGTTGGTTTCAAGTCCCAGAACATTTTTTGTCCGTGGAGGACACGCTGGTGGGAGGGAGGAAGCAATTCAAGAGAACTTTACTGTGAGAAAACCCAAGATTTGGGGAAAAATGATCCAAAAAGGCCCACTTGTTCCAAAGCTGTTGTGAAATCCTGGGACGAGCTGGTGTGGCCATGAGCTCAGCGGCACCGTTTCTGCCTCCAAGGGACATAATTCTTGTTGGGCACATGTTGTCTGCCCAACCCTGTCCTGCCTGAATCCCAGCTGTAGGCTCTCACTGAAAGCCCATCCTCTAAAACACGATTTAGAAACCTAAATCACGTAGTTTTTTATTTTAATTATCTTAAGAGCCAAGAGATGGAAAAAGAGCAAACCCAAAGCTGCAAAGGAAAATTACCTCCGCCGTGGGTATCTCAAATCAAAACCTCTTAGTTATATTTCAGCAGGGACACCTCCCACACCATCCCGGGGCTAGGAACTGCCCCATGGTTTGTGGCTGCGTCATTTTTACAAGACCTTGATCCAAGAGCAGGGCTTGATCCCACCACAGTCCAAATGAATCACTAACCGGGGCGATGACGACGGAGGAGGTTATCGCGAGTTGAAGCTATTTAAAGAAGTGATTTCTAGCCCACACCTATTCTGGTTATTCATCCTCTGGGTGTAGCTTTGCAAACACAGAAACCTGCCCCGTGTGAAAGCCATCCTCCAGAAGCACAGACCGTGTTTAATGACCCGAGTGACTCAGCAGAGACTTTCCTGCGAGGCCACAGCCAGGTCATGAAACCAGCAGAGTTCACAGGGCTGCCAAACCCCAGCAAACCTCATCTCCCCTCAGCGACACCAGGGTTTTCCTCCCGAGCTGCTCGGTATTCCCAGCGCAGACAACCCAAAGCATTTCCAGGTGAGACTTCGAAGCCACCAGCAGCTCCAAGACCTTGGCCAAGCCCTCCTGGTGATGGGTGAGCCTCCACCCAGCCTCACGCCGGGGTTTACATGGGCTGTAAACGAGCTGAACACGCCTGTGGTTTGACTTTTAGCTGGTTTCTCCCATCATGAAGCACTCTGTTGACATTTTCCACCAGTAATTCTGGTTGTTTACATTTTCTACCAGTAATTCTGGTGTAACTCCGTTGGTGGTGTTTGCACCAAGGCACAGCAGGGCTATAAGCATCCGTGATCACTCTCTGTTAAGATTTTTGCATGCTTTTCCTTCTGGAAGGGGAATGGGGAGGAACGCACCACCAAATGGGGGCTCCTTGCCAAAAAAAAACCAGAAATATGGAAGATGTGAGATGCCTTGTTTGGCAGAAATAAGGCACCAAGCTCCAAAACTGCACGTGGCAGCGCGCCAGGTGGGGAAGGATGGGCACTTGGGATGGGCAGCTCCATCCCAAGCAGTCCATCCCTCCTTTGACAGTGTTTCACACAGGTCTAAAGGATTTCCTTGAGCTTGGTACCTTTCCCTGGGACAAAATATCCACCCAACCAAGCTTCCCTGCACTGGATATTTCACTGTTTTAATCCCTGCAGGGCTCTGGGGCAGCGTTTGCAGAGTCTCTGCGATAAATAATGTGTACCAGAGGAGAAACGGTGCCGTGCCACTTACTGCCAAATTGTGCCGGGGCTTTATTTTAAAAAGGGACGACTTGGAGACCTCGATCCTCTGCACAAATCATTCAGACGGCGTCAGTCCTTTGGCAGCAAGGGAAGGACAAGCCCTTGCCCTGGGGTGTTGACAGAGACAGATGCTTTAATTCATCCCTGGTCAACCCCTCGATGCTCCTGGATCCAAGAGTCCAGGGTACACTGAGCAAGGCAAGCAGGAGAGATGATGGAGAGAGGGTTTGTACCTGCTTCTTTACGGGCTTAGGTATCCCTCTGCACCGACCACAGGTGCTTTACAGGGTTTCCATGAATTAAAACAGGACAGAAATGCAGAAGCACGATTTTCTCAGCACACGCAAGACCCAGGGGGTGGCTGCTGAAGCCAACCCACCTCTCACACTCACAGGTTCAAACCCAGAGGTTGGGGCTGGTCTTTCCAGCCAGCGACCCTGAGCTGTGGTGCGTTTTCCTCTCCTGGAAGTGCTTTAAATAAATCTGGCTGGTGCCCAGAGGAAGCGGCTCTGCTTTAGCTCAGTGGGAAGTTAATTCGAGGAAGTCCCGTGACCTCTTGCCGGGCAGAAATTCGGCCAGCACATCGTCTGCAGGTCCCCCTGGCTCCTTCTCTGCTCCAGCTGCGGGGTTTCATCCTCCCACCCATGCTTCCTTGTATTTGTTTCTCTCTTTAATCGCTTGCAGCAGCAGCTGATGTCAGTTTTGCCGCACCCAGGGTTTGATTTTCCTTCTGCGCTATTCAGCACCAAGCCGCTTTGCAAGGGCTTCAGTGAAACGGTCAGCAGGACCTGGAGATGGAGCCCCCTGAAGCCCCATCCCCTCCGAGGATGCTCAGAGGAGCAGCAGCAGCTCGTGGAGAGGCTGTGAGCAAGGAATTACCCTCGAGGAGGACAGCAATGGGGCAAGGGTTGCCGTCAGAGCACAGCATCGGTGCCGAGTGGCTTTGCTCCCCCCTTAGCATCTGCCTGGCTTGGGAAACGCACGATCGAGATGAACTCTGGCATCCAGCTCTGAAGCTGCCTTATCAGCCGCCTGCAAGGCACCGAGGGCTGGTAATTTGAGGAGTTTCATGCATGGATGGAAGCTGGGAGGAGGACGGAGGGGAGATGAATTGGCATCAGCACCGAAGCTACCGCCTGGAAGGGCTCGTGATGCTGGCGGAGGCAGGCTGGGTGGGAACTGTCATGCTCCTCTACGCCCTGGTGCTCCAGGACGGTATTTAGCTACAAAACCTCCCCAGAAAAGCTCCCTGTCCTCTTGCAAGGAGAGCCACCTGCCTTTTGCTGCCCCAAATCCCCAGAAACCAGGCTGGATGAGGCCTCGAGAGCTCAGCAAACAAGGTCCCCGTCTCCCATGGCTCACCAGCACCTCTGAGCTTGCATCGAGATAAAAAGCTTGGGATTACCCAGGGCACAGCCAGCTCTGTACCTGCTCCACGGACCGAGCGTGCCTTTTGCGCTCCCCAGAGCCAAATCCGCGAGGATTTGCACCATTTCCTCGCAGGGAGCCCAGAGAGGGCAGCAGATGCCCAGGGCTCCTTTCCGTGCCACCCTCTGCTACCGTCCTCTTCTCCATCGCAGCTGTGATAACGTCTAGCTTCTGCAGACATGCAATTGCATTAAAATGCAGGCGATGAATCTAATCTACTGATTTTACCATCGGTTTTGCATTTATGACCGCGTCCTTCTGAGGCTGAGGAAGGAGCAGACTCGCTGGCTGCTTTCTTATCGAGCCGGGCAGCTTAGCAGGGGGGCGAAGAGGGGGAGAGCGTTTGTGCAGAGCCCGGCACCACGGGAGGATGTGGTGAGATCTGCTGGAACGGGTCCAGGGTCAGCATCGAGTTCGGAGAGAACTGAGAGCTCTTCATCATAAATAACAGCAGAAATGATCTCAGCCTGCCTCGGCGGAGTCAGTGAACGGCGCTGACTTAAAGCTTACAAAAAAAATAAAAAATAAATGAGGGAAGTGCAGAGAGCGCATTAAAAGGTGACCAAACCTTTTGCTGGCGTGGAGCAACCAGACTGGCAAGCAGCTCCTGGCTTTACAACCCGCAGCAGATAAATGAACAGGAGAGCAGCTCATAAATCCCTAAGCTGGGAAAGGCAAAGATCTGGAAGGACTCCGGCTCCCGTGATGGGCTGCAGACAGACAGACTCCCAGCGAGAGGAGACGGTGCCTTCACCCGTCTGGTGGCAGTGAGCATCCCCAGCCTCCTTCGGGCAGGACCAAAACCGAATGAGGCAGACCATAAAGCAGCAGAAAGCTGAGCAGAGACGTCCTTTGAGCACCAGTACCTGGGGATAGTATTTTTGGATGGAGAGGGACCAAGAGGGATACAGGGGGCTAAAAGGTTCGTACTCTGAGCATTGGCCTTTAGTGGCCTCCATGCACCCCAAGCCACTGCTTCGGGTGAGCTCTTGGAGAGAAGCAATGCAAGAATTTAACCCCTGGATTCCTCCATATCAGCACCCTTGTGCTTTTGCCAGCTTCCCAGCCTGTGCTGTGCACCGGTGGAAAGACCTTTTAATGCAGAAACTTGCGGCTGCTCCTGCTTTTAGTGAATTCGTTCATTGACTCCTTTCCCATTTCAGGAAAAGCCCGCAGGGATGGGTTGTGCAACCCTCACCCAGCAGCAGAAAGGAGCTAAGTACTTGATAACGCAGGGAAGAAGGGGGATCTGAGCGATGCTCTTCCCTCCTGCAGCATCTCCTCCTCATCCAAACACAGGAGCACTGAATTCAGGAGACAATGGCTAAAACTATACCCAAAATCAGGCAAGATATACGCCAGGCTGACACAGCAGAAGCTACTGAAAAAAATGGTTATTTCCTACTTTACAAAACAAGATTTCTCTTGTCTGACTGGAAGCAAAACATAATAGAAAGGACTGTGAATGAGAGCATCTCTCCCCAGTGCCAAAGCAGGAGTGAAAATGCCACGGCCCTGCTGCTGCTCGAGCTCCAGCTGCACGTCACCCTTCCCAAAACACCTGAGCCCCCCCAAACTAACCTGACTCTCAGCTTTTCTCCTCCAAATTTGCCTGCACTCAGACAATATTGCCATTTAGCAAGAGCCTGTGCCAGTGCCTGAGCACCCTCATGGTAAAGAAACTTCTGATGTCCAGGCTGAGCCTCCCCTGGCGCAGCTCTGTGCCATTCCCACATATCCCGATGTCTGTGACCAGGGAGCAGAGGCTGGTGCTTTCCCTGGCTCCCAAAAACTTGGGTTATCTCACTTGGTTCACAGACAAACTGCTGCTCCTGTGCTGCACTGCAGCATCCGTGTCTCAAATGGGGAGTGAAGAGCTCAGAGCCTGAGGATCAGGCACCACGTGCCCGAATTACAGACACCTCCCTCGCCTTCAGAGCAGGGGGAGGAAGAGCTGTAAGCACTGGTCTCTGTGCTCAGCCCAAACCCCTAAAAAAAAAGTTAGATTTCTATCACAACAGCCAAGTTTTCTGCCAAAAATTAAAAAAAATAAAAGGAACAAAAGGAACCCCTGATGCTGTCCCAGCCAGCTCCAACATCAGCTTTGGCTCAGTGATGAGCAGCCGGTCCCATTTTCACATGGCTGCACAAAATCAGAGCTCTTTGGGATCCCCTTCCCGGCACACCTTCCCTTTCCCTGCCACACTCGAGCAATTAGCAATTCTGGCTAATTTCTGTGCTGGAAGATGTCCGAAGCCAAAGCCTGATTCGAGGCTCGCCCAGTTGTGCGCAGGGCTGGTGTCCTGAGCAGGGCTGGAGGCCAGGGGGAGCAGGGAGGGAGGGAGGGAGGATGCTCCGCTGGGGAAAAGAAGGCTGAACCCCTTCCAGGAAACTCTGCAAGGCCAGATGTGGGAGGAAATTGAAGCAAATCTCAGCCTGATTGGGATGGGCTATTCACCAGCTGCTCCAGCAAAACCTTTTTTTGCTTTTTTTTTGGCCAAAGCGGCCCCAGGCTTTGGGAGGAGACGGAGGAGCAGAAAGGATCTGGGTGCTGGGAAGGGAGGCACATGCACACACGATGGGCTGTTTAGATCCCTCCGAGTGTCGAGTGTCGTGTAAACACACAGGGATGAGATCCTGCCTCTGCCAAAGCTAATTCCCAGCGAGTTCAGCAGTTCCTTTTCACGCAGGGGTGAAAACCGTGGCTCCTGCGTGTCGCCTCTCTGCACAGATTGTAAGTGCCACCCTTTCTGCGAAAGCAAACAGTTGTTTTTAACAGCTGACGCTTTTTGTTCCCACTCTCCACCCACTCTGCTTTCGCAGCAAAGCCTGGGGCATGGTGAACTCTGGCGCTTTGTCGTACAGCTGTAGCTGAAACTCTCCAAAACAAACCACGGCCACGGTCCTGGGAGATAACAGAGGTGCACACACGGCATCCCCTGCCTGCAGGCAGCGTCCCAGAGACTGGTGGACGTCATTTCTGGGTCAGGAAGTTCCCAAAGCACTCTGCTTGTTTTCTAAATAAGAATTAAAAAAGGATTGCACAAGGAAATATTTGCTGGTTGCGATAGAAAGAGGATACTGGAAGGACTTTTTGGTGCTAAATACCCATTCTGCGCAATCACTGCACAAGCAGGGCAGTTGATTTCACCTTCATGGACATTTTGGACCCTACTAAATGCTGAATTGAATTGGAGGAACCCATGAGTTTCCCTGTGAAGGCTCTACCCCGTCTCTCCCAACCTTTTCTTCATGCTGAGCAGGCAGCAAGACCCGTTGCAGTGGGTGTCAGGTTGTTTCAGAGCAAAGTGGGATTTTTTGCCGTGCCATTTGTGCTGTTTCTTACACCTTTTCCCAGCTGCCCTGCAAAGCGACAAGATCGATATCAAGATCCCTGACACCCAGACTCATTGAGTTTGCCTTTGTGCAGAAGATGCTGACCCTTTTTGCTGGGCCGTCTCCTTTCCAAAGCAGTACGAATTCAGGCAGAATTGGGGCCAGTAATGAGGAGCGTCACTTTGCATTGCTTGGCACAAAGCAGTTCTTCTCCCCACAAAATTCAGTCACTTTTCCCAACATGGACAACTGCAAGGAAAAAACTGGAGAAGTGCTTTAGAGAAAGAGGCTTCTGGAAACTTCAGCAGTAGCCAGAGCAGATGTGAGCCCAAATTCTTCATTTTTTAATGCCAACTTTGTGGTCAGGGCAGCTAGTCTGTTCGGATCCTGCCAGACAACGACATCAAGGAGACATTGAGGTTTCTCAGCGTGGGCTTCAAACTTTTTTTTTTGGTGAAATTCCCTTCATCTGCTGCAAAGGCAGTGAAGGAGGCACCGCTGCCTCCTACCTTGCTGGCTGAGCTCACGTCTCCCTCAGAAAGGGTGCTATGAGCCTGGCCACCAAGAGCCACAAATGAGCCAGGGGGAGAAGATTTGGGCCACCCATTCAGAAAAGGTCTCCATTCTCCCTGAAAAGAAGCACCAGAAAGTCTGTGCATGATAAAGCCCAAATATCCACAGACATCCGTGGCTCCAGCAGCAAGCTCTGAGACACAGATGCTTGGCAGAAGATGAGCAAATGTGCTTTGGCCACCTACACCAGCACCCAGCCCTCTGCCATCAGATGTGGGGTGAGTGTCAGACGTTTCCCTACCCTTTAGTCCCAAAGAAAGTTGTTTAGAAAGACTCAGGCATCACCCATCTGCTATCTCTTGTTACGTGCAAGATGATTTCGTGATTCGAGTCACCATCCCTGGAGTTAAGACATGTGTAGATGTAGAACTTAGTAGCGTGGCTCAGTGGTGGACTTTAGGACTAGGTTAAAGGCTGGATGAGATGATTTTAGAGATCTTTTCCAACCTAAATGCTTCTGTGATTTTATATTGTCTCCAGCCATGAGACCAAATCATGGTGACCTGTCTTCAGAAGGCAGCAGAAGGGTAGAGCAGAGGGAACTGAGATCTTCTACGAGGAGCCTTCCTGGGGGCTCAGCCCTGCCTGCCACACAGAAGGAGCCAGCTCCTCCCGCCACACAAAGCCTTTTTGTCCCCCCTCCATGTGACTGCCCTCACTCAGACAGACACGGCACTGTCTCATGGAAGGCCAGCTGGTATTTGAGGCTGCTGTGTGGGCGAGGAGGTCATCGGCTCCTCGGGCAGCCCGTGCCAGGGCTCCGGCACCCGCCCAGCCCAGCAGTGCTTCCTGAGGGGCAGAGGGCACCTCCTGGGCTCCAGGCTGGGGCCGGGGCCTCTGGGCCTGGCCCTGGGCACCCCTGAGCAGAGCCTGGCCTTTCAGATATTTATACACACTGATAACATCCCCCCTTTGAGCCTTCTTGTCTCAAGGCCGTAGGCCTTGCTCAAGTCTTTCGTCATCCTTGTAGCCCTTTGCTGGTCTCCCCCCAGCAACGAGGACACATGGAGGACCTTTCGCAGAGGGCACACAGATGGATGTGGGCTCTGTGTGAGCAGAAGTGGCATGGTTTTGCTCAGGAGAGAAGGGATGGATTTGACTTTGCCCCTACAGCTGTCACTGTGGGTCCAGGCCTGCGCATCCCTTTCCCCTCCAGCATTTCGGCACTGCCAGATGAAGAGTTAAGGGGAAGGAGTTGAGCAGTGCCACCATCGAAAGCTCTGTGGGTGCTGGCAGCTGCTGAGCAACTCACCAGGAGGTCATGGCTGCAGTGAGGACCCAGCATCACTACACTCAGCCCCCAAAAACAACATCCCAAAGACCCCTAAAACACCTCTCTTACCCATCAATATTTTCTTTCCCATTTCTTGGATGAGGAAGAACATTCAAAGACATGTCTTTGCCAGAGCCACCAGCCTTCACAGCATCATCCAGCGGTCAGGCTTCAAACCATTTTTTATCCATGGGGAAACTGAGTCACGGAGAAGCCAAGGGGCTCCTGGGGCTCACTGGGGGCAGAGCAGCCTGGTGTTATGGGGCAAGGGGACAGGCACACTTACTTTTGGCCGCTTCCACTGGATGCCCTGGATCCTCGACTTGTAGAAGAGAGAGTCATCGTTGGCGGGGAAGAGTGGGTCCTCGAAGAGCTGCTTCCTCCGCAGGCACTCCTTCTTCAGGGAGGCGTAGCGCTGGTTCTCGTACGGCTTCACCGAGGAAAACATCCTTCCCCACCGGCCCTAGGAGGACAGCAGAGCAGGAGTGAGATCTGTAGGATCTGGCCAGGGATATCCACTTCTCCTGGACCAAAAAGTTATGGCTGGAGACCCAAAAGTGATGGCTATGCCCAAGTGCACCTTACTAGATATGGGACTCCCACTTCCCCCAGAGTTGGCCAAACACCACCAGAACACCACCACCACCACCAAAGGAGATGACAACCTGCCTTTTAGTGAATTAAGAACCTATTTGGGAAAAATGCATCCTGTGGGGCTAATGTCCCCAGTGAGCTGGATACGAGCATGTTTTATGGTGGCTGAGCCCCTACCCTGGGCTTCGCCAACACAGGTCACATTCTCAGCCCAATGTCAATGTTAATATTAAATATTTACAATCCTGATTGTCCCCTTCAAAGACTGCAGGAAACATCCCTCTGTTGCCATGAAGCGATGGTCATGTTTCTGCTCGGAAAGCAGCAATGAGTGCAGATCCAGTGCTTCAAGAATCACCTTCTGCCCCCGCCATGCAGCCCCAAATTGCACACACGCACACAGTTCATGGCTCCATCAGAGACGCCAGCTTCTCAGTAGACTTGATCGGGTCTGTTTTTAATTAAAAACAGCCTCTTGGCAGCGCACCATGTGTTTTTGGATTAATTATTCTGTCTTGACAAGCGTCTAGCTTCTAGGGCAGAGAGATGAATTTAGCAATCCAGGAGACAGCAGGAAACCATTGCCCAAACGCCTCTGAGAGAGAGCAGCTCCTCTCCATCATCACCCCAACATCTCTGTGGCTTGGTGTCATGGTTCTGCTCGAGTGGGCAGCCGAGCTCCACCACAGCCGCTCTCTCACTCCCCTCCTCTAAGAGGAATGGGGAGAAAATATGTGAAAGGGGCTCAAGGATTGAGATAAGGACGAGAAAATCACGCAATAATTAGTGTAACGGGCAAACCAGACTCAGCATAAGAAGACAGATAGTAAGATTTATTGCTCATTACTAACAAGCTAGAGAAGTGAGAAACAAAGGAAAGAAACCAAAAGCACCTCCCCCCCATCCACCCTCTTCCACCTCCTCCCCCCGAGCGGCGCAGGGGAACGGGGGAATGGGGGTTATGGTCAGTCTACAGCACTTCTTCTCTGCCGCTCCTTCTCGGTCACTCTCGTCCCCTGTGCTGTGGGGTCCCACCCACGGGATGCAGTCCTTGATGAACTGATCCGGCGTGGGCTTCCCACAGGCAGCAGCTCTTCCAGAACTGCTCCAGATATGGGTCCGTACCACGGGGTCCATCCCTCAGGAGAAAACTGCTCCAACCTGGCTCCCCTACGGGCAGCAGCTCCTGCCAGATCACCTGCTCCTGCGTGGTCTCCTCTCCACGGGCTACAGGTCCGGCCCGGAATCTGCTCCGGCAGGGGTCTTCCACAGGCGGCAGCCTCCATCGGTGCAGGGCCACCTGCTCCACCGTGGTCTCCTCCACGGGCTGCAGCGTGGAACCCTGCTCCACCGTGGTACTCCATGGGCTGCAGGGGGACATCCTGCTTCACCATGGTCCTCACCACAGGCCACAGGGGACTTCTGCTCCGGCGCCTGGAGCACCTCTCCCCCTCCTTCTACACTGACCTTGGCACCTGCAAGGCTGTTTCTCACTCCCTTGACTCTCCCGGCTGCTGTGTGGCGCAGCAGTTTTTTCCCTGTCTTAAATATGCTCTCACAGAGGCGCAAAACAACATCGCTTATTGGCTCAGATTTGGAAAACAATGGGGCCCTTCCCAAACATGGGGCGGCTTCTAGATCTTTCTCACAGAAACCACCCCTATGGCCCCCTGCTACCAAAACCTTGCCACGTAAACCCACTACACTTGGTCATTGGGTACCAACCCCTTTCCTCCTGTTTTCATCCCTCCACCCCACAGGTCGAATCACCTTGGCCCCACAGCAGGTCCAAGAGAAGGGGAACCTCTCCGTTGCTCCCCTCTACTAAATCACAGACCTTTCAAAGCTACTTCCCTATCGGTACCCCGTATTTATCCATGAATGAGCCGTCTTTCTCCTCAAAATGGGATGCCCTGTTGAAACTGTGAAAATTAGTGATTCTAAACGAATGCTCTTGCTGATCAGAGAAAACCTCTGAGAGCATCCCTCACCCACCCAGCCTCCTCTCTCCTGGGCCAGACAAAACCACTTCACTTCTGCAAAGCCAAAGAGCAAAGCATAGGTTTTAATTATTTATCAGCCTGATTAGCACCACAAGTGCTCATCACCCAGAGCCTAAGTGAACCCAAAATATCCCCCTTAGTGGTGGTTTCCTGCTACTGAGGAGTGGTTGCTAAAGCATCTTGTGGTGCTTTCCCTCCCACATTTCCCACCCAGCCAACTGCCCACCTACCCCGATGCAGACATAATGAGCATTTAGTGACGATCCTACAGGACTATGGATTTGGGATTTTGTAGTTTATAACATCTTATTTTACGTGCCAAAGACAGGGAGAGGAGTCCCAGCTCTGCCTTTGGTGCAGCGCGTGACCTGCTGTATTTGGAGACCAAGGCTAGGACTCAGCTGCATGGAGTTGGTTAAAAAAAGCATTAATTCATACAAAAGCCTTTGAAGGCAGCCCAGCAAAGCAGTGGGGTGCTGTGGTTAAAGGGTTCCTAGTGACGCTGATGGGAGTTTCTCCTTGCTTTCAGGACAGGCTCCCAGGTGCTACAAAGAGCCCCAGATGCATCACCTGCCCTTAGAAAAGCCTTAAAATAAATGGCCCAGTATCAAGAGCTCAATAGTACACCAGATTTACCCTTTCAGGAGAGCAAACAGCCTCACTGAGCAGGGAATGCGCTCAGAAGACAAAACCTACACCCAGGCTGCCAAGAGGGCCAGGACACGAGCTAGCCTCCAGATATCCAGCAGAAGAAGGGGATGAGATGGGAGAAAACATGACCTCCTTGGGGACATCCCAACAATGAATGAGCTCCTTTCGAGTGACAACCAGGCAGGACTTTGGCAGTGACAGCACTCAGCGCTGCAGAAAGCCACAGGCCAAGCAGTTCCCCAGGAGGGGACGGTTGGCAGCCACCTCCTGCGCGAAAACTTCAGGCTGGGAGAGAAGGATGCTGCCCATGGAAGGGACATTTCCATGAGATGCTGTGCAGAAAGAGCTTGTGAGATTTAGAAAGGGAGCCTGGAGGGAAGTCTGGTGGCTTTTGGAGAGCCAGGATCGTGTTAAACCAGAAACTGTGGGTTTGATGCAGGTGATGCTGGACGCCACTCCGCAGCCTGTTCCATAGCCAAGGGCTGGCACTTGGCTGCTCCTCTGTAAAATTGCTCTGCAAGCAGCTTGGAGCCACGTTTTTCAAGGACCCTTGCAGTGCTGACTTCCGTGAGAAGCCCTGGGAGATGTCCATCCCCATGTCCTAGCCCTCTTGGCCAAGAATTCCCAGCCTTCCTGCCATCCAAATTCACTCAGGAGAAGGGGGCTGACTCCTTGCCCTGCTGTCCCGCCTTTTGGTGACTGCCCCCCTTGGCCGACAGGGTGGAAACAGATTTGAGTTGCTAAGGAAAAGCCAAGCTAAATGGTAAAAGGATACTGCTCAGGGTCATTTAAAAACCCTGCAAAATAATCAAAAGCAAAGGGGGAGGCAGGGAGAAGGATGTTCTCGGGGCAGCGTTAAAATTCATTACAGTCTTTCATTTGCAGCATTTCATGCTTACCAGACTGAACCTCAGATCTGCGACATTAACATGCTCAAGGGCTGCCTAATTACTTCTTGCCTTCTTGCACGAAGCGGGGATGCTCCAGGAGCAGGGGAACCGGGCATTTTCATGCATGAATTAGCAAACCTACAAGCGCACACATTTGTGTGTTTGGGTAGGGAGCGAAATCCGCGCTCCTGACCCTCTTTGCAGAGCTGAAATTTTGGAAACTGGTCTGAGCCCGACCTTGGTTCAGTCACGAAGCAGTTAAGCAGGAAACTGTGATTCGAGGAAGGAGCCAAAGGCATGACTCAGGGCTGCTGTGGGCTCCCCCTTCCACCCCCAGCATCGCCCAGGCGTAGAGCTCCCGGCCAGCTGGTAGCGATCACTGCAAGGGGGATAAGTAATGACAGTGCCAGAGCTGGCCAGGACCAAATACTGCCTGAAAGTCTCTTCCTTTCTCTCTCTGAAACCAATTTCTCTCCTTCCCTTCCAGCCCGGAGCCTCCGTGCCACGAGCAGCTGGCACGGGCTCGCCGCATCCACGTTATCGCAAGGCTGCGCCCCAGGCAGGAGCAAAGGGCTCCTTGCTTGCAGATCCCACAGCTTTTATTTGTCTGCCTCCGAGTCAGACTAAACAGTTTACTCTCAGAGGACGGGATCTGCGTCCTCGCTGAGCAGGAGATATTTCTGATATCACATTGCAAAGGTGTGGGATCGGTCAAGGGGAAGACGAGGCAGGGACCTCGTCTTTGGTTGCCCGAATCCCAACCAGGTGAAGTTACGGGCAGCCAGGCTCTGGCTAAAATGTTTATTTAAATCATGATTTTGCCTCCTGGGGTGTTTCTATTGATGTGAAACATTGGGATGGGACAGCGCTGGGGTTGCTCACCCTCCTGCCAACACAAAAATCCATCCCTGCAGAGGAAATGCTGCCGATGCAAGGACAGCTTCATGCACACATTACCTACAACCCGCAAAAGAAACAATCAAACCACGGATCCCTTTCTATACTAAAGGTGAGATAAGCACTCCACACCTCCTAGCCAAGGTTTCTACAACCAAAAAAGCCTCTAGCTTCAGGCTACAAAGTCTCAGTCCCACTTAAGGGTCATAGGGACCGGCAGTGGAGCTGGCAGCAGGTCCGAGCTGCGATCCCAAACCCCTTTCCCATTCCCACGGGGCTGTCTGCCGTCGCTCTGCTGGACTCCAAGCGGTGTGGCCCAGAGCCAGCGGGACCGCAGAGCATCCTGCCCGCACCCGCCGTGCCCGCAGGGACCGGGAGGCGAAGCCACACCAGCGAAAATCAGAAAACATCAAGGCATCATCTCCCCGCAAATTGACGGCGGTAAACCAGGGAGGCTAATTCCCATGGGAAGCTGAAGGTTCTTCAGCTCCAGATGTTCCTCAGCAGCTGGGCATCTTTTTTTTTTAGTAGGTGTTTTAGCTAAAATGCACATTACTGGGAATTTACAGCTGTTAACTCGTTGAAACAAAGCTGGTGAAGAACGGAAGGTTGGACGCCCCTTTTCTGGCCTTTATCTAGGTAAAAAAGTTTCTCCGTTCTCATCTAACAGCTAAAAGCTCCCCCAGGCTAAAGCTAAAGCAACCTTTTATACTCTTAATGACATTTTATCCAGCTCTGGCTTTTGTCAGCAGCACAGCTGGGGTCTGGATCCGCACCCCTGAGCGCAGCAGCTTTTGGTTGTGTTAGGTTTAATTGTGTGTGCCCACACAGGGACAAGCTACCCCCCAAAAAATGGGTGTAGGCAGAGTGGATTTAGTCTTTCCAAAAATTCCTGATGGGATTCAGACTGTCCTTTTGGAGTGAATAAGCTTTTTACAAGCACCTAACTACGGCAAGTGCCCCCTGATGAAACCTCGCGGTGGGAGCGGGGCAGGGACCCGGAGAACCCACCGATGGCTTTGCACGGAGCTGCAGCTTCCAGGTCTGGTTTTAATGGGAAAACCCGGGGTTAACGGGTCAGGACAGCCACCCACAAACACGTGTTTTTCCACCCTGGTGCCAGCAGGTCATTAGGGCGCACAGCAGTGCAGGGTTGCCCTCTCTTCCTGCAGCACTTTGCAAGCGGTGACTCACCTGGAAAGGAATGAGGAAAGGCAGTCCTGCTGTGAGTGATCCCAGCTCCTGACTGTCACACCCTGCCTGGTTCCTACAAATAACCACCCGGGGATGCCCCGACCCGTTAACCTGTTGCTGGAGCTCCTCTCTCAGCCCCAGCTTGCTGAGCTGCCACGGTCGAGCTCTGCCTGGCCAGAGATGCTTTTGTGGCCCCGGCCAGCCCAACCCTTCTGCTCATTGCAGACTTTAAGGGCAGATGGGATCAGGACGTGCCCAGGCTGCCAGTTTTGTCGGAGGGATGGAGAAAGGAGCAGGAGAAATTCACTGCTCGGGGTGCAGCTCATCCCGACCCACTCATGGGCTGGGGAGGATGGAGGAGCTCAATTTTGGGCACCCCACCAGGGCCACATGTCCCCAGGAGCCCCACCACTGCTGGCTTTATATCAGGGTTGTGTCCTGTGCCACAGCAGGGTTAAAAACCCTTGGAGAGTGGCTAAGGCCAGCACTGAAAGATGAATTCGTGAGCTTTGCCAGTGCCCAGCCCGTGGAGATAGCGATCACCTCGCTAAGCCCCGGCACCGAGCTGTGACCCTGGTTAATGATTACAGGGAGCAGCGCGAGGAAGGGAAAGGCCACGTCTGAGCTCACCTGGCACTTCCCAACAAATCCGTGCCAGGGAGCTCCTCTGGGGCCACGTGGAGCATCCTCAGCCCAGGAAGACACGATGGGCATCACCCCACGAGCACCGTGCTGGCCACACGCTGCCCACCCCATCAGGTTACAGGAGCATCCCTTTTCCGCATCCCTTTTGATCACCATTCATTCAAAAATAAGTCAATCCAGGGATGTTGCCTGTGCAGGGCCAGGCTGAATGCGTATTTCTATTATTTATTCAGGGCTTCTAATTGCACGTCTGGAGCAGGCTCTTGGAAATCTGCTCACACCGGCTCCCCTGGACGCCGTGCACCGCTACAATACGCTCAGGCCGATTTTCTTGCCAGCTGGACAAAACCGTGGCCCAAGGGCAGACCTGTGCCCCCTGTCACATCCCCGCAGAGGGAAGGGCAGAGGAGTCACGGGGCATTGCCTGAGGCAGCGCAGCCAGCCTCGTGCTCGGGCGTTCGGGGCCGCAGCGAGTCTTCTTGAAGAGGTTTCGGGAAATTCATTCAGAAAACCCATCATTAAGCACAGATAAAATGCGGCACGTCTCCATGCAAATGCTCAGCCTTCAATTGCTTCTGCAGCCGCTGGGATAATTAAAGCAATTGAACTCCGAGCGATGCAGAGACGCGTGCCCGAGAAGCAGGAGAGATAACGGGACTGCAGCTGCTCCGACAGAGCTGGAGGGAGGCAGGCGGGTGCTACGGGATCAGCCCCGGCACAGAAGCACCGAGGCACTCTGCCTTCCTCCCCCTTGGTGCCCCTCTTTTTGTTTTTCCCCTTCCATAGGGTCTTAATCCCCTCGGGAGCCCCTTCCTGAGCCCCATCCTACAAATCCCCAAACCCCAGAGCCCAGCCGGGCGCTGCCGGACTGCAGCAGGGCATTCCCCTTGACCTCCCCAAAATGCAGGACATCTCCATCCACCAAGAGGACGTAACCTTTTGTAGGGTCTCCTGCCCAAATGCAGCACTCATCCTCGGTCACTTTGGCTTCCCAGCAGAAGCCACGACCACAAAGGGGGAGCCCGAGCCCCTGCTCCTCAAGCTGCAATTCCGACCTCCTGCGTGGAGGTGAAATCCCAAATCCTCGCCCCTCTAAGAGCATCCACAACCAAGAATATCCCCCATGGACATTCAGCAGCATCACTGGGCTGGACCCTACATAGACTGGATAGAGAGGAGCCACCCATCCAGCTCTAAAGGCTCCTTCTGGAGGAGGATTTCTCCTCTCCTGAAGCCCCCCCAGCTCTGCAGATGCTGGGATGGGGACCAAGCCCCTGCCTCCTCCCCCAGAGCCAGCAGGGAAACGCCATGGGAGCACTGATGGGCTGATCCCGTTGGCAAATCCAGGGGAAATGCCACTTTTAGGGGCACTGCGGCACCAAATGTGGGACATCAAGCACAGGGGCTAGGAAAGGAGGCTGTGGGGACGCGGCGCTTGGCTCCCCTGACCATAAGCCATCAGCAGAGCCCCGATATCCATCTGGGCAGATTAAAACCTTGCTCTCCCAACCAACAAACCTTCCCAAAGTCCCTTTATGCTGCTGGAAGTCCTTGAAATCCTTGGAAGAGCTTCGCTTCCCAGCAAGAAACCCACTGTCGGCTGCAGGCGCAATAACTCCTCCCGCGCAAGGAGCTCCGACGCAAGAGCGGGCACCTGGCAGCTTGCACAAAGGAGGGTTGGCGGCTTCACCTTTTATCCGTGCAAGCTTTCCCTTGGTTTTTACCCCAGGAACCACCCCGGAGCGATCCTTGCAGTGTTTAAGCAAGCTCAGGTGGCAGGACCGGCTCTGCAGGGCTTCGGGAGCTGCCAGCCTGCCAAGACACGGTGGGAAGCTCTCGCTTTACCAAGGTGTGGCTTGCAAAAAATAAATAATAAATATTTTTTTTTTAAACAAAACAACCAAACAGGCACGCTTCCTTCTTCTCTACGTGAGCAGGGGAAAAGGGAGCAGCTCGGACAGCCCAGAAGGACTGACACCAAGGGCAAACCGAGGGGCAAGGAGCTTTTTTTCCGTGCCGGAGAGTATTTTAAGGTGAAATGTGTCAAAGCATCGCTGATCTGGGCCATACCCCGTCGAGCACATGAAAGCTGCCAACGGGATGCACAAACAGGTCCAGCCCCCTCGGAAGGGCTGGATGAGGCTCAGAGGGGCCAGATCCCTGCCCTACAAGCCCCAAAACCCGAGGCTCCCATCAAGGATCTGCATCTGCCACGTCGCCGGCACAACCCCGAAGCACGAAGCTCTGCAATCGTGCTGCTGAGCACAGAAAATAAAGGTTTTATTTTACCTAGAAAAGGCAAAAAGCTCGGTGGCACCATTTCCACGGGCCCCTCAAGGAGCTACCTCTACACTGAGGCACCAAAGCAGGGTCTCTCCCACCCCACAAACCCATTTAGCACAAGCAACCCGTGGATGGAAAGGCTCCAGGGTGCCGGGGGGAGACCCAAGAGCAGGGGAAGGGTTAACGTTGGGGCCAGGCAGCCACCCCGCTGGTGCACAGCAGAGCAGCCCCGATGAAGGCGATGGGTTTGTGTCCATTTTATGGCCGAGCTCGGCCCTTTCTCCCTGGGTAATCAGCTGGAAGCGAGCAGAGCCGGAGCAACGCGCCCGGCCCCATCCGTGCTGCTGCCCCCGGGGACGCAGGAGGGACGGGAGGTGGAGGGGCGTCACCTGGCCCCACACATGAAGCAGGTCACTGAAAACCTGGAGGAGAAGGGCCTGATCCCAGAGCCCCAGGATCCCAAATCTCCAAGTATCTGGTGGTGTCGGGCAGCTGCGGGTCCCTGTGGTGCCAGCCCTGCTCCAGCAGGGCCACCCCGAGCAGGGGGCCCAGCCCCATGGCCCCAGCCCTCAGGTGCATCCTTCTCATACGAGCCTGCTTGGACTAAGCCAGGAAAGGGATTTTGGCACCTCTGGACCAGCCAGAAGTGCCTGGTGATGAGTTCACAAGCATGAGCAGCTTTAGAGGATGCTCCCATTCTTAGCATCACCGTCCTCGAGCACAAACACTGTCTAAATCTGCTCTTGGGATCAGGTCCAAAGCCTTCTTAAAGCATCGATGCTTTGTTATTAATCTGTGCAGCAAGCAGGCAAGGGAGAGCAGGATTTATTTTTTCCTTTTTTCCTTTTTTTTTTTCCTTTTTATTGTTTTGAGGCATAATCGAGGAGGTTCCCCTGACCAGTTCTGGTTCCCTGATTTCGCTCTCCACCCCATCCCCGATGGGGAGCCACCACCAAGCCTCTGGAGAAGTCTCCCAGTCTCAGCTGCCCTGGGATGAATTCACCCCCATTTTTCTCAGTTCCAACCCCGTCCTCCGGCTCAGATAGCTCCCCATGTTCACCCCTCGGATGTCCTTAGCAGCAATCCCATCCCCTTTCCGCCCTTGCTGGGCTTTTACAGCCTCCATACAACATCTCAGCCAGCCTCTCAGCCCTGCTCCAGGCTCCCCAAACACTACATGGGGCCAGATCAGGAGACCTGTAGCGTCTCCTCTCCCTAAAATCCTAAATCCTAAAGTCCCTGCTGGGGAGGGACCAGCAATGGATGAGGGAAGGGGAAAGCCTCAATCCGCAGCGATGCTGCCACCAGGCTGAGCCCAGGAGGAGGAATCAGCACCCGGGGCAAGAGGTGGGAGGGGATGGAGGGGAAAAACTGCAGCCTGGTCCTTGAGGGAGAAAAGGATCGTGCCTCCTGCTAATGGGATACGGGAAATCCAAGCTCAAATCCCTGCTCGGAAAGGCGGGGAACATCAGCTCCCTTCTTCCCAGCAGCCTGGGCTGCCCGAGCTCTCTCGCCCTAACTTTCCACGCGACTTCCTAAAAGCCTTTGGGTTTGTCCCAAAAAAACGGAACAAAGCACAATACCGAAACCTCCAATTATTTTTTTTTTTTCTCCCAGCGCAGAAATCCTGCTCTCCAGCCAGCGGCGAGGCCTCGCTGCTCAAACTTTGTGCCGGCAGCAGGCAGCGAGGGGAGCAGCTGCGAGGTTTCGCCCGCCCCCTCCCCAACTTTCGGGCACCCCAAAACTTGCCGCAAACCCCCCCAAAATCTCAGCCTCCCCCAGCGCTTTGCCGACACCGCTCGCTACCCACACGGACAGCGGGATGCTCCTCTCAAAGAGGGGCTGCGTGGCTTAATTACCCCCAAAATAATCCTTCCCTCACCCCCCCAGCACCGCGCCACCCTCCCCGCACCCTTCCCAAAGCCACAGGTGCCCGGAGCATCCCCCGAGGGGGCAGCAGCTCCTCGGGGCTGGGCTCCGAGCTGCGGCCCTGAGGTGGGGGTGACAGCTCGGGGGGGACAAGGAGAAGCCCCCCCAGGTTGTCCCGGGGTTTATTTTTACCTGCTCGGTACCCGGTGCCCGGTGCACGATCGCGCTCCGCCGCCCGCTGCGCTCCGCGTCCCCAAGCGCCGCCCCGACGGGGCGGGCAGCGGCCGCGCCTGCGCTGGGGCCCCGGGATCGGGCAGCGGGGAACTGGGAAAAGAGCCTTTTTTTTACTGGGATGGACTGGTCCCGAGCTGGGCTTGCCGGCTGGTAGCTGGGGGTTTGGGGAAGGGGGTGAGGGTGAAGCCGGGGATGGGAAGGGGGAGCGGGGATGGGCGCTGGGGGCGCGCACAGGGTGCGGGTCCCGAGGGGTTGGGTGACCCCGCTGTAGGGTCAGCCAGGGACGGGGCGGTGTGGGATTGGGGTAGCTGTCCCCTAAAAGTGAGGGATCATCCTGAAGGAGCCGCGTTTATCAGCCCCGGAGCCCCTGCTCGGTTTTGCAAGAGGGAAACTGAGGCAGTGAGGAGGGAGCTTGGAGTTTGGTGGGGGGGTTTTGGTGATCCCCCTGTGCCATGGGGATCGGGCAGCCCCCCCCAGCTGTGACCCCATGGAAAACATTCATAAGACTAACCCAAAAATGGGCAAAATGAGTACATCCCATCCCAAATCTTGCCCCCATTGGAGGAAAGGAGCTGGGGGCTTTATGGGTTTGTCCTGGTGGGCTCCAAGCTGGCACGGGCACGCTTGTGGGGTGAGCTGTAACTTGGGACAAAAAGGGGAGACCCCTTCAAGACAACACTTATAAACAGGGAATCCTGGTCTTTCCGTATCTGGGATTTTTTTATTTCCCTGTTAATGTCACATTAATTTCATTATGAATTCAAACCGGGCAGTATTTGTGTTCCAGCTACCACATTTTTTTGCCAGAGCCTCTGGTTCCACACGTGGTGGTTTCTCCTTCGGCAAAAGCCATTTCTTCATGTTCTCTTTCCCCTTTCTTCGTGTTCTCCTCCTCCTCCTTTCCCTTTCTGCCCTGCAGGCCTGGGGGCTGCCAGCGTCTGGCTGTGCTCAGAACCAGGTCAGTGGAATGACCCCATTCCATGCCATTTCCTTCCCTCACCCCAACAAAAATCACACAGGGAAAAATGGAGGGGAGAAAAAAAATCCTATTTAGGATCACATGTTAGGTTCAGAGGCCAAGCACTGAACCGTCACCCCCAGCGTGGCGGAAAACTCAGCACCAAAAGGATTAAAATAAAAAAATAATAAATAAAAATAAATACAAATAAATAAAAATAAAATTAAAAAAAAAAAAGTGAAAGCTATTTCTGAAGGCTTGGGACCCTTACATGGAGTAGACCCTATGTACATCTCCAACCCCAAATCTTCAGTAACTGCCTTAAAACCAGGGCACAGAGATCATGGAGCCCACCCTGATTTGTGATGTGCTTTAATTGGTACCCATCAGTGTTAATTGGTGGGGGACACTCCCATATTAATTAACTGTGTTATGATCCCAGTGGTGTGCCCAGCTCCTGCCCCATCAGCTTGCTGTAATGGCAGTGGAGGCAAAGAGGCATTTTTCACCTCTTTGACCCCAAATAGTGGTTCTAGGGTTTCAATTAAGGGGTTATAGGATCAGGGATCAGTGGGGACAGGGGGATATGGGAGCCAGGGGACGTTGTACAAAGGGAAGGAATAAAGAATCAGCAACAGAAGAGCGAGGGAAAAAAAAAAAAAAAAGAGAACAGGGACTCTCCTGGGACAAGTCAGCAACAGGAGCCGAGTTTTTATTCTGTTAAGAGGCTGGAAAGCTTTGGGGAAAAGCTCCTGCGCCGAATTAGGGTCCCCAAGCGCTCCCTTCTCCTCCCCCCAGGGATGAGGAGCCCGAGCCTGTTCTCGTCACCACCCTGAGCTCACCGAGGGTTCGGCTGCGCTTTCAATTTCAGCCTCAGCAGGGGAAGGAAAATGATGTAAAGAACAATTAATGACAACACACGAGGCCGTGGGGTGAGGGATGTGCGAGGGGGAAGGAAGAAATGCCCAGGCTTTAAAATTAAAGGAGGAACAAGGAAAAGGCAAAGCACAGCCGGTGGTTCCTTCAGTGTGCAGAGGCATCGCCCGGTCCCTGTGGGATCCCAAAGCAGGCTGATTAATGAGGTTTTCTGCCCTTCTGGGAAGGGGTTGTCGCACACCCCATGGTCCTGGAGTGGGTTAGGGCGAGGGTCTGCCCATGCTGGGGTGGAAGGTGGGTCAGGGCTTGTGCCTCCCCCTGCCTCAGGGGCATATCTTAAGGAGAAAAGGGAGAAAACAGTGGCAGGGGCAGGCAGCTGGAACCCTTATCCTCATTTTCACCCTATAAAAAAGCAGGGAGAGGCTTCTGTAAGCCCCATCCCCAGTGCAGGAGCAGCTGCTGAGGGCGAGCCGAGCATCTTCTCCTCTCTGAAGGCACCAACACGAGTCCTCCAGCGGTCCAGGAGCACTTGGATGAAGCAGCATCCTTCCGAATTTGCCAACGCTGCTCGCCGCCTCTGGAATGCCAGTAATGTATTCTCTCCTTTTCCCCTCCACATGATTGCAGCATCATCTCCTCCTCACTTGATTTATTTAAGCAGGCCTTCAGATGCTCCAGTAATGGGAGTCATTTAGGTCCCTCTGCAGATATGTATTTATTTATTGCTGTTCGTTGACACTGCAGAGCCAGTTGGCAGGAGAGAGACAAGGCCGGGGTCACGAGGACGTTCAATTATTCGCTCGTCGAAAAGAGCTGGTCGAGAAAAGTTGAATTAAGCAAGGTCGTTCAAGGTCACAGCCCATCACTGGTAGGAGGAGAAGGGCGTTAATTACCTGCTTTATTTATGGGGGTCAGCGGGACCAAAGGGTTGGTGGCAAAAAAAAAGGGGAAACTCCAGCAGCTCCTCTTGCTTTTTGGTACGGGCAACCCCTGGGGGTTGAAGCCAGATTGCTGTCCTTGCCCGGGATGGAGATGTGCAGCCTAATGCAAGTCTGGTTTGGGACTGAATTTGGTGATGCTTCTTCCGTGAAGATGCTCCAGGGGTGGCTGCGGAGGTGCTCTGCAGGGGGAGGAAGAGCAGTGAACTGGATATGTAAAACTTGGAGGGAGTGGGAGCCAACAAACCTCGTACTTACTGCATGGTCCTCCGTGGGAAAGCAGAACCACGATGACCAGATCTTCAGTGCTAGGCCAGGAGAAACCTTTCCATCCAAGGATCCGTGTCAAAAAGATGATTTTTTTCCCTGTTCTTTCTGCAAAAAGAGAAAGGTGGAAAGCATAACACGTGGAAAACCCTGCTGGAACCCACCCCCCTGCCTCGATCACATCGGCCGTGACTTCTGGTGGTGCTGGCTGGAAACGAGCTGGTGCTAATTGGGATCTCTGCCGGGAAATCCACACCACTGTGTTCAGCTCTTAATTGTCCACATCGGTGCAACCCCAAGGGAAAGGAGCGTGTGGTTTTATCTACAGAAGGTGACTCAGGTAGCACAAACCCAGCATGGGGCTGCTGGAGCATTTACTCTCACCCTAAATCCCAAATCCTGGTGGGTGAAACCATATCCCACAAGCGTGGGGAACCAGGCTCAAGTCCCCAGCCCTGTGCCCTGGCTGTCTGAGCAGCCTTTTGCTCAGCAGGGTGTAATTAGAGGAGAGCTGGGCTTGCTCTAACAGCTTTCCTACCCAGAATCGATCTGATCTCCTGAGCAAGCACTCGCCTGCTTACGAATAAGCCACCTCAGGAGGAAAAAGTCCAAGTGCTGAAAAAAAAAAAAAAAAAAAAAAGGTGGCGTTGCAAAGCCTGGTCTAGGGACGTGCTGCAATATTAGCAGATAAAGGCTGAGAAACCACCTTGCTGGGGTTTCTCAGGGCACAAGCACTGAGAAGCCAATGCCATCTCCTGGCCACAAACCCTCCAGGACTTTGGCAGGGACGGACCTCTGCAGGGGAGCAGACAGCATTATAAGAAGGGCTCCAGGCAATGACCTTGATTTTTTTATTATTTTTTTTTTTCCATGGGGTTTTCCATGCCGAGAAACAAGACAGTCTGGAAAACGAGTGGCTTGCCAGCAAGCCCATGTTCCTTGGAGCAGAGGAAGGAAAGGAGCAAACGGCACCGCTGCGCTTTTTATGGCAGGCCAGAAGCAGCCCCAACAAATGCTGACTCCAAACGGTCCTGCCAAGAGCTTTTGAGGCAATTTTCCTGCTGAGTCTCTTCACCCCAGAGCCAAAAAACATACAGTTGTGATTTTTTTTTTTTGTTTTCCTTTGCCATCTCTGCCTTCAGCTCTGAGCAGGCAGATGTCTGAGGATGCCATTTCCAGCAGCTCCCAAAAGAATGCGGAGAGCTGACGAAGGCAGAGCTCTTGGCATCAGGGGATGCCAACTTTGGATGTACGCTGGCATAACTGAGTGCAAACTCTTCCTTGGTAGCAGCATCCTTCTGCTTCAAGTCATTTGGAGATATATCGAGCACTACCTGGTAGTAGAGACTTTGTCCTTCCACGTGGTGACCCTCGGGTAGCACTTTTGGGTTGTCCTCCGTCCCCAAATCCTTGCTGTCGTGCATGTAGAGCAAAGCTCCTGGAAGAAGACGGGGATGAAGATAACTCAGAGGATCCCCTGCAACACAAGACAGTGAGCTGAGTAGCCAGTGGCTCCGAAAGGACGCATTTCCCCAGGGCTTTACTCATTTTCTTCAATGTATTTCTCACTGAGCTACCTCTAACACCCACCAGGGTGTTGGCCACTTGCATTTGTTGCATTTCAAGGGAAGAAAGAGAGGTTTCGGAAGGGCTGAGGCCAATTTGCCACATTGGCCCTGTGTCCCAACACTCCCTCCTGCACCAGGAGCCGTGATTCCATCATGCTCACCCCACAAGAACTCATCATTTGGGATTTTCCTCCCCATTTCCGAGGGGAATGGTTTTACAGAATGAGATATTTTTTCAAGAAACACTTCTAGGACGTGTCCTAGAGGCTCCTAGGGCATCTCCTCGTACCCTGTCAGCCCAACATCAGCACGTCCAGCTCCAGCACTCGTGCTGACTCCTGCACTCGGCGAGGAAGCCAGCTCCAACCTCTCTTCCCGGGGCCTGTCTAGGATTACAGAGCTCAGGGCAGGTTGCCTGGGTGTTAATTAGAGAGGTCACCTCTACATCTCAGCCTCATCAGCTTAGCTGCAAACAGGAGGCGAGCATAAAAGCGTTAGCGCAATCGAGATTGATGTGCTGCAGCCAGGCTGGCTGCGAAGGTGGAGCCCAGGGTGTGGGGAAAGCTACAGCGATGTGATTCTTACATCTTCGTATCCTCATATCCACATATCCTCAGCTCAGCACCCTTATCTGACCCCTCAGCAGGAATTGTAAGGACCTGGGAGGCTCCCTGAGCCTTGCCTTGGGTTCAGCCCCCAAATGCACGCTCAGAAATCCTGCTGTGTCTACAAATTGGCTTCTGCCCTGTGCTCCTCCAAAAGTCTTACCTTTTAGGGGAAAATACTGCACTGAAGCCAACATGAGCATGTAGGAGATGTTCCCGAATGTACTTTTGCAGAGATCTTTGACGTGGCAGTTTCTCATTGCTACCTGTTTGGGAAACAGACACGAACATCATTTTAAGAGCTCAAAAGACACTGAAAGCCTGGAGATGAGGTCCCTAAACCATCAGAGAGTCCCTGGGAAGGTTTCTCCACCAACCTCCAGACTAAGACGTGCTCCATGCCTGAGCTCTAACAGACCCTACTGGATTAGCTCTGTTTTTCAGAAGCCTTCTCATGTACTCAGCACTTCAGACAGCTTTCCCCTCTCTTTTTCACAACACGACTGCATTAGTCAAGTAAATGAATAATGATACAGCTTCTGAGCAGCCTGTGGCGCTGCCAGGAAGCTGTTGCCTCATTAAATCTGTGTCATATCCACTTTCACTCGCACAAGGACGCATGTCCTGGCTGCCGGGCAGTGGACACGAGGTGAGAATTTGGCCTTTTTGGGGTTTCAGTTTCTTTAAGGGAGGCTGGTTCGCAGCTTGCTGGCAGAAGAATGAGAAAGGAACCCTCTGATCCTGTAAAAAACATAAAAATAAAAATTGTTAATTGGCATAAAGAGGAAAATATCACCTGGTTGCAGGCAGCATTTCCTGCTTTGCGATGTGGAAGGAAGAGCAGTTACTCGAACTCTCTCCCGACTCTGCAACCCTCCCTGGCTCGTGCTGCAATTAAGCCTGATCTCATTAACGAGACGCTGCCAGAGCTGGCTGGGATTTGGAGAGGAGATCTAGGGAAAAGGCAGGTGTTGCAAGAAGTGGCAGGGCTGATTCAGACCTTGGCTACCTTCCCTCTGAATCAGCATGAAAATAATTAATATCCCAGGCTAGCAGTAGGGGACAGCAGCCAGCTAGCTAATTATATGGCCCTCCTTATAATCCCAAATCCTCCCCACTTTTAATAATTCAAGTGATCTCGCTCATTTGCCAGCCGAAAAGAAAGGGCTGGATTAATTAGCAAACAAGTGCGTAGTGCAGAGCACTCGGTAAGGGAAAGCTGAGACAAAATGATTCGCTTTGCCTTAAATTCTCGGAAAAAAGAGAAAGAAGAAGAGAGAAAAAACAGACCCAGCAGTGCTCCCACAGCACAGAAAGTCCCGTTGCTGTGTCTGATGCTGAGAAATCATCCTGCCCAAGGATATAAATCCACCCCAAGGATGTAATCCATCCCAATGCATCCAAATTGTTTCCTCCCTGCACATGGCGTTTTATTAGGGCTAATAATGGACTCGGCCCATGAAATGTCTTTTCATCACTATCTGTCTGTGCCAGCAAGAGGGCATGGATGCCAAAAAGAGAGGGTAAAAAGGGTTTCAGAAGTGCAGAGCTGGTTTCATTTTGAAGACAGGAAAAAAACAACAAATCCAGTTCAGCGACACTGATAGTTCAGGGAAAAATAAAGAGAAAATCTCTTAGCGCTCAGCTTCTTACAACGAGAGAAGCCTCAGGGCTTGTAACTAACTCAGATATTGGGGACAACTTCCCAAATCTAGCTTTGGAGCATGCAGCTGGAGGAGACTGTGGCATCCTGGAGGTTTCAGGCCCCATCCTGTCATGCTAGGGCATGGTAGCTCAGGGGCTGCAGCTGGGGAATGGGGCATCGTGCTGGCCTGAAGAGGCTCAACCCTACATACGGCTGAGGGGACACCTAGCCTGTGTCCCTCTTGTTAGCAGGGGGAACAAGCAGGGCCCTGTTATCACCCATTTTTGGTACTCCTGCTGTATGCCCAAGATCTTCCAAAGCATTCCCAGCTCTGAAAGCATCCCTGGGTGGTGCAGCTCATGGAAGAAGAGGGATTCCCTTGCTCGCTGCTGTTACCAGCCCCATTTCCACCCCTGCCCCAAAAGCAAAGCAGCCCGGGCTCGACCTTTCAGCAGAACGAATCCCAAAGGCTCCCGCTTGCCTGCTGCAGTTGTGCTGATACGCAGGAGGTGGCAGCATCCTTCCAAAACGCAGCACTGCAGCTAACAGAGCCTGGTGGCAGCCAGAGCCTGGTTTTTACCTGGAGGGTGAGTTAATCGTGAAACAGCTCGGTCTGGGACGCAGGGCTCGAATCGATGAGGTGTTGCTCCAGTTGTAGGCGAGGATTTGGTGTCAAACCAGGCTCTGCTGGGGGGAATCCCGCAGCCTAATATCTGGGGCAGGGCCGGCGACTGCAGAAATTGCATCTCCAGTGCTTCTCAGCAGCCTAGAAAACAAGAAGCAAGGCCTTTAATGCAAATGCAGCAGGGTTACACGCTTCCTATCGACAGGGACCAGAGCTTCACAGCTCGTATAGATGCACATTTCTTTCTGAGAGCAACGTGTGAGGTTTCCAACCACTGTCACACCTCTGGCGGGTAACACTCGAGGTTTCTTCTGCTCTCCCTGATTTGCTGACTCCTGATTTCAAGCTGCTCGCGACAGGAGCAATGTCTGATCTCATCAGGCTCTTTCTACACATGTATTTAAGATACAGCTTGGCTGTCAGCGAGTGTTTTCCTGTGTTGCTCTCTCCCTGAGCCCAGATCTTGAAGATCAAACAGCCAGGCTGGGCATGGATTCAGGCAGAACACCATTTAGGGATGCTCTCCTCCACCTCCAGCCTTCCCACCTGAGGATGTTTCTGCTCCAGATACTCAGCACCACCCCTGCACAAAGTTCTTGCTTCCACCACTCTGTCCACAACTGGTAAATCTGCTCAAGGCAAGAACGGCCAGGTCTGTTCACCCAGATGATTAAATCATCCAGACCTTGAGCTGGCAGAGCAGGGTCGTGCTCATAAGCATCAGTTTGCTCTGGAAACACCTCTCTGCAGCCCCACAGCTTCTTGTTCTGAACCCCAGGTCCCTCAGGAGACCCCAGGCATAAAATTATCATAGAATCACCGAACAGTTTGGGTTGGAAGGGACATTAAAGCCCATCCAGTTCCAACATCCTGCCATAGGCAGGGATGCCACCCACTAGATCAGGTTGTGCAGAGCTTCATCTAACCTGATCCTGAACACCTCCAGGGATGGGGCACTCACAACCTTTCTGGGCAACCCAATCCAGTGCCTCACCGCCCTCTGAGTGAAGAAATTCCTCCTAACCTGTAATCTAAATCTCCCCTCGTTCAGTTTAAAACCATTCCCCCTTGTCCTATCGTCGTCTGCCTGAGCAAAAAGCTGCTCTCCATCTTTTTTATAACCCCCTTTTAAGTATTGAAAAGCTGCAATAAGGTCACCCCAGAACCTTCTCTTCTCCAGGCTGAAGGTGGCACCCCAATCATTGCACATTTTTTCCAGCCCTTGTCTACAAGGTGCTGTTTCTAAATGCTTTTCTACACTGATTTGGGGTCCTCTTATTAAAAAGAGATGTCCTGAGTGGTGTTTAAACACTGATTTTGCCAAAGACCTGGTCTGTACCAGGATTTAAGTGTGGGGTTGGGCTGGGGTGGCTGTGATGGGCGTACAGACCTGATGTAGAGCTGCTGATGTGCCACGTGCTGGTAGCTGATGAGGATGAGTCCTCTTGGTCCATGGTCCACAAAAAGGGCTTCTACTCCATCCTGACCACGAACACCACGGGATGTGAGCGTATGGACAAACCCACTGAGCTGTACAGCAGCTGCAAAGCAAATTGAGAGCAAACAGTCAAATTCGGGGGAATGTGGCAGAGAGATCTTCAGCAGCAAGCCGTTAATCAGCCCTCCCACTTCAATTAATGCCAGCAGCACGAAAACCCAGCTGGAGTTTGTTTGCTTTTCAAATAAGCTGTATAAAAATATCCCTCCTGCGACAGCTCTGCTTTGCTGTCGGGGCTCGCAGGTTCATTGCTGGTTTTAATCTTCTAACTAGCTCTTAATCTTGTTTTCATTCCAGCCTAGGCAGGACGTTAAAAACAAGAAGATTAGAGAAAAGCCTTGAACAAATAGGAAAAAAAAATAAAAGGAAACAGCAACAACAAAAAAACTTGAAGACTTCAGACTAACAAAATGCTGTTAAGCAGTGACTCACGGGTGCCAGGACAGGTCTGCCCAGGTGCAGAGTGGATTTGGCTGTGTTGTTTGCTGCTTCTCTTACCTGAGAAGTTGGACTTGTCCCCAGGTTTACACAACGCTGCGATATTTTAACCAATTTCCTCCGTTCCGCTGCCCGGCAGTGAGTCAACACGGCACCTACGAGGAAAAAGCACTGCTAAAGTTAGGCATCCCCATAAATCACCGCAGCAATGATGCTCTGCAGCCGGCCTATAAATATTAGGGGTCTGACATCAGTTTACATCAGCAGGGTAACTCAATTAATTCCATTTCTGCAGGTTTAGGCAAGCTGTTGCTCATTAACATTCACCCACCTGAGCTCGGTGATGAGGAGCCACTGAATCAGAGCCCTCGGTGGCTCCAGTGTCACCGGGTGCCGTGCTGTGGGTGCACGGTCCCCCGGAGCAGCACGCACTGAGCTCTGGTGGTGTTAATTACTGCTAATTCCATTAAGCCGGCGTGTGCCTCCCGCATGCAAATTAGGGAGCCCGTCTCAGAGTGAAGCAGTGACCATCTCCATCGTGTGCCCCTGGTTAGGAGCACAGGGATTGAAGTATTGCAAATAAATAGCTTCGGTTTTAGCATTTTAACAGGCTGAGTAAAGAGAAACAAGGGGAAAAAAAAAAGAGGGGGGGTTGAACATTAAGAAAGCTGCAAGTAAATTTGCAGGTTTGTAAGCGAATTGTCAAGCTTGAAATTGAATTTTCTGGCTGGGAGGAGGTCTTTGATAGGACCACGATGTTCTTTTTTTTTTTTTTTTTTTTTTTTTTTTTTCCCCAAGGGAAATTTTGAAGTATTTCCCAGTTCTGGGCTAGTGCAAAACTGTGCTTCACCCAGGCTGGCACTCAGGCAAAGTTTGGCTTTATTTTGGATGTGCACCAAGGAAGCAAAGCCAAGGTGACCCATCCAACACGGTTCCTGGTCTCTCTGTGTCAGATCTGCTAATCGTATGGGTTGCAGGAGAAATATTGGAGCTCCAAAGGCTGGGACAAAAAACTTAAAAGCAGAATTCACACCTGGGGATTTGGGGCACGCACCTCCAATCCTCCAGGCTCTCTATGCTCTGAACTGCAGGGAACAGTGTCATGGGAAGTGAGGTTCCCCATGGCATTTACCCCACTGCTATGAGGTTTCCTGCTCTGTGGTTTGACCCCTAAGTATTTAATTCAAGGCTGTTCCTAAAAGAGACGCAGCTGCAGGGATGTGAGCAGGAAGAAATGGGCCCTTCTGAGTAGGATGGGCCAGAAGTGGGGGGAAATATCCCAAATCTGTACCTGATTCTGGCTGCTGGGGTGTGCTGTCTTGCTGGTAAGTGCCTACTGGTTCACGACTTCTGCTTGGAGAGGTCCTGCCGTGCAGCAATTCTCCTCCTCTGCCACTGAAAAAGAAAGAGGAAAAGGATGAGGTTGAGGAGTGCCAAAACGTGAGCTCTAAGCTGCCAACACATTCACCTGCCTCCCATCTCCTGCTCTCCCACCCGTGTCAGGCACCTGAATTCCCCTATTAATGGGTTGGGCTTTGAGGGAGAGAAGATTCTGCCCACAGGCAGCACCACGCCTCTGAGCAAGGTGCTGTGCTTTTATTTGTGCGTTTTATTTCTGCGCCACGGGAGCAGAATTGCCAAAAACGAGCTGGCATAACCACAGGGATGAGCTAACGTAACTGGGGCTTTGTGAAAAATGGATTTTTTTTTTCACTGGACATACAAAAGAGGATGCTTGGTGGGGGCTTCCAATCTAACCCGAGGCACCCAGCCACCCACCAGCATCCAACCAACCAGCCCCGCATAACCCAAAAGCCAAAAACCACCCAGGACAAGTTGTATTTAAAACAAATTTCTTTAATAATTTTGAACTATAAAGACACAAATTAGTGCTCGACTGCAGCATGAGTAACAAATGAAACACATTAAATATCCAAAGCTACCGTGTTCGCAAAACAAGACGGGCTGATACAGAGAAGCCTAACGTTAGTTACCCAGTTGCTCTGGTACAAAGAAGCAGTTCAGGATTATCAAAATTGTCAATAAACGTTGCTGGATGCAGCTGTGTTTTACCAACCAACTGCTCTTCACCTGTCACAGTGTATTTCTCCATCTCGGCAACGATATGCTGAATTTCGGGACAAAAATATCACAGCTGATAGTGTCGACGTTAAAAAGTTTGGTCACATAACGTGCCGGGAATTTCTCATCCCCTTAGAGGTGGGCAGATGTTATGTGCTACGACAGTACACAAGGCATCAGTGCACAAAGCTGAGCTCAATGGTCAACATTAGAGAGTCAATGTCAGTTTGGAAGATCAAGAGGAGAAAAAAAAAAAAACAAAAAAAAAACAATTTCTGATCAGTCTGAGGAGTAACTACTGCTTACGCTGCTGGAAATTCTCTTCCAGAGCCCAGGGAGTAATATTTAGTCTTCTGCAGGGACTGACCAAGGTGTTAATTTAGCAAATCATGCTACCGAAGTGATTTCTATGAGCACATTGGAAAGCCCATCTCTATACAATGTTGGTTTTAAGAAATAGATCTACGTTGTTCCAGGGCTTTGGGGAAAGGAGGGTGAACTTGGATTGTGCTTACAGCTCTTCCCGTGTCCTGGCGAGGAAGGACAAGCAATGGGAAGAGCCTTTGGTCAAGATTTATTCACAAAATCTCAACCACCTGCTCTGAGCACATGGACTCAACGTGTGCGAGGTGTGCGCTCAGCGTTGTGCAGGCACTGGTTTAGGGTCGTGCAGCAGCTGGGTTCTCACCTTGATTTGTCTTAAATCTGCCCTTAGGTGCTTACTCCAAGCTAGATGCCTTCAGCACCTGTAAATGGAGAGGTCTGAAGGGAAGCGTGAGATTCAGGCACCAATCCTGCCCTCAGAAGTGTCAGGCAGGGAGCTCCAGTAAGCAAATGGGGCTCTGCACAAAGTGCTCGTTTGACTGTCGTGCCTTCACGTTGCCTGTCAGTGATGTAAAATGAAGGGGCAGCTGTGGGGCTAAATCCAGCAGGCAGCTTTCAGACTAGGGAATGAGCCACCAGCATCAGGGACATGGGGACGGGAGGCACGTCGTGGCAGCCAGGAAGGGCAGAGCTACGTTTCTGCAAAGCAATTAGAAATAGGAGCACTTCAACTCCTGCATTAGAAGAGTATTTCATGAAATACAAACCTACCAAGGACCTTGTCTGCAGACCCTGGGGAAAAACATGGCCTCAGCTCTCGGACAAGACTTGCAAAAGAGAGGTCAGGCACTTGGCAGCAGCAGGCAGTGGCTGGGCGAGACAAACCAACAAACCCCAACTCGATCTCAATGGTTATGCAGTTTGATCTCTGCAGTTACCTTACAGGATCCCAAAACAAAAAGCATTTTTGTTCGTGTTTGAAACGACTCATGTCACGTTCCAGCCTCATAAAGCAGCTGAAAAAGCTCTAACAAACTGAATGTAACATCATTCCATCACCTCTGCAGCAAAGACTGCAGGCAGCATGAAGAGCTAAATGTAAAAACAGCAAAACATTCCAGCTTGTTACACAAGTGTCTAAAGTGCAGATACCAAGAGGGTGGTTGACGTAATACTATGGGATTCTGTGCTTAATCTTTTGTTATTCTCTTTCCATGCACAATTTCTTAATCTCCTTCTGGCTTTCGCTTCTCCTGGGTAATAAAGTCTCCATCATTTATCCCTTTTCCTAAGAAAGCCTCACAGTTAATCAGTGCTTTGCAGTTAAAGCCTCCCATTGCCTACTTGAAACGTGCAGATGGGAAGATCAGATTTCTTTAAGGATGCAACTTTTTTACCTGGATATGTCAATTAACATTATGGGACACAGTCCAACGAAGTGATAGTGTGTTCCTGGCTTCTGAGGTGTCCTGGAGGAAAATAGCAGTGCTGCTTCACTGCAGCTCATCTTCCACTCCCAGGCATTACACTCAATTGTTACCACCTAATATTAAATACAAAAAAAAATCCACTGGGAGAAATAGGTTTAAAAAGTTGTATTACTGGAATTCTGGAAAACAAGCTAAAAAACGTGGTGGTGGCAGTGAAAAACACAAGATGATACTGGAAGGACACTCTTGTTATGAGTTTCAGATGGATGAGTTTGCTGAAAAACTCCTTCAGCTGCTAGAAACCAGGTACAGGGAGCAAACTACGGCCAAAGAATCAAACACATTTCGAGTCACACAGTTTCCCTTCAGCCAAACAAGACAGGCTGGGGCTGAACACAGCCCAATAACAGATTAGAAGAGAATTAAAACTAATTACAGAACAGTATTTCCTATCACATCTCTTCCAAAGTCACGCCGAAGAAGTTGTACACGTTATTTTAGCTTGAAGTGTAACAACACAGTGCCAAAAAGGTTTCACTTCACCTGTCTGTACTGAAGTCCTCCTACTCACATCCCCTTCTAAACCAGACTCCTGGGAGCAGAGGCAGAGCAGACAGAGCAAAACCTCGGAGCCTGACAGTCACCAAACGAGTCAGGACATCTCTGCAGTGTGAGCAGGCAGCCACAGATCCACACAACACTGCTGCAAGCCTCAGGGGCCGCAGGCTGCTTGAGCACCTGCACTGTCAGGCAGGCATAATTAAGGGCACAGGCATTGAACAATACACCACAGAGGTAGATTGGCAAGTGACAGACTGCATAATCCAATTCTGACTACGGGGTAGTCTTCGAAACACTTGCTGGTAGCACAACTTCCTTGTGCTAAAAGGAAAAGCAACAGGATGAGGTCCGGAGATGACTAATACTGCGAGCCAGCTTCAAAAACCACCTCCAAAACGCAGACAAGATGCCTCCTGGTGGCAGATTTCTCTTTCTCACGTCTTCTCTTCAGAGCTGGATCCAGAGAACCTTGATTCCCGACATCAAGCATGGAGTTGATCTGTATTGGGAGAGTTATTTTGACATTTTTCTACTACTTGCAAGGAAGAAGTTCTCAGCTGCTGATCTGTGCCAAGCTGATGGTCTCAAGGCGATAATTTCCTGGTTCTTCATAGATGTTGAAGAACGGAGGAGTTTATCACTGTCATTACGTCTGTCCAACACCGCCTGTAGGATTCATTTTAAAGCCACCTGCTATTTCTGCAATCCCCTTTAAAGTAGCTGCTGTCTGAATCCTCCTCAAAAGACCAGGATCAAAGCTGACCCACCTTTTAAGTTGTAGTGCAAGAAAAGTTTGGGATATGCTGCTCTTAAGACTGTAGGGAAAAAAAAAAACTCAGCACGTAATACAAGTGATGGAAATAAAAAGCAGCCTAACAGACATCTAACAGGTGACAGTCGCGAAGACTTCTGTCTTTCCAGGCACTAGAAAAGTTATTCTGAGTTGCAGTGACACGAAGCTAGAACTGGCTTGCCGTTTTCAACATCACAATAAGGCAGTCAACCCAAAGCACCCATAATTTTAGATTACTTATGCTCAGAAGGATATGCATATAAATTACATTCTTCAGGGTCTAACAGAACCTGAAAGAAAGGCTACTGGGAGGGGGTGGCCCTCGGTCATTTGGAATGAAAGAAGAACACAATTTGCACAAGCTTTTAAGATAAAAACCATCCATGACAAAGGATATCTGAATGAAAAGCTAACAGCAGCATAAAATTAAGAGCTTTTCCATTTATTCTTTTTTTTTTTTTTAATCCTAACAATTCAACAGGACCAGAAAAAAAAACACTGTATACTTCCTTGTTCCAAGCGTGTGGGAGAATCCACAAATTTCTTTAAAATATGCCATTAGAGAGATGCCTCATCACTAAGAAAGTGGCTTTTTAGAAGACTGACTTCTGCAGTTATGAAAAAGTTAAAAGCAGAGCCCCCCAGATCCTCCAGAAACAAAACTAAGGGCAATAAAATACAGGTTTTGTTCGTTGCCTTAAAAATAATACCACGTCGAGCAGACGTCACTTGTGATTGCTGATGCATCTAGTTGCTGCACCGCTCCTTTTACAGGATGTTTTCCCTAATTTATGGGAGCATGTAAACATACTAAACAAGAAAATAAGATACAGGGTGCAGAAACACGCTTGAAAGAGCCTGGAGGTGAATAGGCAGGCACTTATTTTTAAGCTACGTTTTAGAAATGGCTCTCAAATCTCTTTACAACAAAAAAAAAGCCTGCTGGGTAATTACAGACACCTGGTCCAAACCAGCATTTTCCTCCCTCTGTGCTAGTTGTTCTTCGAACCTTTTGGTTTGAAGACCCCGAACTGGAGCCTACTGACAACAGATTTGTTTGAAAATTTCAAGAATTTTATAGTGGTTTGCTGATTACAGGTTGCAAATATACTGCTTTCAGCATGTGCTTAAACCTTGCTGAAGCCATTCAAGGTCTTGTTCCAGCCCTGAGTTTGGGTCTGCATGATCCCAGGAGTTCAGGGCCAGTCACCAGAACTAAAAGCAATGGCTTTGTTTGGAGACGTGCGCCAGCAGAGGTGCTACTGATGGACACTGAGGATGCAGCTAAGTCACAAGCAGGAAAAAAAATAAAGGGAAAAGACTATTTTAGTTATCACTGATTGTACAACACAGATTTCGGTCTCACTTCTTCCACTAGTCAGAGCAAGGAAGCTTACATTAGCCAGAATTTTGTGATCCTGGAGACAGCTTTATAGCTACCGAGCCATGCCTTGCTGCTGCGTGCAGGTTTTACATCAATACCTAACAGGAGTTCCAATCAGTCCGAGCATTTCCCTTTTTCCTTCACGGCAAGAAGGACAAATCCCTCAGAGCATCAGAAATTGCATAGCATGGCAGCCAGGAGGCCTGGAGACAAACTCCAGTCGTCGCCCCAAGATCTGGGGAGACAAAACAAGAGCCTCCAATATGAGGTATATTTCGAAAAACTGTTAGTTCCATGTTTTCTTTATGCTTACTGATGAACTTTGATCAGCTAAGTAGATAAGAGCTGCAGAAATCAGAGGGTTTGTACCCGATTAAGAGCCAAAGGTTGGTTTAAAAAAAGTATTCAACTTCAAAAAAAAAAAAAAAAGTGTGCTGGAAAGATTAAGAGCAAGCAATCAAAATACTGCCAATTATATTTTGGGAGTTCCTCAATGTAAATCTTGTTCTTTAACTCTTTCTTCATTATTTCTGAATACGAAGATGATTCTGAAAGTCAGACCAATATTTAAGACTCGTTAAATAGGAAAGGCATGAATTCAAAGCTGATCTAGCACACATATGTGGTGCTTGTCAACCTGTACTAAGAACGGAACACAGGGAATGAAAAGCAGGGAGAGAAAAGGAAGGCATGTAAATAATGAAACGTTTTAAAAAGTGTTTCTTGTGGTTATACAGTCATCCTGCAGTCTCCTGATGGATCACTGGTCAAACAAAACAGGATTTCTGTTCCCATACACAAACAAGAACCCTTATAATGCTTCACCACTGTAAATGTCTTCTCCTGGTCACACCCTGGAACATCCTCCAGGATGCACCCCAGCTGGACTAAAGAGAAAATGGAAACTTGGTACAAAATTACCTAAATGGCACATGTATCCCAACCTTTTCTGCTTAAAACTTAAACAGCAAAGGAGGCTGTGGAGAAGCAAGGCTAGAATAAAGCCAGAAATTAACCATTACAGACTTCATTAATTGTATAAAAGTGCAAGATTAAAGTAGTTCAGGTTAAGCATTCAGCTCACTATAGGCCACACAGATACTTAGCTTGGCCATCAATGACCTGTTTGTTTCTTTTTTTTATCATTCAGTTACTAATATTAGTTTAAACCACAGAAAGAACAACAACTGAATGAAAAACTTACTCAACCCACTCCAAAAATGGTTAGTTTTCTGTGACCAGCACGAAATATTAGCTCAGTATCATCAGCTATACAATATATACAGAAAAATATTGTGTCTTAAACTTTAACAACTTAGAATAAAGCTGTACTAAACGTTATCTCCCTAGCGTGCCAGCTCCTTGCTCTGCTCTGGCTGGCAGGCCTAGTAACACCGAGAAGTCCTTTGATAGCAACGATACTCGAACAGATCCATGATTTTGACAATCCAGCCATGGCAATTGTTGAATCGCTTTATTCAGGTGGTCGCGTGGGGCTGCCTGGGCCTCGGTCAGAGCTTCTTGGGTGGCTCCACGAGAAGAACAGGCCATATCCCGAACAGAAACTGTTAAAAGAAAAACACAAAGTGGAAAGATTTCTTGGAATACCACCTCTCCCAGAACAGAAAGCCAACTGTTAACAATATTTTAGCTGCTTTTCTCGGAATGCAACTAGAAATTGAAGACAATACCCTAAAGAGGCACAAAAAGCAAGCCTCAGCGCATGTTCAGGCCCAAGACACCTGAATGCTGCAGCTCATGAACAGACACAAAACACTGGTTGCTTACCTTCACCTTTGGCCTGTGTTTCAGGAAAAGTGTCCTTGTGTATAAACTGAGGGAAAGAAGGAGAGTGTGCTTGAAATTCGATGCATAAAACAGCATACAAAGTAATAATTATGTCCCGATCCCGGTTTTATTTTCCAGCTAGAAAATAATTGCCTCTGGGACTGCAGAACTACCCATTCTGCCTAAGTTTATGCAAAATAGGGGGTATTAGCCTACGGTGAATCCCACTGTGCTACATTTCTATTAGAAACTGACCTATACTACCACGTATGTGTCTAGTCGGAGAGAAACCAGAGAAGTAAATTCTCTCTGCTAAAAAAAAAAAAAAAAAAAAAGACTGAATAGGGGTTAGAGCCTGTCAGTTTGGAAGGGTGTAATTTCATCAGTGCATCACAAAATATAGCAGATATCAAAAATAATAATAAAAAAGCATGGCTGGGTTCTGTATCTCATTTCTGTTCTGACCTATCCTCTTTTTCTCAGCAGACCTGAGCCTGACCTCACTTTTTACATGGATGTTTCCCCAGGTACATAAGCAATGCCACAGTGTGGCTGAGAAAACACCAGGGAAATGATTGCAGAGATAGCACACGGTTCCTTGGGTTGGCACAGACATCAGGCATCTGTGCGTTCCCCAAGGAAAGAGAAAACAAATTGTTTCTCTGTGCAGCACGCTGGGAAAACTTTGGCTATGGTGTTCAAACTATGTGATCACGTTTTCTCAACTATGTAGAATGTACCTGCTAGAGATTCTCTTACAGTTAAGTGGTAAAAAATTATTTAGATATTGAACATACTACACACATCCTTCAGATTCCCTCTTGCATTCTGCTCTCATTCTTGCTTCCAGTAGATGGTGGTATAGAGCAAAAAAAAAAAAAAGACAAAAATCTGCTGGCTGCAGACTTGCTAATTTAGGCTCTTAAACATTTGAAGATTTCTTCTACAGCTAACATCCTGCACTTCTGGGAAGAGCTCTGCTCCAACCACTCCAGCTGTCACCCCCTCTGCACTACAGCATGATGCCTGCTTGTTTTCGGGAGTGACAGTGCTTATCAGAAAGACGAGTTACATTTCTAAAATTAAACCTTATTTAAACACTTGAGGATTGCTGCAGAAGAACAGAAAGATATTAATAGCTTTTATTTCTGAAATATATTGTCAAATCCTTTCGCAGTTTAACTGCTAGAGTTCCCATTTGTCAATTGCATTTTCCTGAAGAATCACGGCTATTTAAAGACTGCTGATTATATTTTGAAGAACATACATTACTTCTGCAGAGTTTACAGATCAGTTACAAAAAGGAAAGGAAAGCTCACACCGGTTAAGTAAGAAATTATTTGCCTGCTCTTCTGATCAATACATGTAGAAATAAATATGAACCTTGAAAACCTCCTAAAATATGATCAACCAGTTCAGAAAACATTTCCTACCTTAGCAGGATGTGAAGGTAAGAGCCCAGGCCTGTGAGAATATGCCACCATGCATGAAACTGTGTCACGGCTCCCACGACAGGAGGCATCTTCTCTCGTAGTGCCCTGGAAGAAAGAAATGCCAGGCAATTGGTTTTTCCAAACTAAGCAATCTCAGGTCTGATCGATCAGTTACCTCCAGACTGAAGTGTTGGAGAACTTATTTATGGCATCCCACAGCCTCAAACGAGTTCTATCATCTTCCCACCCCCAAACCCTATCAACTACTGTCCATAAGGAAGAAACGCTGAGGATAAGGTCAGAGAGAAGAATCTGACATCCCTGCTTCGCCTTTGGCAACCACTCCCTCTGTTCTCCAGCTCCACAGGGGCTTAGCTTGGCCATCTGTGGTTTATTAGAAAACAGGGACAGAACGGGTGTTTAGTGAGGAAGCAATGAAAGTGGAGAATCTGAAACACTCTGCCAACATGCTCTGTATTTTGAACAGTTCTGAGGCATGAGCTACTTGGGAAGAGGCTAAATGGAGACAGAGAAAGAAAGGGAAAGAACTAAGTTGCTCTTTCTTTCTCCTGCTCACTGGGCTTCTGCAGGTAACGCCTGTTCGGTTGCTGGTGAAGCAACATTTACACCTACCTGGCTTCTTTTTTGACTTCTATTTCACATTCAGTCAAAACAAAGAGGGAAAATAGTAACGAGTGCAGGTGTGAAGGAAGAAAAAACCTGCAGCTTTTGTAATACTTAAATACTGCATGATGTTACGGTGTCTAGTGCCCCGGACTAAATGCTAATCCCTGAGCTACTGCTTAGGTTTCCAGAGCCACTCAGCCACAAACGTGAACACAGCTTCAGTTCAGTGAGGAACACCCAAACCATCACCCTGGCACGGCCTCAGAGACAGAGATGGCGAGAAATCTCAAAGCTCAAATTCAGAAGCTCCTGATTTATTTATTTTTTAAATCAGCTCCAGACTAAATGAAATAAGGAAAAAACAAAAAGTGAATCAAACCACAATTTTCAACATCAAAACCCAAAAGAGCAGGTGGGTGGATGATTCACACATTAAATCTTTATCGAATAAAAAAATACAAGGAACTAAAATGTATTTTTTTTCCCAAAGGTTAGAGTTATAATACCACCTGCACAACTCAAAGGCTCTGCAGACATCTGATTGTTAAAGCTATTCAATAAACTTTTTTTTTTTCCAGCACCATAACTGAACAAGTGTAGCAGCAACCATGCTAACATTTTTTTCCCTTTGCAAAACGAGGACGGAAAAAAGTGCTTAAGCAGCTGCTGCAACCTTTGAGCCTAGGAGGAAGTTTCAAAGCCCCACGGAGCTCCAGCAGCAGCTCAGCAGGCTCAGAGAGCTGGGGGGTTGTGATCTCACCAGCGATGTGATGCAGCTGATTTAAATTGATTTAAAATGGGTCTACAGAGCCAAACAGGACAGAAGGAACACACTGGATTTCTTTACAGCACGCTACAAGCTGAATCTGACAAAGCAACCTACTAGGAGCTTTGTGCACAACAGATTCAAGCCTCTAACAGTGTGTCAGAGAGTCAGGATGGGATTTTCTGGACGCTGGCATCAAGCTCTCTATCTCCACCAGCAAGTGGTGGAGCACAAGCACTAAGAAAAGGAGAGGGGCTGCTATGAAGCTGCTCAGCTCCAGGGAACACGTTCAGAGAACAACGTATTGGGCTGGTGTTCTTTCCTGCACGGACAGAGTATGTAGCCTTACAACATGGTGGGTTTGTCTGGAATACTTTTTTTAAATTAAAAAAAAAAAGGCAACATTTGGCAATAGACTAAACAGAAATGAAGTCTTTCCCAGCCTCCTCTAAGTGCTAAGACTTCAGGCTTAATGATGACAGCCAAGCACAATGCACTGGCTCACAGAGTTGCTGCTCTTTCTCAGACACTCCAACAGCTGCTGTTGACTGGTGACAGATAGATTGCAGCAGGTATTTCTGTAGCTTGCAGAACTGCTGCTCTTGATATTTTCCCGGGAAACAGAAACCAAAAAAAAAAAAAAAAAAGCAGAATTGAAATCTCATTCAGATGAAATCAAGTGTGAAGAGCAGACTTTTGAATGCCACAGATCCTCAAAATTACTTCAGTGACATTAACTTCAATTTAAATTGAGGGAAAGTGAAGAGAAATATCAATTATAAAAAAATAAAAGGAATCTATTCATGGAAAAGAAAACCTTTAAAAGAACTGTTCAGTGTTGAATTTAGTCACGAGCAAACTGCATAAAAACACTTGTGAATGTTTTGTAGGCATTGTATCATATGTACCATCAGATGGAGACTTGAACATGCACCACAGAAAAAAACAAAGCTTTATGCTAGAAGATTATTAAGACAAAGCGAAAGTGCTCACCTCAATTTATCACAGAAAATGTTGTCCACATTCCAGAGAAAAAATCCCATTAAAAATACAGTTAAAGATGTATAGCCTAGACCTCTAAGCCATGGGTATACCCTAGAGAGAGAGGAAAAAAATGTAGTATTAAGTTCAAGATGCTTTAAAAGGCAGCTTGTAACGTACATAAATATTATTACATACAAGTAAACTTATTCATTTAGGAAGATACCTTTCCCAAAAGAAAAAAAAATACTAAATTCTTATTTTATCTATTTAACTATTGTATTTTACCTCCTCTGCTTCTCCTGAATTAGCACTCTCTAGGACTGGTCTTTCAGAGGCTTTACTTCTCCATTACTAGTTGTTCTAAGTGGGAAAGCTGAAGTTGTCTAAAAGGTATTTGTCAGTCCCACGTACAATCTTCCAGTTAAAAATTAACCACATTACAAATTAGGACTCTCCCAAGAGAAGAGGCTCGTTTCCGATGCAGGATATATCTATAGGAGGGGACTCATTCAAATAAGGTTTTTCAGAATGGCTCAAATAAGGTCTTTCAGAATGGCTGTAGTCTTTTGTGAGTGAAGACCACCATGATCAACAACTAACTAAATAAACACTTTTAGAAAACAATAATTTCATATTGTATTTTATCATTAGCTGTCCTTGGCAATGGAAAAATGATAATTGCATTTTTAAGAAAAATTAGTCCTATTTAGGATCTAAAAACCATCCTGAAGACTCAGCTACAAGAAAGAGCATCATTAATAAGCTCACCCTCACTACCTGCATTCAGGCTGGACCATGGAACTGTCAACTTCCTACACGAAGCTGCTGGCATTCGTTCCTTTTCCCACTAGCAAATCCAAAAGAAAGCCCAATTCCAACCCCAAGAAGCTGCCATGAAACACCCTTCACGTGATTTTTAACCCTTATAAACGCACAGCGTAGATATTTCGGTTAAAATGCATTCCTGAGCTGCTTTTCCTCCACCGTGCTGTGCAAGGATTTATTTCAGAGCTGTGAGCACTGGCGACTGCAATGTCCAAATGGAACTAGCCAGATACGAGTTACACATGTTAACAACAAGCCAATATAAAGCAGCTAAATCATAATTTATTTAGTCTAATAGATGCACGAAGCTCTGCGTGGTGCATGGCAGAGAGCACACTGTGATACTCCCAACTCAGTGCTCTAGAGACACAAGGAAGCCCAGGACATGAAAGAGCACTAAATGGTATGTTATACACGCTGGTAATTAGGTAATTATAGCTAGAATTGTTCGGGGAATTAATGAGGGGGTTCTGTGAGGGAATATGAGAGAGGCTGGCATCATTCATTAACAGGGAACTCGCTTTGTGAACAAAGAGCAACATTTGCCAAGTCATAATCTTGGGAAGGAAGAGGATCCAAGAAAGAGACAAAAAAGCTGGGGGAAAAAGGCAGGAATGACAACAAGTGGCAAGGATGAGAGGAGGGAAGAGCCTGATAGGAATTACATTCTGCCCTTTGAGATATTAATGCTGCCCTTTGAGATATTAATGCTCAGGGTGACTTCCAAGCCTGTACTAAGAAAGATGAGTGGTAGAAAGTTAATGCATATTAAGGAAATAAAACAGAAAAGCAGAAGTTATGTACGAGTTAAAGCAGGCTTGGACAAGTGCTAGAGCTACGAACAGGAAGAGAGAAATGCATTTCAGCAATGCAGAAGTAAATCTAAAAGTATACTCAGGGCTGGCTTGAAGAAGAGAAAGGGCACCAGCAGGTCAGCACAGCTTCCCTACCGGGACATCTTACCCCATCCCAACCTTCTAACCACAATTTGCAGCAGTACAGCTTATGGAGAGTGATGTTTCAATGAAGTGATCTAGCTAATTAACAAAATACATCCTCAAACCTCTAAAATTGAAGGGAAAAAAGTAGGTAGAACTTCAGACTTTACTGGAAGAAAACAAGAGATGATACCTTGGGAGGATGGTGGTGTTATTGATAGTGACAGGACACAACAAAATTTTGCAGAAATAATGCAAAAAAGTTGAATTTGCAGAGCTGGAGAGAGAGCAGGCTCAAGGGCTTGTCTGCACTAAAATAAAGAAATTCAATCTAAATGGCCAAAGCTACAAGAACAAAATTAGAACTCCTTAAACTTGATTCAACTTCGCTCCCGTTGGAAGTAATTTAAGGCAATACCCCTTAAGATCTCTAGGTTAGGATTAAAATTTCCATGTTTATGGGTTTGAAAAGTTTCTTTAAATGGGTTATGGTTTCTATAGCTGCAAGCAAATGCAATCAGCTTTAAGTTTTTCTTGCTCAATAGCAGCCTGTGAACATTTACGCTTGGTTTGTGGCGATTTCTTGGGGGAAAGTCAAACTAAATTAACTGAAATTGCGATTGAAAGGTGATTCAATGAATCCACTTTAAGTTCACACCTTTTGTTGCATTCCTCCTTGTGTTCCTGAACAGTCCCGTGTATAACTCAAACGTTAACAAAAGGCAGATTTAGCCTGAAGACACAGTAGAAAGAAATCAGCGACTTCCAAAGGCAAGCCCCAAACCCATAAGAAAGCCAACTGTTCACAGGGGAGAGACAGGAACTGACTGAGCCCCTGAGAACTAAAGGAATATATTTATCCCAGTACTGATTCAACTCCTTTTTCTTCAGTTTTATACACCAACTCTGTGCTCTGAAGCCTCTCAACGTGTCTCAACACTCAATTCCTTTTGTACGGTGTATCCGTGACTAAAATTTCCATTACACATACCTAATTTTACTTATTCAAAACTGTAGCAAAAACTATCATTTAATTTTTTTTTGTTTGTTTTTTATCTTTTACGTTTGCATTTTAGATACTCGAGATGGAACGAGGAAAGGAAACATGAACTAATGGCTCAGCTCTGCAGAGCCCAGCTCTTACCTGCCTCCAAGAATCAAACGTAGAGTTTGGACACTTGCAAGAGGTCTCACATTTTATCCAGCTCTGTGAGGACAAAACCTCTGTCCCCCTTGAAGTCCCAGGCTGACCACAAGTGCAGAGATAGCAACTTTGCTTAATGATAACATGATAACCCCCTGGCTTCAAGAAAATTTGGGGAGGTGAGGCAGTTCCTTTTAACAAAGCCGTGCACATGAGCTAGATTCATGTACCCAGTTAAAGGAATTTCACCACTGCTCATTTCTCTTGTTAACCCCACAAAGACACAAATGTTAAGTTATAATGGGTTAATAATAATACAGAATGATACTTACCATAATACTATATAAACAGACCGTAGAACTATAATGGAAACTAGTGTTCCATACATGATCTGCAAATAAAAACAGAGACAAAATTCAGCAGTGGTAGTCAAGAGACTTTATCAAACACTACAGGAATAACATTTTTTGCAGACTGGTTTTTATTTCTTAGCCTCAAAAAAATAACACCCCTGCTACATTCCTCTCCAGGGCTTTCACAGCAGTTTCAAATAAAAATACAATTATAACCACGCTGTTTATGCGATCACAAGAAAAGTCAGTGTAAAACCACAGCTACGTTTCTTTGAATCAGAAAGCAAACGCTAGATGGCACTCGGTAAACATCCTGCAATCAAACTGCTACGTAAATCCTATTATTTCTTCTCTATCCGTACATTTCAACCCTGGGACGCATAAACACCAGCTGAAAACACTTTTAAAAGTTATTAATCAAATATTAAGTGAAGGAAGTGTATTTTTTTTTTCCTGAAAGCAAACACTGCATTCTGCCCACACCGAGCACCAGCATGGAAGAGCCTTTGCAGGAAGCATTTAAATCGACTACTCCGCATTGCTGGGATTCAATCTAAGCACACAGTGAGGAGGCTGCGTGCTCCGAAAAGCTCCACGAGCAGAAGCTGGCTCACTGTAGGCTCCATGAAGCTGAATGCAACAGCCTGGCTTATAGAAAAGGTCGAGGTAATCATTTATTTTCTGCCTCGCGGTCTTTAAATCACTCTCCATTTGTTTTCTTGCAAGCTTTGGATGCACCCAACACCATCTCCAAGATGCACAGACTAAAGATGAGCATCGTGCCTGACTGATGAAGGGATGAGGATTATCTGACACCAACACCATCGTTTCACTGCCCATCCTTTTAATTCTCAAAGCCTTCTTCCTGCCAAAAAGCCGCTTGTTCCGAGCAGCCCTGCCCTGCTCTTTGCCCCTCTCCAGTGACCCACGAGGGCCTCGCTGTTTTTCGCTTTGCTCGTTCCCTGACCTTCCTGATCTCAGTTTTGCTTTTAGTGAGCTTCCACCTAACTCTGCCTTGTTTTTACATGACCCAGAAGAATGAGGAACCTCTGCTGTGTATTGTCAAAAGACGCTGAAACTCACAGAGTGGTGGTTTGCAAACCAGGGTCCTCACCACGTTGTATCAACTTCCTAATCCCTTTCTATTAGATGATATTGTCTTCAAGGCAAGGAACACCTCCTGCTCTGCTGTAACCAGGGCATTATTGCCCTGCAAGCACACGCATGCAAGTCATTTGACACAAAACAGGTTCCTGTGAAATAAAACCTACCTTCCAGCAAGTCCGTAAAGGCAAATTTCCGAATTTGTTTTTAGCTCTAAAGGATGAGGTTAGCAGCGCACACCACGTTATCAGCGCGTATATAAGGAACCTGACAGATAAGGGAGCCTTTCTGTTTGGCAACAGGTAAAAGTCAGCTCCAGTATTGACTATGTAAAGTCACTCAGCACAGCAGCTCTTTATTTGCATTCAGCGAGAGAGCAAATAACTTCAGTAACCGAACCGCTGCTGCTCTGGGTTCTGTTCGAGAGCTAAACAAAGCAAAAATTATTTGAAAGGCTAATTAGTCCTGGCTTGTACTTTACACAAAAACTGTCAACTAATTCCAGTTCCCTTGCCTGAGGTACGGCATAGAAATGAGAAAAAAAATCCTGCTCAACGTGGACAGAGGACGTGGTGCTGGGGCTGCTCATGGGCTCGGTGTTTCACCAATTCCTCAGCATTGGGGGAGTTTTCCCTAAAAAGACACCTCCATATGACAAATACACATTTAAAATTATGAGTTAAATGCCGTTTTACTCTATCAGTCTCATTTAAAAGAGCCTGGTGTGATTTCCTAATCAAATCCGGTAATTTATTCTAAAAGAGGGAAGGAAAGAAGGAAGAATCTCACAGAAAGGCTCCTCAGTTCAACCTCATTTCCTCCCTGTTCTCTTCTCACCTGCATTTTCCATTGCTGAAACGTTCCTCTGCAGCACAGACACGGAAAAAAACTACTCACGAAGTGAGAGACTGCTATCATACTGGTTTAGAGCATGACCACGCTCAAGCTTTTATCATTTCACTCATTTGCTCTCAGCTTCTTTGTACGAGGAGCTAAACAGCACCAGATTATGTCTAGAGAAACGCAGCCCAAAGCCCAGGTAAAACACTGGCTAAAAATGTGATTTTTTTTTGCAGCTGCTAAAAGCAGGGAAAAGCAAATGCTAGGAAAAGCTTTTTTTTTTTTTTTTTTTTTGCAGAGCCACTGGCTCGGTATCTCCTAGCGAGTTGCTTAATGGCTTGTAAAAGAGGTCAGGCTGAAGTGTTAATGGAAGGAGTGGAGGGGAAAGAAAAAAAAAAGGGAACCTTGCAGTGACTGAAGAAAAACTTGCCCAGAGTTGACACTTCCATTTCTTGCCGTTTCCGCTCCCCCACGCAAATAGGTTGTTAGCAGGAAAACACATCCGTGTTTAAAAGCCTGTGAAAGGCTGGAACAACAAACGGTTCTGCTCTGCTCCACACACCGGAGGCAGACATCGAGGAGGTGATGCTGTGACACGTCTCCCTACAGCTGCTCCTCACCAGATGCCTGTAAACGGAGCTACGTAACCTCGTTTATGCTTTGGGGAGCAGCATTTTATTTGTATTCCTTTGCCACCCATCAGGTTTACCAGTTTAACCACGCCAAAAATGCGTCAGGCATCATCTGTCCACCCGAAGAAGGGTAAAGTAGCAAATAAAACACAAAGCGTCTCTCTTATTGAGGTCTGCTCGAGTTCCCTCAATTCCTTTAGTCCCCTTTGTTGTTGTTCTTTAACTAATAAATTGCTTCGGTGACACATGAAAACCCAAGCATCAAGAGCCTGTTATTTCCCCTTCCATTTCTTCTGATTTTGCCCATTCTTTGTTAATAAAGCCAATTCATTAGCCTCAAATATGAGTGCACACTTTGGGAACTACACTGATTTTCGGTTCCTGGCGGCCACTACTTCTCTATCAAAATACAAACCATCTATCAAGAAATAGCCTAAATACTTGAAGATAAAAGCTGTATTTGAATTTTACAACCAAGAAAACAGACTTCTACACGTCCTTTCCTAGGAAAGAAGTCTGAGCAGAGGTAAAAAGGAAGGGATAGCCTCAGAATAACACAACTCTGCGCAGTGTTACGGCTGTTCAGCACTACATACTACCCTGACAGCTCACGTCTGAGCTCATGCAGATTCACCTGCCTTGGTTTTGTTTGGATGCATGCACGTGATGGCTCAGTGACATCCAAGTCCCTGCAGCTGCACGGTGCTCTGCAGCTTTCCAGAGCTTCTGGGACACGGTCTGCAGCTGCAAATTGAGGTTTTCTTGGGTTCCCCTTCAATGACTTGTAGCACTGGTCCTTTGCAGAGCCTGAACATCTTTCCACATCCCCTAAGCTATCGTGCAGGTAGAGGTACCAGCCAGAATGAAAGCAGTACTGGCTTTTTGGAAGCAAGGCTGTGTAACCAAAATTTCGCTCAAATCTTACACCTGGTCTTCAGCAGGGCAGTGTCTAAGTATAAAAAGCTCTGGGGTGAAGCCATGTCCTGAAAAAACACAGTTTTTAACAGACTCTTTGACACCCTGAGAATGCAGAAATGAACCAAGTTCCACTAAGAGGCACAATGGGTTAAGCCAAAACAGGAGGGACGCTGGAAAGCTGCAGGACACTGAGTGTTGCCCACAGATATTCCCCAGAACAGGGAGTCCTGCAAGTTTCAGGGAGTCCTGTACGTTTGAACAAGCTGTGCTCTGCCACAACATATTTTTCATGCAGCTTCAGGCTTCCAAGTGCACTTCAAAATACAGGTTTTGTTCTACCTCAAGTCCTCCCGCTGCCTTCTTTTAATTTGTATGTTTAAAACACCACTAAGGACAATTTCACTCATTTAGGCAAATGAAATACCTTTTCCTCCCAACACTCACTCTCTCCCTCTTACCTAAAGTCACCTTAACTGGTAAATCTGATTTTTTTTTTTTTTTTTTAAACTTCTATCATTGTTGCAGAGAATTCACTGGCCATGTTATTATGCTGTGATCAGCAAATGCATTCCTCCTGTTTGTCATTCCTCCCCTGTTTGTCCCGTTAGTCCTCCAGGTCTCTCACTTCTCTCTTCATCCTCCTCTGGACTTTGTATCTTCACAACTTTCATCAGGAGGCGAGTCTTTTTCCTGCTACAGGTCATTAAATAAAAACACTTCTACTGCTAATCCCGAGGAAGTCCAGACTGAGACTGCCTTTCATCATCTCCCTCAGTCATGTTCCCTTAGTCACTCCCTTACCTGATTTGCAATTCCATCCCACTCTACTTCTCCAGCTTGCTTAGTTTCTCATGGGAAAACATATCAACACTTCTGTCACGTCTATACAAAAGATGTTTTGTTTTTTTTTTAAATTGCTTTTCTTAACATAGAGAAAGCAGCCAGCAGAAAAAGCTATCAGGTTAACCTGAACATTTTGTCTATTTTTCTAATTACCTTCTAATTATCACTGTTTAAATCTTCCTTCAAACTCTTGCAGCAGATGACTACCCAAATGAAAAAGATTTTTAGATGGATTTCATTATTTCTATAACTTGGCCCATCAGCTAAATGAGGGTTTTGACCATATAGCCAGCATATGGTATGTAGCAGGTAAATAAATCCGGATGGAAAACCACACTTTGCAGACGACAGCTGTCTAGGCCAAGTCATATTAGAAGGAAGGCCACCTGTAAGACAGGACTCTAAAAATTTAACTCTCCAGGTTGTTTCTTCTACTTGCAGGACAGCAGCCAATCTTCCCCCACCCCTTTCCTCCTATAAGCGCAAATATACACGTGGTAAACAGGGATGAGAAACTAATCTAAGAATAATTCTGGAAAGCTTTAACCTGTTCAGTTCCCCAGTGAAATTCTCATCAGAGAGTAGATTTGTGTACTAGAGGGAAAAAAAGGGAGAGGCCACAGCTGTTTTCCTTGACAATCGTGCTGGATTGAGATTGACTGGGTCCTCTGTCTGTTTAGCACTATGGAAATTAGGTAAGACCCTTCCTCCTAAGGGTCTCGGTGCTTCACCTTACAGACCTGGAATGTCTGCATGGAGAAAAAGAAGCTGGTCTCTGTTGCCACTGTGCCATGAATAATAAACTGAAATCCCCTTCGTGCCTTGCTGGCAATATGCAATTTCTGAGCCCAAGATGGGAAGGAAAGTGGAAAGCAATCCACTGAGAAGTAAGGCTTGGATCCTGGCTACGAAATGTAATAGGATCCTTTTCCATTCTTGTTGCTCACCTTTTGGGGAAAAAACATGCTGTAACAACGGAGAATATAACTGTCCAGGTAATTATTCCTCTTTTTGCAAGGCTGACAATGAGGATGATCACAAACACCTAGAGGAATCAAATGCTGTTTTATGTCCTAATGCTGCTTTCCAATACAGCCAGGGACTGAGACTATGAGTTAAAACTGTGATTTCGTGGATGTGTTTAACCTTACTTCAAGTCTGTGCAATACATTTGGTTGGAAAACACTTATTGAAATTATAAAGAGGACAAATATTAAGAGAAATAACCTTGCTTAGCTGTGCAGAGAAATGTTTCCTCTGGATTTACAACACATTTGGCAAAGGGTAGGAAAAAGCGAGCGCAGTACTGGGACATTTGGTATTTGGCCATAATTGTACGTTCTCCATAAAAATCAATTTAGAAAGAGTTGTTGTAATAAGTCCAGCACTTTTATGGGCCTCAATCTGTCCTACATTGACTCCTTACGTATAAATTACAACAGGGATTTCATATTCGGAACCTAAGAGAAACCAGATGCAAAATATTAATGGTCTGTGGCAATGGGTTAAAGTTTCCCTATTTCCCTCTTTCCAGAGAAGTCATAATATTTAGCTTCTTAATATCTGGCACATCAAACAATACCTATATGAATGCCTCAAACAGGGAAGCTGTGATCTACTTTTGCAATAAATACAGGTTGAGTAGATGAATTAAAGAAATACAGTCCAATACAAGTAGAAAATTATGCCATTATTACCCAAAATATTTTAAATCACTTCAATCAAAACCAGTTACAACTAGCTCACGAAAAGCATCAGAAAATGCCTTTTTCACCTTGGCTAACATCTTCCTGCCAAAAATATAAGCAGGGGGTGGGTGGGTGGAATTTAATAAATATGATCAAAAAACCCTGCAAGTTTCTCTTTTTATCTAGAGGTAGTCTCAATTCCTGTTTCTAGAAGAGATTGTTTGGAGCAGTTGTGAATTTATTTTATTCATCATTGGCTTACTAATCCAACACCAGGAAACATGCATCATTTTTATGACCGCTGATGCAGCAGGCACGTTTTGACAGGCGATGGCACTACCAATTGCAGAAAATGAGGCTTTAAAGCTCTGTCCTGCAAAGAGCTGAGCTTTTGCTTGGCAATTTTTCAGCTGTTATCCCTAATCAAAAAGTCGTAAAAGAGGGAAAGCTACTCGTGGCATAGATAAGCAAGCATGACTTCTAACCTCCTGTGAGCAGGCAAGTGGTACAAATCCTATTCCCACTGGCAGCAAATGCACATGAATACTGTTGGACAGCGTTGCTACTAAAAAAAACCCTGTACCAAATGTGTCATTAATCCTCTACGGCCATAACAACAAGCCTGCCACATAACCCTGTAAGTCATTCTCCATTTAAATTCAGCTTGGATTTATAAAAAGTAAAATTAAGTAGTTAAAAAAAAATGTTTTATGTCTAAAAAGGGAGAGAAGAACATGGGGTTAAGTTGCCCAAGCCATGTTATGATGTCAGGTCATAGCTTCACAGCAGCCACTAATGTAATAAAACACACAAAGGCTCATTAAGGCCTCCCTCTCGTTACACTTGTCACTGATGAAAAACACCTAGACTATTAGGTCAAATACTAAAACACCACAGAAACCATTCCAGTTTTTCAGGTCACCAAGTAACAGGATGGCGATGTGACAAGAGAGCAGTACTGCTTAAAGAAAAAGCGAAAGACAAATGGGGTTTGCCTTCCCTTCTTCCTTCCAGCTACAGCATCCTATAAAGCACTCTGCTAAACCAGCACAGTTTAAACAAAACTTCTCCAGAGCAACACTCACCTGGTGGAATACAGGCTCTTTCAAATTTAAATAAACCTGCAAAGATTATAAAGAGAGAAATAATTTGCAATGGAGAACAATCATAACATCATTAATTTACATATTGCTAAGGCTTGTTCTGTTAGAATAAAGACACAAGTGCCTATCCATATAATGTTAAAGTTGATTAAACAGTTGAAGTTTCCTCTGGCAAAACCTGAGGGTTCTTCAACAGATTTTAACTGTGGAATTATTTAAAATTCAGAAGCACAAATAGCAATATCAATAGCTAAAAGCTCCTCGTTTAATAGAGTTGCAACACATACATGAACAATTACAATGCAGAAATTACCAGACACATTCTTGATACGCATTGCAAGAATAAAGTGTACCCTGTTTAGATTTGCTATTATTAATGTTTTTGATGATAACATTTCAATTCATTTTACCAAAAGCTAGTAGTTAAGATGCATAACATGCATGTTAGGCATAACATGCCATAGGTATAAAAAATAAACTTTAAGTCTCATCTTTCCTGTGCCTCCTAAAGGCAAAAGAACTCTCATGCTACTTAATAAGAAACGTTTATTGATAAAAATAATGAAAGATGTTCCAACTGTGGTTGATAGCCAGTACAAAACTAATTTTGTTCACACAGGCAGCATGCTGCCTTGAGAAAGGGAACCAAGTTAGCCATGACACAGTTTAAACTCTTCTAATTTTTTAAACTGATAGGTTCCTTTCTTATTCTGCCTGGTGTTTGAAAAAACAGTCAATATACAGGACCACATCACAGCTCCCTTTTTGCAGCCTGTTGAACAGGATTATTTTCATTTCTGTCGACAAGTTAAGGTGAGGCCCAGAGGGAAAAGACAGCTTGTCCAGGGTCTCATAACATGTCACAGCCAGAGGACACTTTTCTTCACACTCATAGCAACTGCATTACTGTGTTTCTTTCTTCTTCATTTATCCTGTATAGTGCTTTAGATTGAAAAATTTCAGGTTTCTCAGGCCAGCACATCGTTTTCCCACCCCAAAAAAACAATTTCTCCTTGACTGGAAGTGTGTAGATTCAGGACTGCCTGTGCAATGTTCCATCACTGGCAAGAAACTGTCAACATACGGGTGAAAATGTCAAATTAGAAAAGTTACTTACTATGCTGACTACGAAGCTGTATGTTATTAACAAGAAAAGCAGTGGATAATTGACTGTGTTCTTGTACTTGAAACATTCATACCTGGAACAGAACATAAAGGAGACTGATAACAATCATCACTTAGCATGTAAAGGCTGTGTTTTTCAAGGTGTATTATCACAGAATTTGTGAGAAAATTGATCTAAATGAGTCTTAGGCCCTTCAAGGAATTGTAGCTGCTCCAATAAAGATGTCATTTTAATATGAAAACCCCACACTTCTAATAAATGTTTTTCAAGAAGTCTATTGCAAAAATAAAAAACAATAAGCTTATGCATATAAAAAAAAAAACTAAGCCAGTCAGTGGAAAGAAACTGGTAAGCAGAAGCATTTTTCGAAGGTGCTTAAGGGGTGATAATGGATGACAAATTAGAAACAAGTTCAAAATGCAATACAGCTGCCAAAAAACATGACATCTGTGAGGAAAGTCAGTGTGGGAAAGGGACTGCCTTTCAAAACAGCAAACTCTGGAGATCTGGTACAACGCAGGCTGTTTACAGCTTTACCACAGCCACAGCGCATGAACTTACTGGGTCAGGTACTGGAAGAAGTGGGAAGTAAAAACAGCTAATCGCTGCTAGTATTAATTAAAATTAGCTTCATTATCTCTGTGCTGCACTTCAGGTCTAACTGTGCTGGAATTACCAGACACATCCCAAAATCACAGGGTGGTGGAGGCTGGAAGGGGCCTGTGGAGGTGACCGGGGCCAAGCCCAGGTGAGTTGTGACTATGTCCAGAGGAGGCTAGTGAGGTGGGAGACCTCTCCCTGAGCTCTGTCACCCTCACAGTGAAGTCTTTTCTCGCTTTCAGATGGAACTTCTTGTGTTTTAGGTCGTTCTCGTTGCCTCTTGGCCAAAAGAGCCTGACCACATCCTCTTGACGCCCTCCCTTCAGGTATTTATACACATCGCTGAGATCTCCTCTCAGCCTTCTCTTCTCCAGGCTGAACAGGCCCAGCTCTTGCAGCCTCTCCTCACATGAGGGATGCTCCAGTCCCCTAATTAAATAGTATCTTTGTAGCTCTGTGCTGGGCTCTCCCCAGTACGCCCAGCTCTGTTTTGTACTGGGGAGCCCAGTGCTGGACCCAGCACTCCACAAAAACAAAGTTTTTCCTCACAGTAGGGTCTCACCAGTGCTGACTAGAAAAGAAAGATCACCTCCCTTGGCCTGCTACCAACACTATTACTGATGGCTTCTTGGCCACAAGAGCACATTTATGTGGTTAATTCGCTGTCCACCACTACTCCAGGTCCTCCTCCACAGAGCTGCTCTTTAGACCGTAACTTCATCAGAAAAGAAAAAAAGTGAAGCAAACAAGCAACAATATCACTCTGTGCTTCCCAAAGTCACCACATCATTAGGGCTGGAGGAAGATGTCTGTATAGCTACGAGTGACATCTGACTACCTTACTATTAGCTCCTAAGAAATCAGGGATGAATAAAAGGAAAAAAAGATGTGCAGGAATATCTGGAGAAAATCATCAGGACAGCACATTGCAAAATGGATAGCCTAAGTAATTGCAGAGCTCGAGAACCACTAGGACTGCATGATGTACGAGGGCATGTCCTGGGCAGAACCACCCCACCACCTACCTTCAAGAAAACCATAATGATTATTAAAGGCCTCCCAAGCTAAATATGAGCTCATTCTTCAGAGCATTTTAATTACTACCAAACAAACACACGTAGAATCTTATTAGGGCTAGAAATACAGTAACAGGCTGTGGTGCTTTTGAAGATGATAGAGTAACTGCTGCACAAAATGAGCATGATTATTTTTTCAAATCGTTTTTTAAAGCCTCTTCTCATCCTTTCCCCGATCACATTCAAATCAGACAAAAAATGCAAAGGCTATTTCAAGGAGATGGGGAGCTACGATGGAAATATTTCCACTAACAGAGGCATTATTATTCCGGTCCTGAGCTTGCACAAATCATCCTAACAGATGAATCACAAACTGATGGTAATTTCCACAGATGGAGGTTCAGTCCTGTAGCATCCCATCTCCACTGCAAGCTACCAGTAATCTTCACCAAAGATGCTCCAATTTGTAACAGCTGAATATTTGATCATATGTTCAAAAGCAAAAAGACAATTATTTTCTGTCTTGAACGTTTTTTTGTTTTTGTTTTTTGTTTTTGTTTTTAATCATTTGGACTTTCCAAGTGACAGAACAAATTGTGTTAAATCCAGGCCTTGCAGCAACAGGCAAAAAAAAGATAACTTACTGTACCTTTACAGTCACCAAACACTATATTGTTCCTGAAATTAAATGGTAGAACACATCCTGGCATGGTATTAAGCAGTGATGCATGTTCTGAGACACTCTCCACATGCACTCAACTCTTCAGAAAATCTTTTAATTTTTCAGATGAGTGGAGAGCAGGTTTAACCAGAAATCTGAAATTCGCATTTGGAGTCAGACTACACCACAGAACCACAGCTAAAATACCAATCAATTACCACATTGATAATTTTGTAGGCATTACTGAAGTGATTTTATTATGTCAGCTGTTTACCCACCAAGTAACACTAAGCTCTGGTTGTATACAACACAGCTCTTTAATGAGAGGGTTTTCTGTTGTTTTTGTTTATTTGTTTTACTGCTAAACAAACAGTGGTAAAACATCTCTAAATTAGCAAAAACTAGGACTAAAGCCAGCCTGGTGCTCTAATGGCCAAGTCACAAAGCTGTGCTGCTGGCAAAACTGAGATCTCATTGAAATGAACAGAAGCTTCAGTGTCAGCCTCACTATACACTACATTGGGCTACACATATTCTATAAAACCCAAGTTAGTATTTCAAAAATATTCAGAAAAAAAAACATTTAACAAGTACTTACAGGCAGTAGACAAACACACAACAACTGTATATCATTGGCAGCTCATCCAACAGCTACAAAAAGCAGAGACATCAAAACATGAAAACTACTTTTAACTGACATGCTTGTGAAAGTTAATTAAAGAGAGAAGTCTTAAGAAAATAGGAGATTAAGTCACTTGGATATCCACCTTCTTGATTGTACTTTCAGGACATGGCAGCGTCAAATCCCATTCAGCTACTGAAATTTTGCTGCTTATTACAATGAATTTTTTGAATATTACATTTGATAAAAGCTATGCCTTCTAACAATCACGCCATTTTCACTGTTCATACCTCTTTAAGCATTTATAATAATTAGTTTTTAAAAGTCAATTTGAATATGACTACACCATTTACAGCCTGCTCAACGCAGCCAGTCACATTTTCCTGCTTCTATACAAGCTTCACACAAAGAAAGTCTTTACAATATCTTTTTTCCATAACATAAAAGAGAACTTTAACCCTTTTAGGAAGCACCTTGTAATGTGCTTGAACGTTTACTTCCTGATTTTGGACATTTCTTATAGGGATGAGTGAAGACCCGCTGCCTGTGATTTCTAATACGTCCAGCAAATGTTGATGCCGAGACACTTTGAATTGTTACTCCTCCCCCCCATGATCGCCTCTTTTCCAAGACAATCAAGAACCGGATGCAAAGAGATTTTGATCTTGGTCCTCCATCCTGCTGGAAGTTGTTGATGTTGATTTGTACAGCAACTCCCTTCCCAGCACTGGTAAAGGGTGCTTAACGAGTTCACAGTCATGTTTTTCTGACTAATGAGACAAATTAAGAGCAATACCAGCTTACGGGAACCCTCTTAGAGAGAGCCAGCCTGATTCTGTCCCAGTTGGCAGCACTGGTCTGCAAAGGCAGAAACCTCTGTTTAGGTTTGAGCATTCACATTGAGGAAAAAAAAAGTGAGCTACAGAAGCAGGGAGATGAATTATTCCAAGCTTGAACTATTAGCTTTTCTCGAATTTGGTCCCAAACTTCAGGAAATATTTCACAATGCAGCTAAACAGATCTAATGACCAGCTGCCACTGCAGGACAGGTCTTAATTCTTCACCCACACCCTGGCTGCTTCTCCTGAGCTAGCGGTCCCGCTTGTCTGACCCACAGCGAGCCGTTTCCAATAGGTGACCCAGCACATATCTAACCTTACAGGAAAAAAAAAAAAAAAAAAGAGGAGGTTTAAATCCATGGATTTGTGTGTTATATTGTCAGGGGCTGCAATAGGTAGCACAAAAAAGTATCGGGGAGACAAACGGCAGATGAGGCTGTCAGGCGTATTTGGTGGCGCTTTGCCATCAGATTAGTTCATCTGTGCTGTGCTGCCTTAGAGAGGAAAAACAAGCAGGGGATGAATTCAGCTTTATACTAATAATTATTATTTAGAAATTGAGCGATCTTCTTACTGAGCCCGATAGGAATTAGCTGCAGGATTAATTCATGCGTCTCTTGAGGAGCGGGAGTGATTTATAATCTCAAATCAGAAAGAGAAGGCAAAAAAATGAAATATAGTAAATATTTTCAAATTTAGACAGCTGCGCACACACTGCATATACTGACAGCTTCTCAGGGACTTTACACTAACAGTAAAAAGAGTCTTAACAAATCCTAGCTAAAATTTGCTTGTGGAATACAATGGCTTCTGTAGCAAAAGGAATTCATCCCTCCAGAAACCCTGTCAACAGGATGTCTGAGACATGTATAGGAGGAAATTCGGTGTGCTGATTTAGCTGGTTAAATAAGCATTTTGGATCCCTCGAGCCACAATCAAGTAATACTCCCATCAAAATAAAACTTGATTAAAAAAGGTGATAAATTCAGAAAAAATGTTCCCAGCAACTGCTTTCAAGAACAGAAGCTTTCGCATTTCTCCTAATTAAGCTATCTGCACGCTGAACACTTACAGTATTAAGACTGAAACAAATGTCAAGAAACTCTCTTCAAACAGCTATCAATGCTGACTTTGAATCATAAGGAGACAAAGTCAGTGAAAAAAAGATTATTTACTGGTTGAAATATTTCCTCCGAGGTGATTCATCAGTCAGCAATCAGTGTTACGGGCTGCAGATCTAGCTTGGCTGCCAAAATAATGTGTGTGCTTTCTCTATCTCACATGAAGCCTTTTACTCCAGTGGGGAAAAAAATGATGCAAAAGCTTGCTGCTCCCCTCTCCTCTGCTTCTGTTTGCCCTTAAAATACCAAAGATTTCAGGAGCTGTGGTTGTTCTGAAGCAACAATGCAACTGTGTGGTGAGCAGCATCAGTCATCTGGATTAAAAACGCCTCTAAACATAGAAAAAAAAAAAAAAAGTGTTTTAAGCCTGGATTATTTTAATGATCCAGGGTTCTGTGTGGCTTTGCTCACCTGCATCAGTGCAATAAAGAGGACGTGCCCAATGCTCTCTGAGATGCCTTGGGGTCTCCAGTACAACCATTCAAGACTGGTGGATGTGATGTGGGGTCTAAGGGACCTGCAGCTTTGTGGGATGGCAGCTGGAGGCCAGGCAGAATAGTCCTGTGGTCTCAAATGGCACTGAACACACCTCTCTTTAGGAAAACTGATTTTATTCAAGTGAAGACTGCTTGGAGAATGCCTCAGCCCAGCTGCCCGGTTCCCTGAACTCCACTGACTATGGCAGGAACACAGATTCCTGGCACGTGCTTGTCTGTGAAGGCTTCTTCATTTTGAACTGAATCCCACTTCTTCCTTTTGTTGATACAAAGCTGAATTTCCTTCATCTTCTGAGCCCGAAAACAGGACAAGATACTTCGTGTCCTTTAGGAAACCCGGTAATACCAGAAACAAATTCCTATGTGATTCCAGGACAAGTTCCTGTGATTTACTGCTGAATATCTTCTGCTTGAGAGCAGGAGAGAGAAGGAGACTCAACTACTCCTAATCAGAAGATACTGACCTCAGTATCTGTGTTCCAGGCAGATCTAGATCAACACAAAATGTAAGAGAAAAAAATAAGATGAAAAAAAGCCTAACAATAGTCTGTGCTGCTTGCTGTCAAACCACAGCTGCAGGAATTTTGAAGTAACAGCGTGACTAAGAAGATAACTGTGATTTCCCAAAGGATAAAGTGTTGTCTGCTGAAGTAGGCAATAGATTAGAGCTTTATTTTAGGAATCCATGCAAGTGCATATTTCTCTACATCTATTGGCGAAAAATATCTAATGAAATGAAACCATGCGAGTTTTCTGCTAAGAGCAGGAGTTGTACAGATGGTAGTTGAGGTAATTAACTCCTGATACACAGGTTTCATCTAGACCAGAAATGGCAATATGACTATAAAGTGAGATACACCACGATTTACAGCTATTTAGCAGTACTCACCTGCATTTCATACTTCAGGGTCATGTGGAAGCACCAAGATCCCAATCCCACGGCTGAAAACAAACCAGAACCGTGGTTATAACACAAGTCTACGTAGAAAAATTGCAGGTGAATTAAACTAAAAACAAAATTTACCAAAAAAAAAAATTAACCATTGGCATCCCACCTCTGGAAAACAAATCCAATTTTCCTTGGCTGCCTGCTTTATACTTGTCACCAGTGATATACTTGGATTTTGGGGGGATGGGGAAGGTTTCCCTGTCTCCTACAAACTAGAACGATCTCAGTTGAGAGTAGGAGTGGAGGGAACCAAGAATGAATGGAGTATTTTTATTCTATCTCCTTTTTTTAGTACATTAAGATTTATTTGCCTCAAACCTTCTCTAATGGAAAGTATCGTTCATACACAGTAGTCCTGGAAGTCTGTGATATTTCTGCTTTTTGTACAGCTTTAAAATGTACATTTTACAAGCAGCTTTTGGCCAGCGATAGAGGCAGAACTGAATTGTTACTAGAGCTCAGAGAATCAGAAATCCTGCATCCACAAAAGCCATGCAGTATGGTTTCATTTTGTGAAATAAGATCACCATTTCCAAGCTTTCTTCTCGGAAAGTCAACCTTCTATACAATGCATTTTATCTAAAGTATGTTCAACTCTGAATTTATCCTGAAATTAATTTATGAGATGTATACTTCGCCTATAGAGAGTTGTTTTTTTTCAGTTAGACGAAGACAATGTGTCTTGGAAGTTAGGTTTCATTATTTAGAGCAAAGCTGGTTGAGTATTTAATGTATCCTTCATTACTTTGAAATGTGAACAATTAAACACTCTCATTAGGCACTAGCTCGTTTCTATTTTTGCAGGAGTAAGTACATTAACTTGATGTCTTGTCTTCCTTCAAGAAATTAGGCTTTACCTCAGACTAATTTCAGCAAAAGCCCAGCATTTCCCACTCAGTCCTTGATGGCTGGGCAGTGCTGCTGTGCTCTGAGATGTTTCTTTAGATGATTTTAGACTACGATTGTGATTATACACACTCAACCAACTCATTTAAAAAAGCATGTAACATATAAAATATTTCCAAACAATAAGCAATGCCTGTTTTAACCTTCATTAAGGTTTTAATGAGAAATTCTCCTAGCTCTATTCCTAGGTAAACACAACAGATGACGACCATTATTCACTCTGAAGAAAAACCACATTAAGATCATCATTAAAACAGCACCACCCATTACATTACCCTGGCTGTCACTGTGATTTCAGTATCTTCATGATACAATACCTCGCAATTTTTAACAACTATAATGCTCAAATATGGACAAAATCATTGCAACTCACAGAAATTGTGTTTCATTTAAAATTAACAAAACATCTCGTTAGGTTTCTTTTGTTTCCTGTTGTCACTTTTTAACGCTATTGGGAATATAAATCTCAACAAGCTGTTGCTGAGCACACTCCTCCCCTTCCTGCTACATGATTAGCAGCAGTTATTTCTGGCTTGTTTTCCCTCTCCAGTCTTTGTAAAAATCGAAAACGCTGCAGATATTAAGTGTTTCAGGTCATTAATCCCGGGACTACAAATAATCTCTAGAAATTGTTGATCAAGAAACTGCTGTGTCTGTACCCTGATCACACCAAGGTCCTTCTTCTTTCTGAAAGTTTGCTATGCGCTGGAGAGCTACAAATAAAATAGTTATCTAAAACAAAGAAAAGTTTAAAGAGAACCATCACAAGGCCATTCTTAAAATAAAAACCTTTACTGGAAATGGCTGTAATTCTGCTCGCAGCAGTCTTGATGGAGCATTAACAACATCTCCTCCAACCCTGCTGGAACTGGGCACAGCAGCATCTTTACGAGGAGATGGTTTAAATGATGCCTAAAGAATGAAATGTGGTTCTTCACTTACCCATTTATACCTGCTTACTGCAGAATAACGTAAAAAGGCGAAAGTTGAATGAGCTAAGAGCCAAATTTCTTACTTTCTACCTTTGGCTTATCTGCTGGCTTAACACAGAACTGTAAAGAGCTTCATGAATCTGGTCAAAATTTAAAAAAATAAAAAGGAAAATGCATTAAGAGATGATGAACCACAACGTAGGTGATGCTCTGCCTCACTGACACTACCATGCAACTTCCAAGCTTCAGCAGAAGGCAAATAATGTCTTAAACCACACACGCTGTGCTGAGTTGCTGTTTTGTGGCTCAGTGTATCTGAGTTCAGCGCTGAAACTTTTCAAAAAGGGAAAAGAAGAAACACCTATAACATGCCAAGTGTTGCAAGGAAATCTGTACTTCCTCTGATACGCTCAGTACACATCACCTCTATCTGTCAGGCTTAAAGCAAGCTTACAAGGGGCTCGACCTGTATTTCTCTCCAATAAATAGTGGTTTATTGCTTAAGCCTGGGTGTCTGTGTGTGCAGCTTCTACGTGCAGATCTACCGGAATGCAGCTATCTGCAGATGTACTTTTTATCACATAATAACTTCAGGATCAAGGCATTTCTAGGGAGTGTTGGCTTCACAAAACCACTGCTGCCTTGAGATGTTCTACCAGCTTTGTAATTTTCACAAGACAAGTGATCACGATCACAGCAATTCCAGTGCTTTTTAATAGAAGCAGCTTCCCCATATAGCCACTGACAAGCTGAGCAACAGATTTAATCCTTATCTTGTAAGCAGAAGTTACCATTTTTCTCTCCTTTTATTTCCTTTTGGAAAGGAGCTCAACTCACCAAAAACTTCCTAGCAATTGGGAAGTTTAACACCATTTGAAGCAACACTGTTTATGACAAAGAGGTCGTTGATGAACCACTCCAGTTATGAGGGATACACGTAAATAAATGCGTATTTATTTTACTGTGCTCAAAACACCGAGATTTCAAGGCAATAACCATACTAGAAATACTTATGCCTGAGATCCAACTCCAGATACACACCAAGTAAACTCTCAGGATTTGAATCTGAGAGTGACCTTAATAAATCTTAAATTTTCAGTCGTTTGAGGAAGAATTAAAGGTGTCTTAATTAACTGTCATTCATTTTTGATATAAGACTGTCCATCAGCATTCAGAATTTTTTATCACAAGCCTAAGCCTTTATAGAAAAATCAGTTTGTTAGGATTTCATAGATGTGAATTTAAGCTGTACAGGTCCTACACTAAACATTATTAAGGGCAGGGTGGATGTTAAGGGCAGGCTCCACGTACAAACACATTTATTTTGCTATCTACACGTGTACTAGATATCATAACTACACAGAGCTGACTGAATCTGGAGCTGAAACCCAAATACAGTTTCTTAAAATAATGGAGCTGAACTAAAGAGGAGCAACATGCTGCACCGTGAACAGCCGAAGAATGAAACAAGAAGAAAAAGCAGAGTTAAATGAATTATTTTTATTGAATTATTTTGTTTTCAACACTTAAAAATGATTTCCCCTCCACAGCCTAAGAGACAGGAGTGACCCTGAGCAGCTCCCAGGCACCATCCAGCAGCCAGAGGAACCCTGACAGTGAATTTGTACACGGTCACCTCGTCTGGGAGGCTAAAATGAACAGACATGGGCTGTTCCATGCTGCTTGGCTTCAGCACTCAGGAATGTCCCTGAGCACGTCTGATTTACAAACACTGACATGGCTTGTGCACCTCCTCTTTGGCTCTTAGGTAACAATAAGGGAATTAATTTCGGGTGAAGGACTTCTAACAACTCATCTTGCAGATACAGAATTTCAATGGAAATAAAGTTCAGAAATAAATACAAATATATTCAAATTAAGACCCTTGTAGAATATAAACCATTTGGGAACCACAAAGGTGGAACCTGCTAAAATGCCACAGCACCAAAATCCCAAATATCTGCACATACTTTGAGGCAGCAACAGTCTGATTTGTCCTACCTGCTTTGTGAGATGCAAAATGCTAAAGTAATTGCTTAAGGTTATTCTTAGTAATTTTAGCTTGGTTATTTTCTATAGTTCTCCAAAGCTTAAAAATCTGATCCAGCTTGTGCTGAGTTCACTGACAATATGCCCTTTGAGCTGAAGCGCAGCAGAAACGAGGGCTGGGAACAGCGTGCTGGATCTCAAAGAACTTGCTGAAAAGCACAACTCAGCCTTGGCACCAGAATGAACAAGGAATTCATTTAAATAGTTACTTAGAAATCCCCCTTCTCGTCCTGCCAGCTTGGGATCTTAGCACGTACGTGAAACAAACAGTGCCCTCCTAATTCAATAGGCACTCGGTTCAAAGAGGAAAATTGTAGGGTATGAAGTGAAGCACTGAGCACAGCGTGCTAAAACACAAAGGAGCTGACAATCAGCTAAATGTCTGGATGCATCCAAATGAAACAGCTGATTTGGATCACAACAATGTCTAGAAACAACATGTCTTATGTTCTCAAACGCCAACAGATGGAATTGCAGCGGCCGCTTTGACAGCTGCCTCAACTTCTTGTAAAATCTCAGTAATCAAAGTTGTTAAAACCTAACTAAAGTGTCCACCTCCATCTTCGTAGCAGAATCGTGGAAGACTTTCTGCTTTAACAGAACAACCCACTGATGTTATTAGCTAGTTAGCAGTTCTACTCTGTGGTCTTTTAACGAAGTATGGTGCCTGAAGTGAAATCAGCAGTTTTGTGCTAAATTCACTGTTCCTTTATGGATTCAGTCTATTTCTTTGTAAGAAATTACTTACACAGAGTGAAATCTGTTAAATGAAATTGTTGTAAGGAAAAAGCATTCTCTTGCATTTTCTCAGAAAAATGTATTTCTGTACACTTACCCTCTCTTCTCACTCATTCACATGCAGAGAATGCTAACGGTCTTGGCACGTTTCAACTATATTTAAAATTCTATTTAGCTACTCATTTACTGCTTTATTCGATAGTAGAACACATGTTAAGAGGTTTGTGATTTCAAAGCATCCTATCCTGTTCCTGTTTTTTCACTAAGAAGTGATAAAGCTGCCTACATCCCGTTTTTTTTTTTTTTTTTTTTTTTAACTGCTGTAAAACATTCCACTGAAGTGGAGACAAAACAGAAGAGAAACGTTTTGAAGACTGACCTGAAACGTTAGGTCCCAAGACAAGAAATGCTCGTATGGCTTGACTTTCATTATCACTACGGACAGGAGCCAAAGGCTTCTGCCCAGCTAAAGAGGAGCAGAGCTCAGCTGGAGCTCAGGACTGCCCTTCAGCACTGCTACCAAGTCTGGATGCTGAGCTCCCCTTCCCAAAAACCAAGAACAGTACAAAAAATGTTTAAAAAATTATGTATCATAAACAAAGACAGACTTCTTTTAAACAGTCACATTAAATAGTACACAAGAAGCCCATTGAGGGCTGGAAATCCTTCTGGCAATCTTGGTGTGACATCCTGATATTCTGTTCAAATACTGGCATATTTTACCCATCACAAAGCATTACTGGTGGAGGCAGCCACTATTTATGGTAAATACTGAGACTGAAATGCAGGTATTTTTTCCATTTTTCAGTTTAAAAAAAAAATGGTAGTATAGGATACTTTGGTTCAAGAATAAGGGAAAAGTCAACTTCAGCAAGTGCTTAGTTTCATAATGTCTTTTAAGAAGGAAACTTTGACCCTCAGAAATTCCTTCTACCAAACTATTTTATACTGGGACAAAAATGAATAACCATAAAACGCCTACAAATGGCCATTTGGAAAGTGTTCAGAAACTTCCACGGCTGTACATTGCTGCTGCTTTTCTTTATTATTATTTTTTTTATTATCAAAGCTGAGCTGGGTCTCCAAGAAACTGAAAAAACCCTGAAGCTGTACCTAGCGTATGTTACAGCTTCATTGGCACCAAGAGTATGTTTAGCATATGAGTATCTGCTTTTCAGCAGTGTTTTATCAAAATACATGGGTATGCCAGTCGTAGAAGTAACATTTACAGTAAACCAGTCTCTCACCACTGAGAAGACTGAAGGAGATTGCTTCCCCAAAGACGGGAGCTACAGCAAACACAGAAATCCCGTGAAACACAAATTCTGTGAAATCCACTTCTCGAGACCAACTGCCAAGTCTGAATCATCTTAAAACACCTCCTTTCCACATAAGGAACATGATTTTAAGTTATATGAGTGAGATTCTAAAGGGAGATGTTTCTTTTCTGTATTTTGCCATTTTAGAAAGCAGTTCACAATGTCAGGTTGTTCTTCCATCCCTGCAAAGCTTCCTAAATACGATGGCAGTCAGGTTGTTGGGTGGTATGTGCCAAAGAACTGAACACAAATTCCAACTCATGAAAGAATGCCTCTCCAATTCCTCTAAGATCTTTCCCATTTGTTGTATTACTTTCCCACAGAAGTGTTAAAACCCACACTAATACAGCATTAAACTGCTTGAAAGCAGGACCACATACCCTCTGTAAACCATCAGAGGGCACAGATGCCAGAAACGGATCACTTTAAAACCTCATGAAGTTATTTAGTGAACTCTAACTTCATCCCTCTCCAACAAATGCCACTTCCCTGTTAACACAAACCTCAATTTTATTATACCGTTAAAGTTTCCACACGTAGTATTTGGATTCTAGTACTCGATTCATTCACATTCAGATACTGTTCATTGCACATCTGGGTTCTCTTTAGAATGAAAGAGCAAATTAAGTGTTACACATACCTGTAAGACACAAATAGGCAGCTAAATACCGTTTTTCAAGGCCATCTTTATAGGTCTGAATCGCACCATAGATTGGAGGTAGAATGAAAATCAGGTTACTCACTGTGTTCCCTGTAGGACAGAAACAAAAAGCAGAGGTTTAGAACTGGGTACCGGGCATTTTAAATAAGCACAGCTACGTTCATTCATTAAAGGCTGCTTCTACAGTTCCCATCCAGAACGCTGCCCCTTTTTGAAACTGTCTTCTGCTTTCATATGTAACACGTGGTTAAATGTTGGTACAACGTGGTTAACTATTTGAAGGCTAAATGGTTCTCTTTTGTCCTTTTACACGTTTGGAGAGCAATAAAAAAAATAAATTAACTGGAAAGGTTGGCTTAGATGGTGGTAGGGTTACCCTGATCGAACAGCACATGAATTAAAACCCAGCTCCTTAAGGATATGACAGCCCCAAATATGGTTTTCAATGGTTTTCCTTCCCTTAGCTCTCTCCTCCACACCACTTTCAAGATGCTTTAAGGTCACAAAGTGACCCGTTCCTCAACAAAAGCTCTTCGGTCTTCCCAGAGCACACAGAACAAACCTGAGGTTGAGCTGCATCACAGATCACGCAAGATCATGGACTGCAAGAGGGCATGATAAGGACCAGCAAAAAGCAGTCCCTAATGCTCAGCATGGCAGGCAAGTGCCAAAGCTCATCAAGAGCTCCAATACCAGAGGGTAGGATGATGCTTCCAGCACCGGGAAAGACAAAGAAACCTTTCTTTCCTCTTGTTTTCTCATTTCAAGACCACTCTCCCACTCTGACAGGTTTTCAAACTGTCGTGGCCATCACAAAAGCGCAATGAAATGGTAAGAAATGCAAGTGAGGCAAAAGGAAATGTAAATTTCTGAGCAGAAGGGACGGAGATTCAACCTCTGTGCCCAACCACAAATCCTAATTTTGAGAATAAAAGCTTTGTAACGGGAATGAGATGACGTGCAATTTGAGAAAGAGCTGGTATAGAAAAAGGCAGAACACCATTTACATTAATTAAGCTGCAAATTTTCACATGCCATCAGTTAAATATATACAGTTAAAGTTTTAACTCTGATTTCCAAATATCTCCATGACAAGTACGATACATGAGGATACAGAGAGGCCAAGAACAATTATTTCTGCCTTTTTTGTTTGGCAGAAACTCCTGGAAGCATGTAAAACACAGAATGAGAGTGAGCAGACCGCGTCTGAGCACATCCAAGCACCTGCTTTTCAGATCTACCCTCCAAGATCCATACCAGAGAGAAGTGGTAACTGCCAGACTACGATCACAAAACCCCAAGGTATGTTCCCAGCATCTCTGGGAACAGAAATCCCTATTTTACAGGTTTACAGGAAATTTAACCCCTGGCAGAAGTGGTTATTTCAGGACCCATGGTAAGAAGCCCACCCAGTCAGCCTTAATAAGTTAGCTTTGTAGATCCAACAAATTAAATCCAAATCTCAGTTTGAGATACTCTTCTTGACCAGATAAGCATCCCATCCAACACGAACCCTTCTTTACTGATTTAACATCACCTCCTGCACAACCACGAGCCTCACCAACTTATGACAACCACGCCGGAGATGTCATTCCTCAGGGCAGCTCCACAGGGAGGTTCCCCCACAGAACAGAAACCCAGCTGAAATCAAACCAGCTCTGTAAATATGTTCAGGTTTGTACCAACCCAGAGGTTTTTCGTGCCTTGTTTCTTGGGGGAAGCATTAACCTCTTGCAGCGTTCCTGCAGGGATGCAATGGGCAGGGATTTGCTCTCTCCAGAGACCAGGCTTGGCAGAAAGCTGCTGCAAACCAGGGTCCATCGCCGCCTCCTCCCATAAACCACACAAAAACATCATTAAAATGACGTTTTAATCTTAAAAATCTTAAAAAACAAAGTAAAGGCTACACCCAGACCAGGCAGCAAGTCTGTTGCTTTCAGGAGGAGCTCTCAAACGCACCCATTTCACGGAGATCTTATTAGACATCACATAAACATCATTGTTTTAGGTTGTTTTATTACGCAACGGGCAAAAAGCTGGCAAAAACCCAAACCTGCAAGCGCCGAACAAAAGAAATCCCGCGCTGCTTGTCCCTGGGTGGGAGGGAAGGCACGTGACAGCCACGGAGATCTGCAGCAGGCTAACAAGCCTAAACGGACACAGGAACGCAGCAAAGAGATGCCTCCGTAGGAAAGCAAAGGTCTTGACACTTCCTGCAAAGCTGTAATTAGGTTAAATTACGGGAAATTTATGAGCATTTAATCTAGGAGCATCTTGCTGGGAGAGGAAATACCGGGGGCCTAATGTAGCTGTAAATCCCTGCCGCTCCTTCTCGGCGCTTTCTGGCCCGTATTGTTCAGTCCGTTTGCAGCACGGATTAGGCATGCCTATTTGCAAAACAGTTATTGAAAACTGGGCTTTTTTTTTTTTTTAATTTTAAATAAAGGAATTGGGGGTAGGAGAACAATGAATGAAGTACTCGGGCATACTGCTAGGAAAATTACTTCTTTCAAGAAGAAAAATTACAAGGCCGCTGTTAAACCTAAGGTCCCCCGGAGTGCAGATTTCCTAGAAGTCCTGATAGTCTTTGCAGGATTATCCTCACAGAATAGCTCAAATTAAAGGGGATTTTTAAAAATTTCTTAACTAATTCCATCAAAAACGGCAGCGAGACATGCCCAGAGATTAGCAAACAACACCAAGAAAGAAGGAAAAGGCCACACAAGTAACTGCAGCCCTATTACTCCCAAGTTAATTAGCGAACAAGGACATGAAACAAGCTTTGAAGGAAATGGATATGGAAGTTGAAAATGGGGAAAAAAAGAGCTGACAAAAGAGCTGGCTTTGGGCTTAACTCTGTACTGAATTCTTACATTTCAGTACTGGATTCCTTGGGTACTGGACCAGTACTTGAAATATTGTGACCGAGAACATGCCTTGCCATATGAAGGTGAATCCTTATTCCAAACATTGGATTGATTTATTTGAAGAGGCAGAAAAGAGAACAAAGACTGTACGGTGACAACCATAAGCCATCACTGGAAGGCACCTAAAATTTAAGGCGCCTAAAAGGCACCCTCAAATTTACTTCCAGGATAGGCAGGGAAATAGCAAAGTCTTCACGAAAGCCAGCAGTGGAAAATGATGTTCTGTTTTTACCAATAAATGGAAAATTATGTCAGGAGCATCACTCAGCTGCGAGGATAAGGTGGGAACCTACAGTATGGGAAGGGACAAAAACGGTTTAGCTCGCTCCCCTCGCCCAACAAAGCCTGGAGGGAATGAAACTGTGCTCTGCAAACATACCATGGATAAATGCCAAGGATCCACGGGAGCTGTTTGAACTAAAGAAATACTGACAAAGGAAGAAATAAACTAACCTTTAATAAATGTGGAGTAGAGCTGTATCTGTGTTTCACACACCTGCATGCCGTGATACCAACGCAAGAGTAAAAAACACCAAGCTTTTTGTTTTGTTTTACTATGCATGTTCATTCAATCATCCTCAGGTCTTAAAAAATATATATATACAGTACCATAAATGCACAGAGATCTGTACAAGGACTGAAATCACATCACAGTCCAAAATTATAAGCAAAAACTTGGAGAGGAAACAGTATTTAAAAGCTAACATGGGCACAAAATATTACTTATTCTCATCTGAAAAGCTTCATGGAGCTGGAGTACACAAATTTGAAGGACCCTAGTTTTATAACCTATTTTCCCCCAATATGTAGTCACTTCTACATTATAAGTCATTTCTGCAATAAATTTGGATGAGAAGTCAAAAGGATAAAACAAGCTACGTTGTAGATACATCAAGTAATAACAGAAGGTGGTCATAAAGAAAATACCTTGCAGGATGTAGAAGCATCAGGAGCACTGCACATGGAGCTAGGATACAGGAGATGTTTTCAGCAAAGGAGGAAAAGTGGTATTTAAAAGCAGCAGAAAAATTATCACCTCCTGCTCTGTGACAGCCAAAAGTTGGTGTGTTATCAGTGTTATTCTCATCCCAAATCCCAAACACCGCACTGTGTGAGCCCTTACGGAGAAAATTACCTTGATCCCAGCCAAAACCCTGACAGAGATCCTTCCTCCTGTCCAGTTTTATGAACTGGCATTGACCTTTTCAAACATAAAAGTGTTTTCAGTCTCTTGCTCACTCTCACACTTTGGATTTCTGTATGGTTTCTACAAGACCCAAACCCCAACAGAAATAACTGTTACCTCCAGACAGCAAAGAATTATTATTATTTTTTTCCAGTTTAAAAAGCTGGCTATATATTAAAAGCTCATTTAAGATCAGAACTTATACTGATGATATTAATCACAGGCTTTCAGCCTACCCTTACAGACAACTGCAGCTCACGGTGAAACACAGGAGAGGACAGGGGCTGCTAATTCCTAAAAGATAGACACCTAAGCTCCTATAAAGCCAAAGCGTCCCCTTGTAATTACAAATTAAATGAGATTTTGAGGCTGATAAAGTCTGTTCCATTGCACGTGAGTCACAAGGCACGGCACAGTCAGTTTTAGGGCACTACCTGGCTCCTGGAGCTTTCCCTTTTTCCATCCCTGTATGAAAAAAACGAACTGGTGTTAACAAACAAAGCCTGTCAGATGGTTTCATGACACACGCAGAACTTGAATCATCCTTCTAGAGGATTTCAGATGCAAGCTCTCTGTCACAGCTCGTGTTTCTGGCATCATCTCTGGCAGCTCTGGTGCAAATTGCAGGGTTTACCAGACGTAAAGAGCTTGGGAAGCAATATGCTGGTGTGGGCGTGTAGGCGACCACCTACCATGGGAATACCTTCTCTTAAAGAAGACTTCTTGTGGAAGGATCTCCAGGGATACGAAACCAAAGATGAGCACGCTCAGAGAATATCAGCAAAAGAACGGCACAAAAAGAGCAGTCCTGGGGCCCTGAGCACCAGGAAGCAACAAGACAGAAAGGTTTTGGGAAATGAGATTCAAATCTTCACCTCCACCAGCCTTTTTTAATATCTGCCTCTTCCAAATCCACAATAACCGCGCTTTGGAGGGTCAGGAAATGAATCTCCCGTCTCTATTTGATATTTCTAAAGGGCCTCGAGGGGAGAAAGACGAGTCATCCCGACGGGAGCTTTGCCAGGAGGTGATTACCGAGCTCCCTGCTGCATGATGCGCGTGAGATCGATGTCAGCTTCGCAGATCTACCCTTAAAAGAAAAAAGGGAAGCAGGGAATGCTTTTAAGTGATGAGATCTGATTCCTGCCTCTTGTAATTCCTCTGGTCTCCTTACCAAACCCTAAGCAAGCCTTGATTTCGTTTACCTGGCCCTTAACTGAAGTTGCAGCTTGTGTTAGCCGCCCCGTCTCGAACAACAAAATGAGAAAACACCACCTGAGGAAACAGCGAGGCAATTACTACGCATGAAAACTTCCTGAAGAACCATAAAAACAGGGACAGATAAATAACAACTCAAACTAAGGGGTTATCAGAGAGACCGTATGTCCCTAAGTGTTTAAAAAAATAGAAATCTAAAAATCAATTTTTGTATAAATCACCAGAATTGTAACAGTGAGCTCTGTAGGAAGACAAAACACAATAGGAAAATGTGATAGTGTAAGCACATCACAGAAGAACACTGTATTAACCCAGCTGTGTATAGACCTTGGCAATGTGAAATCCCTCTTGGCATACCACCGGGAGAAAATACAGTGGGGAGAAGCCAGAGGGCTTCAGATAAGAGCAACACAGAGCACTACAAAGGAAAAGAAAGATTTGGAGAAGAGAAAACAGCTACCTAAATGCTGGCCAGGCAGCAGCTACAAGCAAGGGACACAGAAGTCAGCAGGTTTACAGGGTGCAGAGATTGAAAAAAAAAACACATTTGTATTACTAAAAAAGAGCCTTTTAGTCAGCATTGACGAGGAAAAGGGAAATTCAGGTGGAACACCCAGAAGCTGAGTTTATTTGGAAACCAGGTTTTCTCCCCAAAAGAAGTCCTGGAGCAGTTTCAAACGAGCCTGGACAACACGCCACAAGGCTGTAGATGAAGATGAAGCAGATGCAGTTGAAGTCCAGGAGTTGGATGATCCTTGTAGGTCCCTTCCAGTTCGGGATATTCTCTGATTCCATGAATGCAGCACCGAGAACCTGTGCTTTGAGGTCTCCTAGGCTGCTTCCCCCTTACTAGGTCTCCATTTCTTCAGGATACGTGGATGTAGGCTGGCAGCCTTCCAGACAAAACGTGCCCAGGTGAAGCATTTCAGTGATTTAGTGGCTTGGGGAGAGGCAACAAGGTAATTTTAGGGGGAAAAAAGTGATTAATTATTAACAAGGCAATTTGATTTTTATTCGCCGTGCTCATTTCCGAGCGGTTCCAACATGCTGGGTCAAGCAACACATCCTGATTTATGGCCTTCCACGCTTCCTGCCCCACAATTCGCCCCCCTGGCATTCACCGGGCCCGTTCAGCCAATATTTTCGCAGACTTCTTTACCCCGATCACGGCATTTTGTGTTACATTTGTGCTCTTCACAGCAATCAGAGTGCGGGAGGTAATTAGGAGAAAAAGCTCTCAACGCCCCTGACTAACACCGCACGCAGGAGAACGCTCGGTTCAAACCTGTGAAGCGTGGGTGGATTTTCTAAGGCACAAGCCTCTCTTTGGTATGCAGGGCTTACAAAAGCACTTGTTATTAAACTGCTTCGGGATCGCCCTGGGTTACAATCAAGCCATCCTTTCCTTTCCCCTCACCTCTCTGCCAAGTGCTTCGCTGCCGTGTAGTGCAGAAAATTAGGCTCTAATTGGCCCGGCACCCACCTTGCTTCTCACGGATGTTATACTAAAAATAAAACAAATGCATGCCAGTTAATGCTACACAAAAGGAAATCTTACAAGTCCGTGCATTTCTTCACCAGAATCCAGCATCTGTGCAATCCCATAAGTACAATATTCGAGTTCAGAACACAGATTTCAACTCAAACGTTGAAACATTCATTGCTGGGCTAAGAAGTTTTCGGTTTTCCCTCTCAAATCTAAAACAGATCCATCACCTGTTTGGTTTCTGTTATCCTCAAACCTGCTTGGTTTCTGCTTATCCTCAACACCCCTGCAAGAGGAAGATGGGTTAAAAGAGGGTGCCTGAACCCCAAAGAAGCCTCCCCAAAACCAAAGCCAGGACTTTCAAGCACCAAAGTGTTTCTCTGGCCACTAGACCATCCTCACCTGCCACAATAAAAATGAGTTAATTTACAAGAGGTGATGTGGTTAAGTTTTAGAGTGAAGGGTCTGAAAGAGTAAGGACTGTACACTTTCCAGAAACAACATTGTTATGAGCAGTTCTTACAACGTGTAGCATAACAGAGTCCTCCTTCTCCTGGAATTTTATTGCAAAACGAAGGAAAAGTGTCTGACAACCAAGAACCTGAACGGTGATTTTTCTGAGGAAGGATGACTGATTTTTCTTTTTTTGAGGGGTTCGCTTGAAGCCCTTCATGACACCAGTCCGAGATCTGCATGAGATGGTCCTTCTGTTCCTCAGAAGGGGGTCAAGAACAGCTTTGGAGGGCAGAGGACAAAACGTGGGGGACCAACTGTGAAGTCTACCAGAAAATTAGGAATGCAACTGCAAGGAGAATGTTCTGAGGTGTGGAATAAAGACAGCTACTAGAGCTAAATCAGAATAGCCACGCTTCTCAAAGCCCAGCTCTGCTAATTGTCTTACTACGGCTGTAATGATGGCAATGCCACCTAGGCCTGCCACAAGCACAGGGTATTCTGAAGCCCTAATAAGTGTTTTGGGGGTTTTGAAGGGACCACTTCACTAAATGTAACTGTATTTGAGAAAACCAGATCACCAAAATCTACCCTTGGTCATTTTTGGAGTTTGCAAGAAGAAACCTGGACGTACAGGGTGATGCAAACCTCCTTTACAGTATATTTTCCTTTCCAATCCAAGATACCCACAGATAAGTAGTCTACAAGAAATAAATTTGCATCCCAATAAGCCGCTGTGCCATCCTGTCACCTCTGAATGTTGCTTTCCTGGAACATGGGAAGCCTCGTGGAAAAGAGAACAGAATTTCCCTGGGAAATGTGCACCTGAGACGACAGCGAGCAGACCAATTAGGCTGAGGTACACCTGGAAGGATTTTGCCAGTAAATCTGAAGTTAAAACAGTCAACACAGACACATCATCTAATAAAAAAATCAATCTACGAAGTGCACCAAAAGCAAGTGCTTACAGCTGGAAAACGCAATCAAAGTCAGGAGCGATTAGGCTGAGATGATGTAAAGTCAGAGCATTACATGCAATAAGCTCATTGCTGAAGGGCAGATTTGCTGCTATTACAGCCTTGAGTGGGAAACAAAACGTCTCTTAAATGTTATTTTAAGCCAGGCTGCAGATGTCAAGCAGGAAGGAGACAAGGAAGAAGAGCAGGCTTGCTCTTGAGCCAGTCCTAAAATCAGAGACCGATATGTTACAGGTATCATCCATGGCATTTCCATCAGGCTTGATTCCCTCCTCTTCACTTTTCTCCTACCGTGCTGGTTTCAGCCTCCCAAATCCATGTCCAGGGTCTGCACCGGTTCCTCCAATCCTGGGGCTCTGCCCGGAGCAGAAAACACAGCTCTTGGCAGCTGGCATCTGTCTGTCCTCACCCTTCAGCGCCTGGAGGCACCGTAGCTGCTCCCTGAACGATGAGTGGCAGAGAACAACTCGGATTAGTGCTCTTTGCCAGCCAGTTGTAGCTTTAATTTAAGCAGCCTTGCTTCAAAATCCAAATCCTCTTCCTTTCCTTCTTTTCTTCCTGCTGCTGTGGATTTCCCCTGGGTGCTCTGCATGACCGAAGTCTCTCCTGCTGGTTTTTCACGCAATTCTTCTGCATTTTGCCCCGGATGGATGGTGGAGAATTAAGAAGAAAATGGTAGGTGACAAAGTGGGTAAAAAAAAGAGCACATCAAGATGATGAAACCAGTGCACAGCAGCCTTCACAGCACCGGTTGGTGGCACTCCCTCTCTCACCAGTAAACCAGGAGAATTCTCATCTTCACGTTAATTTTTCACAGGGCTGCCTCAAATTAAAAATCCCAGCACTTACCACAATGTATGATTCAAAACAAAAAGGGATCTGACCTCAGAAATGGCTTTAACTCTCCTCCTTCAGGCCCAAATACCCAACTTTGTCTCTTTTACACATGCACTCCTCTTCTTTGTGCCACCTGTGAAGCCTGCATCACCTTTCCCAATTAACACCAAGACCTAGCAAGGACTTTCAGCTGTACCTAACTCACTAACCCAGGACTTGAACTATTTCTAATTCCAACTCTATTTTTCACTGCCCAGCTGTCATTTTGAGACAACATCCAGGTTCTCACTTGAAAAATGAAAAGAATAAAATAACAGCAGCTGCCTACTAGCCTTCAAACATCAGCAAAAGCTATTTATCTACGTGCAAATGAAGCTCCTCCACAAGAACAGCAAGATCCAAGTTCAGATCTTGAAGTATCTCACGATCTAAAGCAAATACAGGAAGAGGTACACAGGACATTGAAGGTTCAAGCTTCAGGCAACCCTCTTTTTACCTACACCAGCTCCAGTTCATTCCCGGGGTGGTGAGCATTCAGGCCCACAAAAAGTTTTGGCGCGTTAAGGATGTGAAACAGTTGAAAACCAAACAAAATGAATGAGACCTCAGCACAAATGACAGCCTGAAGACTGCCAGAGGAAGCTTTCAGAGGGCAGAAGAGAAATTAACACAGAAGTCATATGGAGATCAGCACAGAAGAGTTTTAAGGCAAGAATTTAAGAGCTTGGAATGGGATACGTTTAAGAAAAGGAACTAGGAAACATTCCTCTACAGCCTAAAACAGAGAAAGAAGGAAAACAAGGAAAGTTAAATCAGGATGGACGCAGTTTTAGCATTCAAATACCAGGCTGATGTTGGACAGACAACGCTAAAACATGGGTCTTGAAAGATTTAACAGCCACCAAGTCCCAAATGCCTGGGAGGAAAACAACAGCGCTACCGCAGATCACCAAGCCGTGGCAGCTTGTTGAAGTGAAGGCAAACAACAGCTGCTGTATGATTTCACCACCCCGGCGCACTTCTCTGCTACCTCCCAAGGCATCTCCACGAGTCAACGGAGCTGATTCTTCTCAGCAACTCCACTCACCAGTTGGAAAAAGGGACGAGGGATACAAACTGGTGAAGCTCGGCTGGTTTTCACCCTGCTGCTTCCCAGGAAAAGCAGGAATTTTCACCTGACGGCAGCTTGCTGCAGCTTTATGGAGATGGCATCAGCTGCACCCAGCTGCAGGGGGCAGACCTGCAGGTGCCAGGGGCTGCAAACAGCAGCGCTTTGCTTCTGTTCTCTTTTTGAGCTTCTGAGAGCAAATCCAAAGTTTAAAGGGAAGAATTTGCTTCTCCAGGCTGTTTATGCACGCACTGCTCAGTGCACTGTGGGGTTTTTGTTCTCTGTGCTCGCATGGGTCATTTCCACAGCTGCAAAGAGGACTTGGGGGGAAAAAAAAGAGAAAAGATAAAGGCATCAGCTTTTACTCACGAGCAAAATATCGTCTAGCACAACTCTGTACATATAACACCTGAAGAGCCTGCGAGTAGCCTCAGTGCTGGAGCTTGGGGCCAGCATCAGAGCTCCGAGGAAGCCAGACTTGCAGATCCTATTTCTCAAAGCCAAAAGTCAAAAATCTATAACTTGTGAGTCATTAGGTTGAGTCAGGTCTCAAACTAATGACCTGGACCTTGCCCAGCTGAGCCAGCTCCCACTCCTGTCTTCCTCCCCGGCTCCCCTGGGTCGCAAGGAGAATCAGGACAATGTTTCTTGGACTAAGTTTAAGAGGAAAATACCCTCTCTGTCACAGAGACCACTGGAGATCCTTCAAGGGACACACACCACGCATTGCTGGGTCACCCCAAGGATGCTGGGTTCTGGAAATAAGCCCAAAGGAACCAAGGAACAATGCCTCCCCAGCAAAACCAGTACCAACAGGAGAAAAGAATAAAAGAAACTAACACCCCAGGGTACAGCTGGGAAACAGATTCCCTGCTGGATGTTAATCTCTATTCCGAAATCAAGATTGGAATTTCCCCCAGGAAGCTCTGCAACGGTTGAGTCACCAGTTGCTGGAAAGGCAAAGAGCTGGAGAGGATCCTGGTGAGGTTGGGGGGCACCCAGGGTGCTTCTCCCAACGAGAATGAGAGGCAGAGGGGTTGCTCCTGCCTCTTGAGCTGCAGGCACGCTGAGCTCCTGCTCCACCAGGGATTTGCGGGTATGCAGAATGCTTCCTCAGAGGAACTAAGTTAATTAAAAAAAAAAAAAAGTTAGCCTGGTCAGTAACTCTGGATTTTTGAGTGAGCACTTGGAACTTGAGTATTTTCTGTGTGCATTTTCAGTTGCAAAAGGGGTCTGTGCCCAAACCTAAATGCTGCCCATGGGATTCTTGCCTGTATGGGGATCTTCAGATGCTCCCATCAGCTCATCGTAAGAAAACAGATGCTAGAACAACGTTTCTCTGTTTTTCGGGGCTGTAGCATTCTCCAGAAACTTTTTTCTTCTCGACACCTTCTGGCTTTGTACTGCTTCCACAGCACAGCCGAGCACCTTTAATTCATGCAGCAGCTTTGCTTCTTCACTGAGGCTGAAAACCATCTGTAATTAACGAGGCAGGAGTAACGAGGCCCACACAGCCTAACTCAAAGCCATCACAGGTGGGCAGCTGTGCCCTGAAAATCCTTTCAGAGGGTTCTAGCATTATAAATTTTACTTCAAAATATGTATAAAAAAGTAAAGCTCTTTGCATTTTCTTAACCTTTTGTGATCCGTGAAGCTTTCTGTGAGCTTTTTTAGGCTTGTGAGAGAGGGAGACAGCCACATGAACAGTGCTTGCACGCACTGCACGATGAAATGACCATATACTGCTGAGCTGCAGGGACTGAAGACAGCTCCCAGGGTTCCTCTGCACAGTTTTGCCACGATTATTAAATCTTGCTTTTGTTTAGAAAGCATCTTCCCCACTGTTCTGCAAAAGGCTCAAGTAAATATGGAAAATACATTACATAAATAGCAGTTTCAAAAAAAAAAATAAAAAAGGACAAATCCCAAACAGCCTAAGGACATTTTTGTCTTTCAGCTATAACAACTGTCACTAAAGGCTCCTTTAAAGGCATCCAGAAGTCAGCAGCGCTCCTTTACCATGATTTATTTCGCATTAATCTCCCGATTCCGAGCTCCAAATAGATGCTCTGTAAATTCACATCGTGCGGTTGGTAAGCCTCTCTCTGCCTTCGTTTGCACATCGCCAAATTAAATTGTAGAAATGCCGCTGCTCTGTTCCCCTTTGGAGTGGCAGATGTCCAACTGCCAGCTGTACAAGCACCGAGTATGGAGCACTAATTACGGAGTAATCAAACGCGGTGTTAATCCATACACGGGAATTTTATTGTCACTTAATGAGTGCGCCACCATTAGCAGATAAACACACGTGCGGCGTGTTACCGCTGCATCCATCGAGCTTTAAGCGTTTCCATAAGGTGGTGGAGAAAGGAGAGCTGGGTGATTGGGCAAATTTGGGCTTTCCAGAAGCTTTTGGCCCCGAAAGCTCTCGTGAAAACAGAAAGTCGAGCTGTCACAGGGTGACAGGTAGAGCTGCTTCATGGATTAGAAGCTGGCAAAGAGACACAAAAGAATTCAAACATTAATTGTGGCAAAACGCTTCCTGCACCTGGGTCAGGGAAGTTACACGCTCAGATCCATTTCCGTCTTCCAGACTGCGAGGCTGTGGCATTGTCTCCTTTTAAATCACACTTTAGAAATCATCAGTGTCACCATGTCTTTAAATAATTCAGCTGCAGCCAGGCAGCGGGGCTGATCACACCCAATTAATCCTCCCTTCTTCCTTCACCTGCCACTTTATTATTGAAAGGACAGGCAGAGCTCTTGTAAGCCCTTGAAGGCAGACACAGCTGGCTTTATTTCAGGTTTTTATTTGGGCTCACATGGATTGTACCTAGCTCAACAGTCTTCCTCCAAAGCCTGTGGAGAAGGAAGCAGGATGTCCACGAGGCCCAGGTGACAGCGGATGTGGCAGTCAACATCCAATCCTGATGACATTTTCTAACTTTCAGTAAGTTTAGCTAGTTGGTAAGCTCCAAAGCAACGATCCTCATGCAGAAACAGAGATCCAAGTATCTTTGTTGACAGCTCAGCTACTGTTTTTGTAACTTTGCTCGGAAAAGACAGTGGTATTTCTGTGTCACTGTTTACAACACTGGGAGTTCTCTCACGGCGCTGTGTCTCTCTCCCACCTAACCACACAAATAACAGCCATCTTACCCCTTGACTAGATCAGAAATAGGAAAGATTTACGAAACTCTAACAGAAGTGGCGAGAAACGTGGGCAGATTCTTATGATCTGCTTTTTTTTTCCCCTGAAATATGAGTTCCATAAGGCAAGGAAAGTTATGGAAATACGATAAACAAAAAGCAACAGGTTTGAGTGAGGATTACAAACCCCTAGGTACCACAGAGGGCTCTTTTCAGCTTAAATCATCTGTTTAAATCATGCTGCTCTCCACGTTTACAGCAATGGAAATCTACAAACATCGGGTCCGTCCACTTGTTGCCATGCACAGGATGAATGTTTCTCAGAAGGATGAACACAAAAAAAGATTAAATACTTATCACAGAGACATTCAAATCAAAACAGACCCCAAAAACTTAACACCACGTGGGCTAAACTGACCTGAAACATCACCCCCGCTAAAATACGTAACGATTTTGCCCTTAAACAGCAGGACTCACATCCTGTTGTTGAGGTGGGAGGGTGTTTTCCTTGCTTATTATTTGGAGCACAGAAGCTGGGGTAACTCAGCAGCCAGGCACTGGGAGGTGGAAAGGATTAGCTCAAAACAAATGCACCTGTACTGCGTGCCCTCCAGCACACGGGAGTCGATCCAAAGCTCCCGAGGAACCCTGATGAGTGAATTACTCCACCACGCAATAAATTTCATCAGTGAGGGATATGAGAGTCATTTTGGTGCTTAACACAGGTTGGCACGGTAATTCTTTACATCTGTTTTATTTTCCATTTCAACCTCTTTAATATCCTAAGGAAGGACACGGAGCAGTTAGTCATCCTCCTCCACGAGGCAGGAAAATTGGCAAAGTGCAGACCCAAGGCAAGAAAACGCATTTTTTTTGTTACTAAAAAAAAAAAAAAAAAAAAAGACTGTAAATATAAGTCATTGTGTTTGGAGAGAACGCAAATATGAAGTGCTATAGAAACAATGCTGCCCCACGTTACCTCACCTTCACATCTCTGGTTACACACAACCGATTAGCTGCCACCATTTAGTAATTCTTGAAGGAGTGAATGGCAAAGAACAGCACGTAGGCTTCTGGAACACAGCGTAGTAATTTTGGTACAAAATGTTAAATACCACATAGACTTAATTTGCTAACCAAGCTTTCAGTTTGACTCTTCAGCACACTTTAGAGATCTAAAGAAGATCTAAAGAAAACACAGTATTTGTTCTGGAACTACCAGTACCCTTCAAGCTTTGGGCCTCCAATAATTTCTTATAGATTATTGTTATAAATTATTTACAACAAGCATTCAAAGCAAAAATTTTAAGTATGCCACCAACTCAACTGGGTCATATCAAGACAGCAAGAGGTCAGAAACTGATTTTCACTATTCTGGAAGGTAAGTAACACAAGCTGCACGTTTTTAAAGCAGTATCTTCAACAGCAAGATCAAGAATTACCACAACGAGAACTTTGAGCGAGATAAGAAAAATATTTTTGTACTTTCTGGTTTGTTTACTCTCTGAATTTGAGTTTTTGCTAAAAGCAATGAAGCCATAAAGGCACAGCAACTGACAAAAGGCAGTTGGGTCACAGAGACCCCAAATATACTCTCAGCTCTTCTGTTGAAGCATCGAGACTTCAGGACAGCATCTCTCTGATCTTCTAAAATAATTAGCTTCAAATTACGTATTTCAGAATCAGTTGGGAAAGACCCTTCAGCTGCTTTACAAAAGACACGTTGCCAACCCACTTTTGCTGGCTAAGGCTTAATTTAATTACAGTGAATCCACATCCTCAAAAAACAAACACGTATTTCCTCTGACCCTCACAGTGCAGCTACAGAATTATTGCTGAATAAGATCTAAACCATTGTGACTTCTCCACTGACATCATCCGCTGTTAAGCCAGCCCTAAAATACGGCTGGTTTATTTACTGTTCTGCCTTTTAAATTTGGTCCATTTAAATGCTCTAAGTTTAGCACAGCTCTTATATGCAGTTGTTTCAGCACAATTGTGCTGAAAAAAAATGTGGTCCCAAACACTAACACCATCAGGAGGGACCAGACCTTCTATAATTGGTCCCTTTTTCTTCCAAACACACACCTTTCCACTTCCCACCATTAATCCCACCTTCTTTCTCCTGCATAATCCAGAAGCGGATGAAAAATACCAGTTCACGCATCCGACAGCCAGGAGATTATTTCCAAATTTACATGCTAGTCAAATTTATCCTCGCATGGGTGAAGGAGCAGCACTTCCTCTTCCCTATGCAGATTATCTCACAGGCTACTTTTCACCACAAGGAAAACACAAAAATACATACTCTGCAAAAGCATCAGTCTATTTAAGAACTTCCCACTTTGTCCCATTTTAGCGTATGAAGTTCCCTCTTGAGCAGCCATAAAACTACGCGCCAACTTCCCTTTCCCCCCCTGAGTTTCTATGTCGTTTGTGCTAGCGTTTTTCACTCTTTTCCCATTCCCACACTCTGCAACCTCTTTCACAACTATTTCTGGTGGTTCCTCACCCCTGCGTTTGTCACCAGGAGTCCCAGAGCCTTCCCTCCCCTGCCTGCCAAGCTCTTCCAAAGCACTGCAGAAGCATCCCAGCTATGTGAGAGGCATTCTCGGATTGCCTGCTCCAAGCACTTCAGGAGAGGAGAGCCTGTTTAATATTTTTTTTCCTAGGATCTTAATGCTTCAAAAGCAGCCTCTTACCATATAGGTGTGAAGGGTTTGTTTTGCAGGGCAGGGAGTCTGCCTGGTGGCAGCACTACAACTCCTGGTGGTAGTGCTACAATTACTACACCCTTTAAAGTCACAAGACACAAAAACACTGCATTTTTTGGCAAAATATCAGTGACAGAGGGCTTGACCCCTTACCCACTAACGCAACATACCGCGTCTCAAGAGCCATGCAGCCCTGATGGATGACCCTGGAGTTGAAGAACCTCCTTCTTTCTCTAAAGCACGCTTATACACGCACATATAAATCCCTGACTGCCCTGCATAACATAAGTTTGAGGTCAAAACAACAAACTGAAGGACTCCTGAGGTTCCTCAGGGCTGTTGTAACAGGTAAGGCCCACCACCTGCAGCAAAAGCAGCCCTGAGGAACTGGTGGAGAGCAAGGCGCCTGTCGGCTACAAGGACACCTTCTACCTCCCCAAACTATTTCGGTGTCATCCTGCAGAGCTGTGTGGCCTCATGGCACGGTGCCCCGAGTTATTTCCCAAAGAGGGAACCCTCTAGAAATGGGTCTGTGCTGTAAAACCAACTTTATTCCAGCACCAAGCCCCCCAACACCCACCTCACCCCTAAGATGTCTCCCCCTCCTCCTGCCCCACCGCTGCTCGGGGCGCAGCCTAAGGGGAGAGTTTTGGGACAGCGGGTGCCCAAACACCACAGTGAGCTGTGGGAGGAACCATTCAGACGGATATTTTGAGGCAAAAGGGTCAGGAAAAGAGAAAAAATCCCTGCTTCCACACAGCACGGCTGGCTGAGGGGCCTCCGGCCACCGCTACCCCGCCATCTAAAGGGGCTATGGAGGAAGATGGGGGGGGGGGAGAGAAATCCCTTCAGCGGGGCTTCGTGAGTGGGGCGAGGACCCCTCAAAACACCCGTGGGGATAGAGGAGAGGGGGAATAAGAGGGTGAAAAAGCCGGGGCTGGGGTCGGCGGCCACTCACAGAACTCGGCGATGTAGTAGGAGACGGCGTAGTTCTCCTCGCACCACTCCAGGGTGGAGGTCGGGGGGCCCCAATAACCCTCCCGGTCAGCGGCCGGGGCCATGGCGGTGACCGCTCCAGGCCACAGAGGAGCCGGGGAAAGGAGAAGGGAAGGAAAAGAAGGGAAGGAAAAGAGGGGAAGGAAGGTGGCCAGGGCCCGGAGCAAGGCGGCTGGAGGGCGGGAGCCGCCGCTGGGCCCGCCCGGCCGAAGGCGGAGCTGGAAGGGGGGGGGGGGGGGAGCGAGAATTAAAAAAAAAAGGGGGGAGAAAAATGGGGAGTTGTCATGGCGACCGGCCTGCCGAGCCGCCCTCTGAGGGGGGAAGCGTGGCGGCGAGGCAAATTTTGGGGTGGAAAAGGGAAATTTGGGGAAATGCTGAGGGGAAAAGGGCGGCTGGGCGCAGGCAGCGACATGGCCTCACTGCGCTGCTCCCTCCTCACCCCCCTCTGAGTCCCAGACATCCCCCGCAGGGTCACTGTGGTGACATAAAGGTGGTTTTCCCCCCGTTTTCTTCTTTATTATAAAAAATAAAGGCTCGTCATGTGCTGGTGTCTTGTTTTTAAACGAACAGGAGAGCGCTTCTCGTAGTCGTGGGCCGGGAGGAAGGAGGCAGAGAGGTTTTTTATAGCGCTGCCTACTACACGGGGGTTTTCTCTCAGCTGATGCCTTTATTTAGTTCCTCGCTCTTACTACGTGTACTATACTTACACCAGGAATATGCGAAGTGAATATGCAGAGTTCATTTCCAAAGGCAAATGCAAGCTAAAAAGAGAAAGTCTTGAAATGGGGGGGGAAAAAAACGCAAAACTGAAGGCCTGATAACGCTGCGTGCTTTTTGTGTTTCAGGGAAAGGTCCCAAGATGTAACGAGAAGCTTCAGGCAGACCTTGAGTGATCTACCCAGTTGTTACACCTACTGGTCAGTACAATTTATTCTATAAAAACACACAAACTCCTTTTGCCACGTTTTATTTCTTCTCGCTTCCCCTTCCGTGAGCTAAAAAAACCCTCCGGTCTAAATACTGACCTTTCCTAGTGTAAATGCAAGTGCTCCACAATACATGCATCTGTCCTGAAGAGTAACCTCCCTTCTTCGGTTCAACATGTATCCAAGTGCTTTCAACATCATGCAGAAACGCGTTTAACATTTTCTGTAATGATATAAAGCATTCAAAGCAAAATTAATCTTACTGTTTGCAATAATAAAATATTTAGACTGTCAAAACATCATCAAAATCGCTGTGCATTTTTTTTATGCAGACCTGTCTTTTTCTTTTTTCAGAACCAGATTATCTTCCCCATATTCAGACTTTTGAGATTGAGGTCTGGAAGAGCAGCAAGCCGTTTCAAAAGCAAAAACTGGTTGTGAATTTTGAGGAGGAATCTAGTCTGGTTGCTGCACAGTAGCTTTTTGGACTTTTGAATGTTCGTTTCTTATAGTAAGGAAGTTGCTAGGGCTCTGATCTATCTTTTCTTATCATGGTTAACCATATTAAGATTAAAAACTCTTAACAGGAAAATAACTCAAAGTTTGAAATTACAGTTCAGAAACTGAAGAAAGAAATATCCCCCTGACACAGCAGGAGCACAAAATGGGAACAAACAATATGTACCATATTCAGTTACAATTGGTTTTAAATAATTTAAAATATTGATGTTTGTTTCTGTTCTCATCTAATATGCATGCCGGACATGACAAGGTTTGTAATTGCAATAGGAAAAAGAAAGACAGACACAAAACTAGCTGTATAACTAGGAGGATAAATTAATGAAAGATTTTATGGGGTGGGCAATAACTACATGGATTGTTATTCTTTCTATTTTTTTCTAGGTAAGAGAGAGAAAGATAAGCTCAAATGTATAGCTAGCACTTAATTTGAATCATTGGGAAATTTTTACTTGTTTGATGTGTTTCGGTAGTATTCTCCATTTTAATAAACGTTTATTTCTGACTTACTCTGTGGTTTGGATCTCTGCTTTTGAACTCTGGCAAACCTTTCAGTTATTGCACTCAAAGAAGGATAGCATTTAAGAGACAGCCACGAACCATTATAATACATGCTTTTCTTTCTAAAACTGTTTTTTAAAGGTAAATCCATTTTCTACAAACACGACTTTCACTGTCTCAGCTGCTACGATAATACATATTAAAAGCAGTACTTTTCCTCTGTAATGCTTAGCTATGCTTTGTAGTGTAGATTGCCACACTGGATATAATGTGACAGCCTGAGGTTATTTGCATCTAAATGCGTTTTCTCTAACTAGATAGTCAAACCTACTTGTGTCCAGGTGTTATATTTTCTTTGTCTAATCTGTAAGACACACCGAGGGAATATCTCATTTTTGAAGTAACAAGTAAAGAAACTAACACGGAGCTCACAAAGTCCTTATTTTCAGTATCACTAAAAATTTACCTCACATGCCAGTGGAGTAATTTCCCGTGGCTCCTCCTGGTTGCACATGGCAAAGGATCCTCTTTCCACACTGTTTTGTGTCACCCTAAACCTCATGGCCTAAGTGAAAACTAGCGGATCAGTTAATCGAGTCATGTCAGTTTACACCACTAGAGGGATATGCCCTGTAAATTTAGCATGTGGATCCAGTAGTGTTCTGCTTGGGTCTGAGATGCGGCTGCTGTTCCAAAATTGCACAGGTTCAGCTGTTTCTCTTCGTGGTCCATGAAATTCAGAAAATGACACCTGAATGTTAAAGAACTTTTTTTTCTCAATCCCTTCACTATGAAGACACTTTATCATGGCTTGTTCTGCTGGTTGTTTAATTTCTGTATAAAATGAGTCCTAACAAACAGATTGATTAGAACTTATTAGAGCTGCATATGCTGGAAGAGACTGTACATATTCCTTCTCATCAGTAATTGCATGCAAAGGAGGAGATAAAATTGACGCAAAATCTTGAAGATGTTTTCACTACTTGGTTCTAACAATGTTAAAATAAAGGTATCAGTCACTGGTTCAGAAATAAAGCTGGATTTTGTGCTGCAAATTGTCTGGTCATTTTATTTTTATTTTTATTTTTATTTTTATTTTTATTTTTATTTTTATTTTTATTTTTATTTTTATTTTTATTTTTATTTTTATTTTTATTTTTATTTTGTTAATTATGAGCCTGTGCATCTTCTAGTATTGTATTTTAATGGGTCATAGCATATACAACATCTTAGGCATGGAATCCCGAGACAGGCTTCTCAGCTCAAAAAGTTCACGTCCCATGAACACGTCAGCTTCCAAATACTTCGCTCAAAATGCTGTTTTTGGCAGCTTTCTGGCAATTGTCTGCTCTGTACAGAAGGTCATTAACACCTTTACCTCCCCCGAGCCTGATCCTGTGTAACATGTAATTTATCCCGTTGATTTAAATGCAAATAGCATGAGTAAGATGCTAAAAGCAGGATTGAAGAAGACTGAATCAGACTCTTTGTAAAGTGCTTTGAAGTTTAAGGGCACTTTATAAGCACTGTTGTTAGGCTGATGATAATTATGCCTGAAGCAATATCACAGAAACTATCAGCACGTGAATGAATGAAAAAGAAAAGACGTTTCCTAACACGACGAAGGATCTGGTCCAAGAAACTTCAGCAGACTTTAGTAGAACTGATTCCCTATTCATAGGGAATGTAATATTCCCTATTACATAGCTAGGTAAAGCAGGTACGTCTGCTGAAGTTAAATGGAGCGATGCATTTGTAAAGCTTCATCGAAGTCCTACAGCCGTATAAATATTCATGAATTTGCCAGTGCAATATGACTGCTCTTAGTCATATTTTGGGGGATATTGTGTGCATTTTGGCAAGCGGCTGTGGTAGTGGGTGACAGCGTCACAGATTTTCACTCTGGATTCTGTGAGCACCAAGCTCTGACAGGATCAGATATAAATTCAACCACTTGAATAGGGTTGGTGAAAACAGGAACTGCTGAGCACAGCTACTTAGGAAAGGGGGTGCAGCCTACCAAGGAGCCACATTCTCAGTTACATCCACAGTAACTCCTCTGAGTGCAGTGAATTCAATAGAAATATGTGACGGTGTCAGAGGTGAAGTTCAGCTTTGGATTCCCCCACTTCCTGCCAGCCTTCAGTTCTCGTGTCGCCTATGACCCCAACATCCCTCTCGCAGATGGTTTTTCGGTTCTGTATCCAATCCTCAAAGCATTTTTCCTCTCCATCCTTTTCCTCGTACAAACTTATCTGATGGGGTCTGGCACAGACACATCCCAAAGGCTTTCGAATCAAAAGCTGAGGCAGATGGTCACGTCCAAAGCAGGTCCCGTTTTGCTAAAATCAGGATGTTTTGCTTACTCCTAGCAAGGGATTAAACTAAAGCTTATCTGCACGCAGGTTACTACCCAGAATGTTGACAGCATGTGTAGGTATCTCCAAGCACCTGCAGCTTTTCCGTGCATTAAGCAAGAGATAAAAATTATGTCAATTTGCACTAATTTGCAGGTCTGAAATTGGTACGGGAGAAAGTAAACCTGCTGTTCAGCCACTCCTCTGGGAGAAGCAGCCGGCGCTGGGGAAAGTGAAAAAGGAGAGCTCAGCTTGGTAACTTTTCCACTCATCTGAGCTTAATTCACCCCTAGATGTGAATCAGAACCCTTATCGGCTGCAAAACATCTCTGCTAAATGTACACCAATTTCAGCTGAAATACGAAGTGATGATCTATCAAGGGAGGGAGACTTTCTGAAAGCACAAATGGCAGGTGCCTCGGTCTCATTGACTTTCAAAGGAATCCAGGAATCAGTCTGCCTTTGTTCTTTGGAAGTCTTCTCATGCTTTAAAAAAGCAAAAGCAAATGCCATAATGATTCATTGGTTACACTTGTAAACAGCCTTCTCCTTAGAAAAAAAATAAGGCAAGCTATCTTCTTCTGTGCACCCATTTACGTACACCGAGCTCAGTCTGAGACACACATGAACTCTGTAAGCATTTAAGCCTGTTAACCTTAACTCAGATCCTGCCTTAAAGTCCACGTTCACTTCCTTAAGTGCTGGCATCTGTTGTCACTTGAGATCCTTTCGGAACAGCAGCTGAAGGCCAGGCAGGATGCCCTGGGGTCACTGGATATTTCCTAGATCCAGTGTTGTAGCACTCTCAGCTGCTCTGCATCCACGAGCACAAAACATTTGTGTTTTGGGGACTGAATTGACCAAAGGTGCCTGGCATTTTTGGAGAGAAGAAGTTGAAGGCTCGAATCCCATTTATACTGTTGTGCAAAGCCCTCTGCTCTGGTTTGAGGTCTGTAAGCCTCCTGCTATGTTTTCTGGGATCTCTAATGGACTCTTGGAATTGCTTTGGCCTCAGTTGGCTGCAGTTCAGGCATTCATGGCAAGCAGCCTCACTTTTACATATTGCACCACTCAGTGGAGCATGCTATCCTTAGGACAACTTCGAAACTTCCTATATCAAACCTAGAAGGAGAGAGAGACCAGAGGATGAGAGCCACAAAAAGTTGGCTCTCTCCAGGGCTTGAACAGGCAGAACCAAGTCCATCTGGGACTGAAAAACTTGGAGAAGCCCTGGCACCACAGGCTTGAAGTCCTGGCTTATCCATCCTTCCCCCTCTTTCCAGTTTTGGTCTATGGTCAGATGGAGACTGAGCAGAGGCTGATCTGTGACCACTTTAATGCAGGAATCGAAGTCCCAAAAATGGACTTAAGGTGAATTTTGAAGGCAAAATACTGTTGAGCAAACCGCCTGTGAGGCAGGGAGAGGCTAATCTAAAGCCTGTGAGGGATAAGGGCTGAAGCTTTTCGACCCCAAATCATCGTGGGGATAGAGTTAAAAGAACTAGTTATTACCAGCATCTCACCCTTTTTTTTTCTATAATTTTGAATTTGTGGGCAAAAAAGCACCCACAGACCATTTGTTCACTGTATCTTGTATAATGAATCAATTAGTGCCTGCACATGGAAGGCGATATATCCCACCCCATCCTCTGCAGAAGCCTTGTCCACCCAATTGTGCACTGCTCTGCATTCAGTTTCATTTTTAGGGAAGGCAATTTCCCTGCATTGCTACTCTTGAAAACCTCTGGAAAAGGGGAAAACCGTGAGGAGCAAGCAGCAAGCCTCAGTGCTAAGCAGATACAGCTACATTAAAACGTCAAATGTTAGAAGAATTAAAAAAAAATAATGAAAGAAAGAACACTAGAGATATCTTCAGTTACACTGCACCTACAGTAGGAAAGGCAGCTGCTATTTTCTTCCTTGATCTCATGAAAAATGACATGCATATTTACCCCGAGCTTATGCAAATTTTTCTATCTTGCCTGGAAATGAAGCACGTTCTGCTCATCTAAAGCAGCCATTGTTATATTTCCTTCATTTGCTGCAGGAAGGAGGAGGAGAGGAAAGAGATCGAGTAATTATTTACTTGGCAAAAAATCCTTTGTTACCTTTCTGGATATCAGCTAATTACCAGTGAGCTAATCAACTTACACCTCAGCCAAATTCTTTCTTTTAACAAGTCCTTAATAAAGGAGACTGCTCAGACAGTTCACATTGACTTTATTAGCATAGCTTGAATAATTCAGAGCTGTGAACTCAAAGGGGGAGAAAAGGAAACGCAAGGAAATCCAATAACGCATTTCCACTTGCAACTTTCTTCTGGGGTAACGTCTGTCCCATGGTCATTCCCACAGGAACCGTTTGATGATCAACCTCAATAGGGTTGCTCATTACTAGGCAGGGAGGGAAAGAAGTTTCCTGGAGCTTTTGTACCACTTTTCTGGTGGAATCAGCTCCTTGTGCTGTTGAAAACCAAATCTTCAGCCACCTTGGTGAAGCCCTCACCCTTCCCATATTGATGTGGACGAGAGCTGGCTTCCACGCATGGCAGTGACAAGGGGTTTGACACCCCAAACCTAATACACGTGTCCTAACAAAGCTGTAGAGAGCTGGCCCATCATGACACACTTTAGGGAAAAGCGTGGTCCAGAGGTTTGACATAATTATTTGATTACAATGTGAGTGGCTTAATTACAAGACACAAAGCTACACGATGCGTATGAATCACATTCTGCACTCATTTTGACGTCATTATGGCTACAATAGTAACTCTGATATAATGCTGAATTACGGTGTCAGGCAACTTGCGTTCAGGCCAGGCTGAATCACTCAGTGGGTTCCTGGGTTCAAATGCCACAGCAGTTGTGATCTAAAAGTTAGGAGATGCTAATATATCATCTAAATACAGCCTGATATTCTTAGCACAAGCCCTAGAGCACCTGCTGCGAACACTGGGTGATTTCTGTGACCTGGATTAATGGTTTTGTAGGAACTGAAGTGTGACCGTCTCAGGTGAGGGATGCAGTGACTGCCCCTTGCAAGCTGATCTTCAAAATCCAAGCCTAGGTTTGTCACCTGCCAAATAAGAAAAGGACCTGGGGAAGAAGCCCTGCTGGTCCAAGGTGGGCTTTCTTTATGAGCTTTGCCAGCCCAGGCTAGTAGACTGTCCTACTGGAGGTCTGAATTGTCTGCAGCAGCTCTGCTACACGAGGCCATATGCCCTAGATATGACTGATACAGGTTAGGGGACTGCTGATGCTTAAAGGGATGGGGAATAAAATTCAGCAAGTCTCCAGCTCAGATTGGCTTCAGTCTCATGCCCAGAGAAAACTGTGATGCGCTTAGAGAGCAGTGCTCTGCATCAGCCCATTGATCAAAGTCCAAGCACCATTTCTGGATGAATTAATCATTTATTTATTTTTAATGCCATCAGAGTAAATATACGCTGTACTATCCAGTGCTCTGCTGCCTTCCTGACACTCCGGATCCAGCCAGAAACAACCCAACACCTTCTCCTTGTATTCCCTCTTAAAAGGAACATTTCCACACCCGGCTTCCATCTCCAGGGACGCTGCCCTATTCACATGGCCACCTCCTTTTTGGAAGCCAACGCTCTCTCAAGGCTTTGGAGGCCAGGCTGCTAATCTCTTGACAAGCAAGGGTATTTCTTGACAGTGTGATCGGTGCTGGCCCATCGCCCTTACCGGCTTGGCCCTCTGACAGCTGGCAGTGATTTTCTGACGACTGGAGCCCCAGTCACATGCCCCCTGACAGCAGCAGAATAATATTCTCATGCCTGCGATAATGGCAAACGCATTCGGAAGGCTCATGAATAAAATTCCCTTCTCTGTCTCTTTTTATAACTCTGACATGCTTCTCTGTTGCCCAGTTTCTCCTCGTTCTTCCCCCCCCCCCTCCCTCCGCCGTTATTTCTCCCACTCTATTATTATTCCTCCTGTTATCGGACTGGCGGAGACAGACACTTCTAATTTCTTCCCTGCTCGAGGCTCAATGCTCTTTCTTTTGGTCTCTGAGCAATATTCCCCAGATATTGTTGGCAGGAGGCTCTGTCGGTGCTGAGGCCTGTGTGAAACTGCCTTGCAGAACCCCTCTTATTTCGCTCCTACCAGCTTCCAACAATGCCAGCTCCGTCTTTTTGTGGGCCTCGCTTGCCAGCTTTGATATTTATTTTCAAAACATGCTTTCGACTCCTCTGTTTTCTCAGGGAAGTTTGGGCTTGGTTCCACAAGCCTGACATACCTCCTAATTCAAAGACCTCAGATGCAGGGAGGCAGGGGGAAGGGGGAGCCGCGGTGTAAAAGCTGCTTTCTTTAATTAATTAATTTATTTTCTCATGGAAAGTCTTGTTTGCCCTCAGCTGAGCAGAAGATAGCTGTGGCTTATAGCTCAGCTACGTGTCGGAACAGGCGCCAAGGAAGTGGAGTCTGGAGATTTTCTTAATGTGACTTATTTATTCTCCTAGAGAAACTGGTCGTGGGAGGGAGGGGGTTGTTGTCAGCACATGGGAGATCTCCCGCTTCAGCAATCTCAGGTGAAAGATTAATGTCTCATTCTCTAGGGGTTTGGGTAGGATAGCAAGATAGATTATCCTGTTGTTTGGAATTCCCCTCCTCAGAAAGAATGCGTGTCACTGAATGAGCGATCCTAAAACCAAGGCTGTGTGGTGTGGTTGATACAACAGAAGGAAAGGGATGCCAGCCAAAGGGACCTGGACAAGCTTGGGAAGGTGGGCCCGTAACCTAATGGGGTTTGAGAAGGCCAAGTGCATGGTGCTGCACCTCAACCAGACTGGGAGGAGAACTCCTTGAGAGCAGCCCTGAGGAGAGGGCCCTGGGGGTGGTGGGGGGTGAGAAGCTGGACCCTGCTGTGGGGCCAGGCTGAGAGAGCTGGGGGTGGTGGGCCTGGGGAAGGGAAGGCCCCAGGGAGACCTTACAGAGGCATTCCAGTACCTAAATGGGGCCTAGAGGAAAGCTGGGGAGGGACTCTTGGTCAGGGCTGGGGGGACAGGATGAGGGGCAGTGGCTGGAGCCTGGCAGGGGGGAGGCTTCGGGGAGGCCTTGGGAAGAAATTCTGCCCTCTGAGGGTGCCTGTAATTCAAAACCTCCACCGAGCTGAGAAAACTGCGCCCTTGTCAGCTCCCATGTGCTCCTCTGGATAACGTGAAGAGCTGGGCCCTGCACGATAACACCCAAAATGAGCTCAGGCCTTTCTTTCCACACAGGTCTCAGAGCTGTGCCCCACTCTGTGCACACTGTGGGGAACACGGGCATCAGCCTGGTCCTGAAATTAACCTTAAACCCCAGCAACCCAACCAGAGTCTAGGGATATTTATACACAGGACAAGAGCAACACATGTCAAGACAAGATCTTCAGTATTCCTAAATCTTGCTGACGTATGAAACTATTTTGCTCACAAAGATACGTCAGAAATAGCTATTTTAGGTGTTAGCGTAATAACTTGGGTGCAGAACCACCATAAGGGAGGAGGGCACAAGGCTCCTGCATTGAATGAGTTGTTCTGGGCCCAGCTGTGATTTCTCTTAGTCTTATCTCCTGCTTAGTAGGGACATGAGCTCCTCCTGGCTCGTGCTGGTGCAGGAGGATGATATGCCACCTTTGTGTCTCCCCCTGAGTCTAGTTCAGCCCTGGGAGCACTTCCATGCCCAGAAAGTCTTTTCCTGGGGTTCATGAGAAAACCCGTAAGATGCTGTAGCCTGAGCTCTTTCAAAAGCAAGAATATGCTTTCCAGAAGTGCTTGGAGGAGATCCAGGAGAACAGCTTCTTTTGGAGGCAAGGAAATGACTGCAGCTACCCGTTCAGCCAAGGTGGGCAAGCTGAAACAAGTGGCTCCCTGGAGCCCCCCATCATCGCTCTCAGGAGAGCAGTTAGGACAAGATTTTGTTCTGCGTTGCGTGGGTGTCTCAAAGCAGGAAAAACACCCTGCAGCTTCCTTCCACTGCTGTACTATGCTGCTGCTAGTTAGGGACCGTCACAAGAGATTTCTCTTTATTTTATACAAAGACTTCCACAGAAGCTGTCTTCCAAAACCCTGGGAGTTAACCCGAGGGTGTTTTAACTGTGCATTTGTGAAATACTCTCTGGAGCACTTACTGGTGGTCCAGGAAGATGATCTGGCTTTTCAGGGGGCCTCAATCCACCTTAGTTTTCTGTACTCTGATATTTGAAATGTTTTAAGATGAAGCAGAATGAAGCTCAGTGCTCTTCTGAACTGTGGGTGTCACAGTGCCACAGGGGTTTCTTGTCTTCTGTAAATGTGCTCTGTGATCCTGTATTGCTGTTGGTCGTAAATAGATCATGATCTTTTCCCTGTGTTTAGGATTTACCAGGACTGAGCCTTGCCAATTTTGCTTTGTCTGAACTTTTCTTGCCCTGCCTGAGCTTTATTTTACTTGGTTTAGCCATGAGAGCAATTTCTCCAATTGTCCAGGTGTCTATGGCTAATTTGCTTCTCTTTCATTTATTTTTGTGTGTTATGACCATAGGAACAGCAGCAACAAGCAGCTGTTCTGTGAAGAATGAGATACAACTCTAACACAGTGATGTTGTGTAGAGAAATACAGGCCTGGTGTGATAGCAGAGACCTTGAGAAGCGCAGACACAGGAGCCTTGAGCAGATACAGGAGGCGGCGCAGAAGAGTGCTGGTGTGGGATGAGAAGAGACGAGGCACAGGCTGGTTCTGGAGACTTGCCCATGGTCGGTTAAAGAAATGCAGACCTGGAGCCGGACAAAACTAGAGGTAATAAAGAGAGAAAAGAAATACAGTCTGATGTACATACAGGGCATCATACCTAGTAAATTTGGATGCGAATGGATCTGTAGACTCCTGAAAAAAGAGAAAAGTGTAAAAGAATATCAGCAAGCACATGAAAATGACCCAAAGTGGATCTCAGAGTGAGGAAGAATAAACCAGTAACATAAGTTGTATTTTTAATTGTGTTATTACTATTTTTTGAAATATTTTCTGTACTATATATGGAAATTTTATTATTTATTTTTCTCTGATAATTAGATTAAGACAAATAGTGATTCTTGAGTTAGACCGTGAAGATTTCAGTTATACTAACAATAAGTTTTGGGGTATAGTTACATATATAGTGCGTTTCCTCTGCCCATGCACAACATTTTTATCGTAACAATTTGGAGGCTGAATTTTTTGGATGAAATGCAAATTTTTACGGAGTAGATGTTTCCACCCAAGTTAGATACCACAGATGCCCATTACTGTCAGCAGAGGCTATAATTTCATCTTAAAGTAGAAGTCTAAAAAAGGGTCAGATGAATCACTCTGTAGGACTACCCACATTTTTTTCCTGCTAATTTTACAGAGAACCCAGGCTGACTGGCTTAGACAGAATTGGTGAAAAGCTTCAGACATCTTGAAATTATATGAATCCACCCCAGATGTCCTCACTATTCTGACCGCATGATTTTGTGTGCAGACACAAGATACCCTTGAGATCCTGGAAACTCTTCTGAGAAGGATCCAGCGCTCACACTGTGCTGCTGCTAGGGCACAAGGGACACGCAGAAGGAGCTGACCAGGCAGCTGACAAGTGGGTTCAGGTCCCATTTGGGCAGCTAGGATCTCCCTAAGGTTTTCTCACCAGAGCATCAATGCATGCAGTTCCAGGGAAGGACGTGATACGTGTGGCTATGCTTTGACAATCATTTCCTAGCAGGTTGAAACCTTTTTTGCTGAATGTATCAGTATTAATTTATTTGGTGTGTCAGTATTTATTTATTTGGTTCATTTACTTTACCAAAGGGTTCCCTTTGTTGGTAAGATCTCCAGCTCTGGCTCTGATTCAGACTTTGCAGCACTTCTCTAGGACCTCTGGTGGGCCAGAAGGGGCTTATTTTTCATGCAGCATCTCCATGTGCCTCCTCAGAAGAAAGCAAGTGGAATAAAGACCCCTGCAGCAAACACAGATGAAGTAAACATTATTCAGCCCCGAGATCAGGCTTTGTGTCCTGCCACCATCCCCATCCCAAGAGATCTTCCATGTGCATTACTTTACGGGCAGACAGCAGGTTCCTCTGTGTTGGAGATGCTAGCGATGGAAAACAGCCCCGCTGCACCTCCTCTGCCAGTGCAACCAGGCAGGGAGAACCAAAAGTCCTTTTCTCCAAGAAAATTTATTTGCATGAAAAGGCAACTGTTCGCTGAAACAGGAAAACCTCTGACTTTTCCTTTGCTTTTTAATTTGAAATTGAAATTTGCAGCCATCTCACAATGCAGCCTGTGTTAATCAATTGTCCCACGTGTCGCCTTTAATTAAACAGACAACTGGAGTGAATTACAGCAGGGACAGCCACACAGGGAAATTTGGGTTGCAGATGATCGCGGGGCGACGCAGTGAACACTGGCAGGCAGGAGCGCTTGAGTCTGCCACTGTCTCAGCCACAAAGCCTCCTGTTTGATTTTGGACACATTCGAAGACTTGAATCTGTTCCTCTTCATGTATCCCTTGCCTACACAGGTCTTCAGGTGCTGCAGTGATGAAAGGCGATGCTGCAAAAACCCCAAAACACTGCAGCTATAGAAATGTTCTGTGTGCACAGATAAAGCGCGCTGAATCAGGTTTGTTTGTGGTTTACGGATAAATTGATCTCTACCCTGCTGAACGGGGGCATGTTCACTTAGTTCATCTTGCTTCAAAGAAAAGTTCCTTTGTGATGCCTGGGAATGCATTTTTGCTAGTGTTAGATCAGAAATTGGTTAGCAGTAAATACAAAAGAGTTGCCAATAGGAACAATTCGGCAATAAAAACTCTGCTTTGAGTCAGGACCACTTGTGAAGGTGATAGTAATGATGTGGTATTGCTGGTGTTTACAGATTATTGGACATCAGCCTGCAAATCCCAAAGGCTGGTGCGGATCCCTGAACAAACACTTATTCATCTAAAAACGCGTAACACTTCTTAGAACCATTTTTTATTCGCACTGAAAAACAGCATCTGTGGCTAAGCTCAACATCTTACTGAGCTGGCCAAAGCACAGGCAGTCCTTCCTGCCAAAAAGAGGTGGTTTGGCAGAAAAGGCAGAGGGGGACAGGACACCACGGGGATGGGGTTATCCACCCCTGAGCTACAGGGCAAGCCCAGGGACTAAGAGAACAGTGCTTTTGGCCATGATGCTGTCTCATCCAAATGATGACACAGATTTTGTGTGCTTTCAGGACAATCTGTTGGGGCCACCGTATGCACCCCAGGTCCTGGGACACCACCTTTATCTGTAAGGAGCTGGCACTGATGACCCACACTGAAGAAGAGCTGGATGAGCAGGGATTTTGCTTCATGCCATGTAAGCTGTAGAAACGTATTTAAAAATGCAGACTGAGAATGCCCTGAATCACACAATCACCCCCTTCCAGCCCTGCCTCTTCACCTTCCCACTGTACAGGATACACAGAGGAAGAGGAACACAGTGAAAGGCTCAATAGACGGTGATTTGGTGACTCACGTTTGCTGAATGGCTCAGAACCAGCTTTCCACGGGATTGCAGCACGTTAACTTCAGCCTGCTTTGCATCTAAGGCAGAGGCACTACGGTCCCTTCTTCTGCTTTGTGGCAGCAGCGCTTCCCGAGCCAAGTTTTGTGCTCTGTTAATCCAAGCGTATCGAGAGACAACTGCCTTTTGCTATTTGCAGCACATAAAAATCAATATGCCACTTACATATCCTCTCTGACTGTCATCCCAGACACTTCTGCTCTGCTATTACACGCAGACACGTTACCTCCTCCAAGCAGAACGCTGTCTATTTTCTGCATGAGTGAGAGAAACGCTCCAGCGTTATGGCCCCCCGTAAATTATAGGTGCGAGAAAAGGATTTATGAAGGATATAACAGGATGAGTGCCTTCTGAAAACAGAGGACTGGGCCCCATGAGCAAGGCTATTTTTTCTACGTCCGTGGCCCTGAGCTTTATATTCAGAGCCAAATTCTGACTGCACGCCTCCAATGGAAGGTGTTCACAGACTTCTGTCTTGGAGGTGTGGTGGAACAAGATCCAGCAGCCAAAAATATCTTCTGTAGACCCGTCCTATGTGATCTACATCACTGCAGACTATTTCAGAGGTGAAGAACCAAGTTGTTGTGCACAAAATTTGACAGACTTTTGGGCCTGGGGTCTTAAAAATGGAGTAGAGAGGAGAGATGCATGGAAAAGGAGCGAAAGAGAGAAAAGATGGAGAGATGACTGAGAACGTTGTATGGAGAAAGTGCCAAACTAGGGCATGTAAATACATAATTTAAATGTGTTTTTTTAACTCTTGGAACAGGGAAATGTTGGAAGAGGAAAGCCACCACAGATGCTGATGGACGCACAAGGGGGCTCAGGAGCCAGGGTCTTCCCTCACGTGGCATGTAGAGCCTGGGTCCTCTCCTGGTGTGGGGATGAGGCCGCTTTCTTTCCACCCTGTATCTACACCACCTTGGAAAGCCAGAGGTTCAACTCCTTCCCTTTCCAGCAAGGATTTCTACCCAGAGCTGGGGATCTGCCTGCCACCAGCCTGCTGGCCCCCAGGCTGGGATGAAGTCGGTCTCACCTCCTCCCAGCGATGCTCAGCAAGACAGCAGCGAAGACACTTTGTGGCAATGATCCCAAATCCCTGCTGGGATGGTGTGCTCACCCAAACAAGCCCTCTCTGACCCTCCTTGACATATGGCAGGAGCAGTCGTCCCCTTCTCCATCCCCTGCCCTCTCTGCCAGGTGGATGACCCCTACCCTGCTTCTTGCTCTGATTGCAGTGAAATAAGTGGTTTTTGCCTGTTTTCCTTTGCTCCATTCCCCCCGTGGAGGCTCACAGGAGAATTTAGGGTTCCTGCAGCAGCCTGCAGCCCTTCCCTGCTCTCAGCAAAGCCCCCTCTGCAGTCCTGCCCATGCCAAAAGCTGGTCCCAGGCCACCTCCCTGGCTCCAAGCCCACAGCGGCTCCTTCTGGGGGAAGGAAGGTGCCAGCAGATGGTGCTCTAAGACCCCAAATTCAGCTACTCTGCCCCACATCCCAGGGCAGGGGCAGCCTGCCACATGCACCCTCCCTGCTCAGGCCTTTCCCACCCTGGACACTGCATTTTGCAGCTCCTGGAGGGCCAAAAGCTGAGGTCTGTGTCTTGTGCATGTTCTGACATCTTCCAGCTCCATCCCCCAGGGCCTTTCACACTGGGAACATTTTTTTTTTTTCCCTGGCAGGGGGGGATTTTCAAGCAAAGACAAAATTAACGCTAACTTCTTTCATCAGAATCGATCTGTTCCAGAGAAGTTCAATGAGTTATTTTCTTTACCTCGCTCATCAACTCGCCCACGTCTTACCGGCGAATCCTTGTACAGAGCGTGCTGCTCAGAGCAGGTCCAGCCATCTCAGGGGGGATAAAGCCATTTTCTGGCTTAGAAAAAAGACAAATTTCAAGGCAGAAAAGGAACCCATCGGATGACAGTGTAGCCTGGACTTGGGTGAAAAAAGCCAGAGGTGGGCAGTGCTGGAAAGAATGAGTTATAGCTGCATATAGTTTATGGGAGATGTTAGGTCTGTGTTTACGAAGTAAGAAGAGTGTAAAAAAAAAAAAGTGCTTTTAAGCTGTCAGCTATTTATCTTCAATATTTGTTTAATTCTGGATGAAATGTTACTGTGGGAGGAACCAGAGGGTGCAAGCACTTGTTGATGTCCTGGCAGAAAAGCCGTGTAGAGACTTACAAAAATCATGCTGCACTTCTGTTCGTGCTACCACAGTGATTTGTGGACGAGAAGTAGCAAGAGGTGAAGGTTTGCTTGGGGATTTGGGCTGCGAGGTCAGACAGTAAGGGTTTTTTTGCCCTTGCAACTTGGGATTCCTTCTGTTGGATTGCTGCCATTAATAAATTTCTTATACTGTGGGGTAAATTTCTTATTCTGTAGGGTAAATTTCTTATTTTGGGGGTAAATTTGTTATTTTGTGGGGAACCCTGCCCCCTGACTCCCACTTCAGTAATGACTTTTTCTTGCTGGAAACCAAGCTGTTCTTATTTACCCCCAAAGAGCCAACACTACGGTGTTTGCTCCAAAGCTCACAAACTGCTTTTTGTGGCCAAATACACAGAAATTGCTTTTCCTCACCAAAATGCAGCTACCTATAACCACAGCGGGGGTTTAATGATGGGCGACTGTCTAGCCAGAAGATTCCCATGTCCTGCTGAAACTGCATGGGGGAATTTGGGCTGGCAGGATGTAATTACCGGAGCTGGAGCTTGGCCACGTGCCTGCAGCTAGCATCCTCTCGCTCCAGAAAATTGCTGTGAACAATCTCAAGTGAACACGAGCATCCAAAACCTCCTTCCTGAATCCTGTCCTGGAGATGGCAGCTCCTGCCGCGGTTGTGGCATCCATCACGGGAGGAGAAAGATGCTGGAAATGCAGCTTAGGAAGCCTTGCAGTCCTCCTGCACCTTGCTTTTGGGGTGAGGCTGGAGGTAGGAACAAGCAATTTGATAGAAAAGCGAGAAACACACCCGTAATGAGATAGCTGTCAACACTCCCTGTGGATAACTTCACGGCAGCAGAATTATTTATAGACAGAAGTGTCTGAGAACTTATTTTCTTTGACACTGGCCATGGCAGAGTAATGGATAGCTTTACAGGATGGCTTTTCAAAACCACTCAATTAGGAGCAATGAGGTGCAAAATTACATGTGCAAAGAGACGGAAACATAGATGTTTGAGATGAAAAGGGCTTTGCTGGCCTGCCAACACCATCCTGTTCCCAACAGGACAGAAGTGCTCTTTTGTAAGCACCCTGCTGTACAATTGGTCTTTTTTTTTGCAGATATTTTTGTATACGTGAATGTGATATCTAGAGCCTGAAAACTGCAGATGTTTGCGTTATTGTTATTATTATTTTATTTTATTTTTTTCTGCTCTGGATGCCTAAGTGTGTATAAATCCCCATCTATGCAGTGAAATTGGTTTTGCTTCTCTCTAGAGGGAGAATGCTAGAAAGAACTCGATTAAAAGCGAAGCTCCCATTTTCATTCATTCTTTGGGATGAAAATAAGAGTAGCTTCTTCCAAACAAGCATCTCCACCCAACAAGGTGCTCAGACACAGCTTGTCAGAAACCCTTCCCTTAGAAGCACAGCCAGCAAGCTCTCCTTATTTTTACTCTTCCTTGCAATTGTTCACAACCCAAAATAATAATAAAATAAAATTAAAAAAAAAGTAGCACTAACCTGAAAATCAGTGACCTGCTCCTTGGGCAAGGAAACATTTTGAACAGGGATTGACGTGGAAGAATTATTTTTTTCTGCTGAAGCATTTGTCAGGTTGGATTTGCATTTGCTGACCTTTATAAGTTGGAGGGATCCGGGCTCTCAGACTAAATTCAGTCCCTGAGAAAAAAATGTTTGGCCACTTCTGCTTTTTTCTGATTACAGGTGAGCTGTGGTTCTGAGAGAAGAGTCCAGTTCACTCTAATTTCAGCCATTCTTGCTGCTTGCCCTGGTCCTTATCGAGGATGACTTTTACTGAATTAGTTTTGGGAGAAAGAAGGGAGAAAACTGGTGCCCAGCAACCCGCTTGCAGTAGAGACATTTCCCTCGCTGCGCCGCAGCAGAAGGTGACATATTTCAAAGCATAAAGTGGCAAACACCCATTAAAGGTCATAAAGATGCTCTGGTTTTTATTAAGACCAAATTGCAGCTGCAATGATTTGAATGGCAAAGGGCTCCAAACGCAATCAGCTGGCTGATTGGAGCACCATGGAGTGCAGTCTGCGGGCTGCCTCCCTCTTCCCCAGCTTCACCTTCTGCTTTCTTCACACAATCTCTGTCTTCTTCCATGCTGCATACACTCAATCCAAGAATCTTCATTATTCCTCCTTTCAGAAGTCATTACTACACCAGGGGTTAATCAGCGGGGCGTCATCCAGCCAGCAAGTGCCAGTAGACCCAAGCATTGAGATTTGATCACTTTTCCAAGCCTTGATGATCATGGTGGGCTGTGATCTAACAGGCAGGACCCAGGTGGGCAGGAGTGCTATTTTGTACTCATTTGGGGAGCATTTTTGGGCCCTTGGACAAATGGGGTTTGAGCACTGACTGTGTTTTGTGCAGTTTGGTTTCCCTTTCTTGACCCTACACATCCTCATGTTGCTATATGCAAGCTGCATCTATCTCAGGGTAGGATTGAATCCATTTTCCTTCACACATCTAAATGCAGATGTCTCCATTTGACTGAAGCACCCTCAGCTCCTTTTATAAGTCACAAAAGAGAAATGGCCACTGTTAAAGCCATTCCCTGGCCCATTTTAGGTGCCTGCCTTAAGAGAAGCCAGATGACGTATTGAGCCTCTAAAGGAAAACGAACCAGCTCCTTGCTGACTTGGGTTCCTGTGCCATTTGTGAGAAGTTGAGCTACAGCCCTGCTAAAATTTCACTCAGCCTCATGTGCCTAATCAGCAAAATGACTTTCCCCCAAGCATTTAAGAAAGCAGATGAAAGACCAATTTGACACAACTGTTAACCCAAGATGCACCAAGCATTGGTGCAAGGACATTGGTGGCAGGGGGACGGTTGGACCAGATGATCTTGGAGGGCTTTTCCAACCTTCATGATTCTGTGATTCTGCAAGCCCTGTCCTCCACCATCATGAAGACTCGGAGGGGTGAGTTTTGCCATCGTTGCAGCTACGTACCCAAGGCACATTGACCTGTCCATCCTGGAGAAGCATGAGTAGGGTGGTGGTGTGCCCTCACCTGTACGTCCCGAGCCTCTGAGTGATGATGAAAGGTGCTTTGGGTGATGTCTCATCCCCAAGCCATGGACTGAATGCGATCAGAAACTCCTGTCCCAGGGGAAATTTGTATCTGAGGTCCTCCTGTTGAAAACCCAGCCCCAGGCTCTAACCTCTGGGCTCTTAGGCAGGAGCCAGGTGGCACCACGGTGCTGGTCCACGTGTGGGTTGTCTGGCCCTGGCCCTGCCTCCTCTCCACGCCGTTGTTCCCACAAAATGAGCCGCATTCAGCCCATCCAGATGCGGAGCGTGCTGGCGTGGAGGGAGTGCCATTCATCAAGGGGCTCCATTCTCTACTCATTATGTGCCGGCTACAATGAATCAACGGTAATGAGGCAATTTTGGTCATTTCCACTTTGTATGCACAATAATTATTTTCCGCCCTTGCAAAATAGTCCCTAATTAAACTGATGGATTTCAGCGAGGTCTCGCAAGACTAAACCCTCTTCCTCTTTTATCGGGGCAGCACGGCCTGTGAAATCCGTTGCGGCTGAGCTCTGCAAGGCACAACAGAGTTTTCAGACGCCTCCCTTTGGTGGATTTTAATGGGCTGAACAAATGGAAACCTTTGGTGAAATCAAAGATAAAGACGGATGCAACACGTCTCTTTCTTGAGGAGGTTAAAAAAAGAAAAAAAAAATTAATTCCTTCTAATGCCCTAGGACAATGTGATATCAAACGTGCAGGAGAACAAGACAAAACTCATTCATTCACTCAAGTCAGGAATGCCTGCTCAGGAAAATGCAGGCAGAAAACTGCTTTCTTTTACAGTCTGAATAAAATGAGGGGCAACATTTCGGCATATTGCCCGCTGCTCTCTAAACAGCCCCGCTCCAAAGCGATCATCTGAATGCAGCGTCTCCCAGCCGTCGTGCCACACTAGAGCCTTATTTCTTCTCAGTGATAACTGTTGAACCAAATGGAGGTCAAGAGCCTATTACTACCAGCATTAAAGCACCAGCAGTGCTCTCAGAAGAGCCTGGAGGAGCCTATGCTTTAAAGCTAAATGGTGTCACTGTCAAACTCCAACTGCTGTCCTTGGAGCAAGCTGTTACAGCTGCTTTGGAAATTGTTGGTGCTCGTTGCATGAACAGATTACAACAAATCGGCAGAGCCACAGCAACTTCTCGGGTGTAAACTCATAGCTGGGAAAAAGCAGTTTTCTGGCCTGAGCTTAGCTCGTGAGCCAGGAGGATGAGCCTAAAGCTGGTGAGCACTTTCTCAAGGAAAAATAATAATAATGCGACCTTGTGCACGTGTCTTCAGGCATGAGGAACGGGAAATCTGTGGCTTCTCCTTTATTTGGGGGTTGAAAGCAAAAGCAAAGTAGGAGTCTAAGGGTAGATGCTCCTAGCCTGTATGCTTTGGGCCCCAAAACCACTTGGAGGGGAACCTTCATGGAAAACCCAAGCCCAAAGCCAGCAGCAAGCTGGGGGTCACCTCTCAACATCCTACAGGAGTCAACCCTTCCTGCCCCAGTGTACCTGCCTTTTCCTAGGGGAAATACACTCTATGCAAGCATTAAGACAGAGGAACTTAGAGCTGAACTATGCAGAGCTCAATCAATGGCACTGATAATGCTATAAAATACCCATTCACCCCAAAACCAGCGTTATGGCAGGCTGAGACATTAAACACTGGGCTGGGATGGAGCCTTAAGTTCAGACACTGCTGCCTCACCCTCAGCCCATCTGCAGGAACCGTACCCTCTACCTTTCCTTCTCTACATCTCAGCATCTTATATGTCACCGTTCAGCCTGATTTTCCCCTTTCCCCTTTTTATTTGTAGTGCAGCTACCACCAAAAACAAAGCAGAGAGTGCGACGACTGAAACCTTAAAAGGCACGCCAGAAAAACGCTGCCTGGAGCAGTGAATACATCAGTTTGGATACGGAGCATTGATTTCTTTTTATCACCCTGCTTATTAACTACACAGGATTTGCTCTTAAAAAAAATAAAAAAATCAAAATGAGCCTAGAGGAACTGTGAAAGATAAGGGGAAGGATGTTTGCTCAAGTTATTTCTCTTCGTGAAATGCTTTTAGCTCCAGAGATCAGGTAGGGAACCAGTTGCCTATCTTCAGTAATTAAAAGAAGAAAAAAAAAAAAAAGAAAACCTGGCAGTTTACCAGCTGTTCTTTACACATAGAATTAATATCTTTTTATCTTCCAGAGATAATAGATGAGCCGGAGGAATCAGATCAGAACACGAACGTCTTTGTTGTAATTCCAACTCAAAGGAGCGTTTTTGCTGTAATAAAACCTAACAGCATTAAGTGGCCTTGATTTTCCATTGTGGTATCGTGTCTTGGTGCCTGAGTAGCATCATATAGCTGGATCTTCGGCAGAGCTAAGCTGGTTGGTTTACCAGTAAAGTAAAAGCTGGAGCTATTGATCTAATTGGGACTCTATTGCTCTGATTAAACAAAGAATCTAACCCATTGTTTCTGGTATTAGCATCAAGTTGCCCAGCACTAGAGACATGGAGAGTGAGACAATTAGCATGACAAACAGTGCAAAGGTGCTGGAGATTAAAAACAAACCCTGGAAAAAGAAGCAGAGTTTGTAGGTGCAGAGATTCAGGGAGAAAAATGGAAAGTCTGTGTGTTTGCTAGAAAAGGTGATGTTGATTAGAGAGTTCTTACACAGAAAATATAGTGACCCTGAACCTCCCGTACAAGACCAATTCCTAGTGAGCAGCCTGGGAGGAACAAAGCAACCCCCCTGCCTCCCTCCCAAATTCTTTCCTTTGATTGTTTGTTTATTAGTTTTCATATCAAAGGCTCAGCTTGGCTGCCTTTCATCTTGGCTATCACCATCACCAAGGAACGAGCTTCAAATCAACTTTCTTGAGAGCTGTCTTCTAAGGAAACCTTCTTCAGTAACAGGTTTTACATGTCTTAAAATTCCTTTCAGAAGCATCAAAGTACCCACTAATTGCTGTGCCCTGCCTCACGAATAACCTGTGACCACTGAGCAGGACTCTCTTGGATTTGTTCAGTTAAAATATTTCATTATTTTACTCTCCAAGAAAAAATGAGGAGTTTAAAAGTTGATGGTATAGTCAAGAGACATTGACTGAGCTAAGCCTTCTGCATTGCTCCACACCTAACAGTCTTCATGCTTTTAAGAGGTGTCATTGAGAAATGAAGCTCTCATTTTCCTCCAACAGTGTAAGTGAGCTCAAGAAATCACCCACATGTGCCTTAGGTGGAGGAGATGCCAGGGTGTGATGGTTGTGCTCTGAGGTCAGCTGTTGCTTCACCAGATGCAACCAGGATTCCCAGATGAGATTGCTCCGAGTGCCTGCTTCAAACCAAAGAAGAATCCCCCAGAATAACCTCCAGGGATGTTGTCTTGCACACTGGTAATCAGCAATGACCCTATAAGCAGTAACATCAAACTGTTCCCATTAGCAATGAGAACAGAGATGGGCACAGAAACTACCACATTTAATTGAGTTGTGGCTGCAGTTTCTCAAACTCAAGGCCATGCTACAAAAACCCAGTTCATGATCATTAGACAAATTATCCCAAGCACCTCTAAGGCAGGATGGCCTGAAGATACGGATCCTGTCTGCACAAACCATGTGAGCCAGGACAGCAACTCGTGGTCAGTCTGTCCAGCTGCTGAGCCTCTTCCCAAATTGGGCCTTTAATTGCCAGCAGAAAGGAAGCAGAGCAGGTGAAGCATTTGCCATGCGACTGACACCTGTTAAATTAATCCCAGTGAGATGAGTGCTAATTAACTGATCATGATAATGAGCATGTTGGTTTCTGTCAATGCATTGAGATTTTTGATTGGAGAGAATGGTGGTTGCTGGTGTGCAGGACAACTGTGTTCTGAGTGATGCGCAGGGGCTTGCGTTGTGAAGAAAATGATTTTAAAAGTTTTTATACTAAAAAAGAACCGGGGATTCTGGTGGGCACCAAGTGGAACAGGAGGCAGCCACGTGCCCTTGGCACTCAGAGGCCTCGTGTCTGCTGGGCTGCCTGGGGCAGAGCAGGGCCAGCAGGCCGAGGGACGTGATCCTTTGGGGTGCCCAGGGCCAGGCCCAGAGGCCCCGGGCCCAGCCTGGAGCCCAGGAGGTGCCCTCTGCCCCTCAGGAAGCACTGCTGGGCTGGGCGGGTGCCGGAGCCCTGGCACAGGCTGCCCAGAGAGGGGCTGGGGGCTCCTCTTTGGGGATCTCCAGCAGCCGCCTGGACGTGGGGCTGGGCCCCCTGCTCGGGGTGGCCCTGCTGGAGCAGGGCTGGCACCACAGGGACCCGCAGCTGCCCGACACCACCAGCCACGCCGTGATCAAATTCCACCCAGAGGTCACCAAGGCCTGTGTTTGCCACCAGATGTGCAGCAGTTTCCTGGTCCACTGTTGCTCCTAAGGGGTCTATTTTCTTTCAGGGAGATCATTTAAATGCTGCCACAAAGTGACATTGCTTAACGAGATTCCTCTCTCATTTCTGCAAGCTTCGTTCCTTCAAGGATCCTATGAAGGACAATTTGATCAAAAAGCTGCTCCCATTTTGCGAGATTAATCAATTCATTAGTGCCAGGGCATGCTCTGGGGCCTGGAGCATTCGTTCAGTCATCTCTTGATACGTTGCCAGATGGGTTGGCGATGTGTGCTGGTGCACACGTCCACTGAATATCTGATCAGGTTTCAGGGGATAAGTTGGGGTAGGAACAATTCCCAGTAGGCCAGTAACGTTCATTCACCCATCCCTGACCATCAGGAAGTACAGGCAGAGACATGGGGTAGTATCAAAGTGTCACAGTCTTGTATATCTCTGTGATGCTTGATCTGGGCAGATTCCCTTAACCCATCTTCTGCTATTTCTTCTGGAGCTCCAAGGTGGCTGGGACCACCAGACAGTGCTTAGTACAGAGCCTATCCACGTACATGGCCAGGATTTCCATGTCCTCCTTGTCTCCTGCACCTTCAAAGCAGTGAGCATTGTGCCTATCTCTCAGCAGGGGCCGAGTCCCACGGAGGGATTTGGCCCTGGTGCAACAATCGTTGTCAGCTATAATTAACAGAGGTCACCTCATTCGCACCGAGGCTGGTCAGCCAAGCAGAGCGATGTGACAGGCCTTAATTAGATCCACAATGATTGCCTGTCCAGGGAGAGTTGTTTGGTGGCTTGCTCGAGGCGTGTGACAGAAGTGGTTGCGTTGTCACCGCCTGCTGGAGGGCAGCTCCCAAGTGCTCCCTGCTAACAAGAGGGGGAAGAAATTTGTCTGAAACAAATTGGGATGGGTTTTGGGGGTTGCTTTCCTTAGGTAGGCAGAGAAGATGGTGCAGAGAGAGGCCCAGCACCTTCAGGCAAAAGCAGAAAACATGCTCTGCTCTCAGTTGCAATTGTGTTGGCAGTCAATGAAATAGCTTTGGACTACGGCCCAGGTCCAGCAAGGCCATTCTTTAGAGTATGTCCAACCCAAAGCAGGAAGGAAGCTAGACAATGTGAATGAGCCGGTTGTAGGCTTACAGTTCAGTGGGAAGTTCTGGGTTGAGGCAGAGTTTTGCACAGAAAAAGCCCCAAATGTGGTCCTGGGTATAATGAGGTGCCATGAAGAAACCACAGAGGGAGGCATTTGAGATGGGAGTACACAGGAACAGAGATGGAGATGAGTTTGAGGGTGTTCAGAGTGAGAGATGAGGTAGAGATGGGATGGGGGAGGACACCAGAATGAAGTGATGTAGGGTGGGGTTCAGCCTGAGATATGGACACCTTAAAATGGGCTTTAATGCCCAGAGAGTGATTCAGATCACCCTAAAGCAGGCATTTACAGCCAAGCTGAATTGTCCATCAGCTTTAGGGGGTCTGAGGCATTCATGGGCGGCTGGCAGATACGTCATGGAAGAAAAGCTCCTACACTTCAGCTAATCACACATTTACTGCCTTCCCTTTCTTCTCCAGTCTTGGCAGAGATCATATTTTGGACAAAGCTTTGGTCACGGTCTTCCTGGGCCTTCACTGATCAGTTTAGCATGTTGGCATCTGGCAGCAGGACTTGTCCCCGGGCAAGACCTCTGAGCTTTGGTTGGTGTGAACGACGGGGAAGGGGAAAGCTGGCATGCTCGTGTTCCCACTAGGCCAAGTTCTTTCCTTCATCCATGCTTCAGAACAGCAGCTCCTTATCCCGCCAAGCCCCCAGTCTCCTTCACAAGCTTCAGATGGCTTAGTTTTGTTTAACCTTTCCTTTCCAGTCCTTAACAGACTTCCTCCAGGCTTTATTTAGAGCCAGCAGTGGCTCCCACTGGGATGTTGCCAGGCAAGGAATTACTTTGTTTGGGTGGAGATATTAGGGGTCAGTGTGGCTGTCAGAAACGTAGACAAAGCTCAAATGTTGGCCTGGCTGCTCGTAGCATCTGGCTCTGATGGACTGGACTGGATTTTTTCTTTAGAAAGTCTCTGTGGCACAAACAGGGCAACTGGGGGGAAATAAATGGCAGAAGAGCAAGGATCTATGTGCTCTCAGTCCTTTAACTGCAGACTTTCTCATCTCTCAAGTGTATCTGGCATTCAAGTTCGTATGTGACCCTGCCCTATATATTTCCTGTAGCACATATTGCTTCCATCAGAGCCTCAGCCCTTTGCTATCCCATCTCACTGCTGCCTGACTATTACAACTCACTTGTCTGGGTAATACTTTAATGAAGAGGTGACAGATGATGCTGAAGTCTGTCTCCTTTGCCAGGTGATATGTGAAGGAGCAAAACTTCGGTGTGTCAAGCTGTCAAATGGCTCTTCTGCAGCAGAATTTCAGTCCTAACCATTAAAACCTGGCTGACAGCATCTGCCCAAAGCATCTCTTTCTGAAGGAGACAATCATACAGTGACACACTGCACAGCTCCACTTTAGTTCCTAAATTCTTAAATTCTTCTTTTTTTTTTTTTTTTTTGGCCTCACACCTTTGCTGGCTACCAGCAAAATGAGAATCGAGGAAGAGAGACCGACTTGGTAGGTATCTTTATTTCCATTCCCATCTTTGCCTGCAGCTTTGCCCCATGGGGCAAAACCAGATAGAGCTGCAAAAGGTCTGGAAACTAAGTGGAATCGGAAGGTAAATGGGAGTAATTTCTTCTTACACTTGCTCAGAAAGTTTGAGTGCTTGGGATACAGCTGGGAAAAAATTGCTTCTCTCAACGGCCCCACCATGGGACTTGCTTCACCCCTCTGGGTGCCCAGAGGCGAGCCGGTCCCCATGGGCTTTCTTAATAACCAGCAGAGGGAAATAAGCACTTCTACAAGGTGATTCATCTGGATCCTTCAGATCTTTGCTTCTGGGTGAGTTGAATCACACACAACAGTTCCTGTTCCCCTCTGTTGTGTCTGGGCTGGTAGCCTGAATGGAGACGTCTACACTGGGTAAAAAATCACCACCTCCTGCCCCTGTATTTGTCCTGAGCAGTTCCACCTCTGGTTTTGACCCAATGTGCTCAGCTCTTTCAAAGTATAGGGACCCTTGGTAGTCCCAGAGAGGCGTCTTCTCAAACAAGTCAGAATTTCATAGTTGTGTGGGAACCACTGAGGCCTGTTTGCTTCTGGCTTTAATTATGGATGTAAAAAGTATCTCAGAACCCAACCACCACTCCATTGTGTTTTCCTCCACAAGAAGGGGTGAGTAATCAAACCCCAGCACCCTGACTTATCCAAAAAAATAAAAGACGAGGAAAACCAGGCAGATACAACAAACACTTAGGAAGCAGGTAAGGAGTGAGACAGCATAACAAATGCCCTGTCCTGTCCCTTGGATAGCTATTAACTGTGCCAGTCTTCTGTAGCATCACCCTTTGCTTAGGTAGCACTAGGCAATCCTTCATCGTTTCTCTCCTCTGGCCCAAGGAGAATAATGCGATCTCCAAGGTCAATGTAATTACCTGCTCCTTCTCATTAAAGGAATTGCCAAAGTATCCATTTAAAATCGTTAGCCTCCCCGCCCCTTTCATTGCGAATGATTTATGAGGAGGTTATTTATTCCCTCCTCTTTTCTCCCGAACACCTTTCTAATTAGGAGCGGCACATTGAGGTCCCTCGTTCTCCAGGGTGGAATCCTATTTATTGCAACCAGGGAGAGCATGGCAAGCTGGCTAACAAAGCAGGCAGCTATTTGTTTTGAAGGAATAAAATTGATTTAATGGCTGACACTAGAGGAACAGCTCCAGCTACGAGTTCTCTGCCTGCAGACCATGGGAAAGAGCAAAACCGGCTGCATAGGGAAGGTTTTAATAGATACTGACTCAACTCTTGGCCACACGGGTGAGGAGATGACTAGAGTAAGTTCCTTAATCTCTTAGCTTCCCACCTATCAAAAAGGCAATAATTCTGGCCCATTTAAACTGCCCGGAGCTGAGAGGCTGTTTTCTCTGTTGTTCAGCCTGCGTATCTTTCTAGCAGGACAAAAAACAGCAATCACACTTGGGCTCTGACTATTTCTAACCAGCAAAACAGTCATGCTTGGCCAGGCTATGGAAAAAAAAAAAGCATTGCATTTGAATTTGAATTTGAAAATCTCAGCCCTGCACGACAATGTTGGGAGCTGCCAGAAATGACAATAGTCTTTTGTTGCAAGTGTTTGGAAACTGCAGCGCTAATGTTGTGACAGGGCAATTAGCTGTAATTTTTTTCAACCAGTTGTAAGGCTCTTTCCCAAGGCCATGACTCTCTGCCATCCCAGATCAGCTGCCAGCGCTCAGCAGTCCCTGTAGCCATGTTATTAATTTAAACCTAATGCAGCGTACACCTTGTTACTGCATGTCAGCCCTCTGTTAACCACAGGTATGACCCGCTGGATCCTTTTCTGGGCAATCCCAGGAAAATCCTCCCAAGGAGAGGCATGAAGAAGCATCTGCTGGGTGCCATGGGTCTTGTCTGGCATTGTAATAGTGGTGCAACAAAATCAAAAGCTGCACGTGCAGCAGAGCAGCTTAATTTACAAAGCAATTTCCCCACCAAACTGTGAGCAGGGAGTGCAGGTGATGGAAGAATGAACAGGGGATTTTATGATTTAGGGGACAGTGCCCCGCTGCTGTCCCCAAGTCATCACAAGCACGATAAATGTGACTAATAAAAAGGAAGAGGTGCATGATGTAGAGCAGCTGGACGGAAAATCGGGATCAAAGTGGTTCAATTCTGGTCTCACACCAGTTTCAAGCTTCTGTTCCCTGGGTATGAAAGGAGCAATTTCTGAAAGCTCCCTGAGTGTTACCACACAGGAGCTCTTGGTGTAAGTGTAGCTACTGGCATGAATTCTTTTAAAATTGAAAGAGTTAATTAAAATTAAAGGAGCTGCATCTCTCTGCTTGGTCTCAGCAGCCTGACTTAGAAACCCAAGACCTGCCATTCTCTCTGAGTGTCCTTTTTCTTCCTGCAAATGAATTCTGCCTTAATTTACTCACTGGCCCTTATAATTACGAGATCAGTCTTACAGGGGTGTCCACTGTGGGTGAAGAGGCAGGAACTAATTCCTGCTGCTGCCTTGTATTGTGGGAGGTGTCATGGGTACAACACAACCCCAGCCCTTTGCTGTCTGCCTCAGTTTCCCCATTAGTACAAGGAACCTAATGACACCAGTTTTGGAGAGCAAGGGCTGCTTCTCCCATGTCTGCATAGAATCATAGAATCATAGAATATCCTGAGTTGGAAGGGACCCTTAAGGATCATCAAGTCCAACTCTTGACACCGCACAGGTCTACCCAAGTTCAGACCATGTGACTAAGTGCACAGTCCAATCTCTTCTTAAATTCAGTCAGGCTCGGTGCAGTGACCACTTCCCTGGGGAGCCTGTTCCAGTGTGCAACCACTCTCTCTGTGAAGAACCCCTTCCTGATGTCCAGCCTAAACTTCCCCTGCCTCAGCTTAACTCCGTTCCCGCGGGTCCTGTCGCTGGTGTTAATGGAGAAAAGGTCTCCTGCCTCTCGACACCCCCTTACGAGGAAGTTGTAGACTGCGATGAGGTCTCCCCTCAGCCTCCTCTTCTCCAGGCTGAACAGGCCCAGTGCCCTCAGCCGTTCCTCGTACGTCTGCAGTATGGAAACACCTCCTTCCCTCATCCCAGCTCACTGTGAAGGAGCAATAACTTTTGGCTTTTTCTGGGGAGAAATTTAGCTCTTCTTGGGTGAAGATGGATGTGCCGTGTAAGGCAGAGGACATGAAACCCCGTGATGGTTTGATCTTCCTTCTGTCGCTACCTGGTATGTTGGGACGGGGAATGCCTCCCTAGATACATCTGTGCAGTGCATGGCACGACCAAATCCCCCTGGAGGATCAGCCGTGGTGCCGGATGAGGGTCAGAAGAGCTGTCCCCATCCCATGTCCTTGTTGGGGTGCATGTGCTGTGCCTGCCCGCCCCAGCCCCGCGGTTTGGGTCAGAGCTCCCCGGCACCACGAGGAATGTTTTGATGCACAGACGTGCTTGTTCGACACCGCCTCAGCTCCGTGCTAATTAAATCCAAAGGGTAATCATTATTTCATTGAGTTTTCTCCAGTGCTGTAATTCCATCTCAGCTGTGGCTGAAAGCCCTGAATGGAGAGAAATGTACAGGGCCAGTGCTTTTAGTTTTTTCTTTTGTTTGTTTTTGTTTTGTTGTTGTTTATTTGTTAATTTTTTTTGTTTTTTACCCTCTCTCTATTTTTTTTCACTCTTTTCTTCTCTTCATTTTCATCCTTTATTTTTATTTTCTTCTTTTTTTCCCCCTTTTTCTTTTTCTGTTTTTCTATTTCTTTTTCCTTTTTCTTCTGTTTTTCCATTTTTTTCCTTTTTCTTCTGTTTTTTCCATTTTCCCTTCTGTTTTTCCCTTCCCTTCCCTTCCCTTCCCTTCCCTTCCCTTCCCTTCCCTTCCCTTCCCTTCCCTTCCCTTCCCTTCCCTTCCCTTCCCTTCCCTTCCCTTCCCTTCCCTTCCCTTCCCTTCCCTTCCCTTCCCTTCCCTTCCCTTCCCTTCCCTTCCCTTCCCTTCCCTTCCCTTCCCTTCCCTTCCCTTCCCTTCCCTTCCCTTCCCTTCCCTTCCCTTCCCTTCCCTTCCCTTCCCTTCCCTTCCCTTCCCCAGTGCCTTCCAAGGGGGTTTCAGCTAAATAGTTTAAAAACAAAACAAACAAAAATAGCAACCAGCAAAAGGAAAAGACCAACAAATCTAGAAAAACTCTATCGTGACTTCATTGTGGCTTGACATTTAGTGTTCCATTTCTGTCCATGATGAAATACTTCATTTTAATTCTGGATTTTTTAGTATGTTTTAGCTTTAATTTTTCTTTTTTCCTTCCTCTTAAAGGCACACCATTAATGAAAGATTAAAATGGAAAACAGCAGTCTGGAGTTTTGGCCAGCACTCTGCATTTCTGACAGATTTCTGACCACCCTCCCCAGCCAGCCAACATCGGAGACCACACAACAACCTGTCTTTGTGGGCATTTTTGGTCCATTTTCTCACTAGATTCATTTTAGATCATTCCAGACAGTTTACGTTGAAAGTACTTTGCACAACTGAGGATCTGAGTCGGAGAGAGCCCTTTACCTTAGAGAAATATCTTGCTGTTGTGACCGCTTCAGTTTAGGCCTCCTTTAGGTTTTTGGTGTTCTTCTCACTTGGCTGTTGATATATCAGGTGTTAATGTCTCCAGCTAGGCCTGTTGCCCTTGGCTCCCTTTAAAATCAGTGTGAATAAAGAGCTACTTTCAAGACTTGCTCCATCTGGCATATTTTGGCCCTTCTCTGAGTGGCCAGATGACTCCCAGCCCTTGTTTTTGGTGGTTCTTGGCCACGCTTCTCTGCAAATGACACTTCCCATCAAGTTATTTGCCTCTTTTGGCTCGATCCTGGCTCTGGCCACATCCTGTTGCGCCTTGCACCACTTGCTCCATCATTATCACCTTATTTATTTGCTCTTCCAGGCTTTGCCTGCTTTTCTTCCTCTTGTCTGTGGTGCAGAGGGTGGCTTGCATGACCTCATGGAGTTGCTGGAGTGCTGCTGGGAAGCCCACTGAATGCTTTCTTGCTCGCCTTGTGTCCCCAGCAAGATTTTAAACCCTTTTGGGACAGAGGCTTCCTTTCCACTCCCTATCATTTTATCACAGCTAGACTGCATCTCTTTATTGCTGCTGCAATAAAAATACCAGGCAAACCCAGAAACCTCTTAAGTAGTTCTGTGATTCATATGAGGTTTGAAGAAATGTGGAGGCTTATCTATCTTCCAGTAGGCTAATGGGATAAGAGCCAGGAATTTCTGAGCTCTCTTCCCAGCACTGGCTGCATGCTCTTGAGAAAGGATCTCGGTCTGTATTATGCATTTCCCCTTTATTTGCTTGACACATCACGCACCAGATGAAGATGAATCCTCACACAGGGGAGTATATGCTTCCTAAATTCACAGATTGCATAGTCAAAAGGCACCAGGGAGGTTATCTTATCTGATCTTCAGTACAAAGAAAATAGATTTTTCCCAGAAATTGGACTAGAGCATCTCCTTTCACAGATACCTAATCTTTATTTCAACATAAGAAACACTGGAGACTCAGCAGCCTCCCTGATAAGCTGTTCCAATATTTAATTACCTAAATAGCATCGAGTTGGTGTCCACTTCAAAGGCTGAATTAATCTAGTGCTACCTTCTACCCACCGTGTTTTCCTTTTTTCCTTATCAGCTGGACTGAAGAACCTCCCCGTCTCTGCCCTGCTATCAGACAGCTTTCCCCTATGTAAATATCCAGAGGTAATTACCCCTCTCAGCCCTCTCTTTGATGAATAAGCTTGTGTTCTTAAATCTATATGTTGACACGCTGTGTGTCTAAATCCTTGAATCTCTGCTATTCCCCCAGCCCTGGTGTGTGGCCAGCAGAACTGACCCCACACCTCCCAGCAGCCCTAGACCTATCAAAGCACGAGGGTCTGCCTTCACCTGCTTCATTTTGAATGCCCAAGGTCCTTGTGGACCTCTTTTTGGCACACCAGCTCCACTGTCTCTCACGCTTCCTCATCTCAAGGCAGTCTCTGAGCCTTTAGGTAGCCTCTGATGAGGTATTTGCCCCCAGGAAAATACCCCTTTGGCTCTTTTCTTCCTTCTGTGGATGTATCTGTGTGTCAGCCTAGCTCTCCAGACAGTACATTTCCCATCCCACAGCCCTCTGGACTGCTCTCAAAAACCCTGGCCATTTCTCACTCCCCTTAAAGTCCTCTTGTACGTCCTTCCAACACCTCCTCCCCAGCCCAGCCCCCTCTGTACCTGGAACTTCTTCCATCTGCTTTTCCATTGCTGTCTGGGATAAGCTCTCCTGCAAGAAGAGGGATGTAGCCCCTTCCCTTTACAGCCACGTTTCAAGATCTGTCAGGGGGGCAGTTTTGATGCAATTTGATGCATGTTTTGTTAATCTTGTGAAACATAATTTAGAAGTAAAGAAAAACAAAACAAAACAAAACAAAAAAACACAAACAAACAAACCTCTCAGAGCAACTGTGATGTATTAAAGCACCACAGCTGCTTTTATCAGCAGAGGCTGAAACATAACGAATGCTGATGAAGCATTTTCTGATTCATCATATAAACTGTGTTTATAGGGGTATGTGCACTTGCCCAGATTACAAGCGTGTTGATGAAATCCCAAATTAACTGCCCTGTTGTTTTGCTAAGGACCGATGGCTCTCACCCACCTGGTCATCCCCTTTTCCTCTGCCTGTGTTACCATGACCTGTGCCAGCCCATACCACCTCCTGAGGTTCCCTAAGACTTATTAAATTTTATGTTGATGGCTCATTGGGTCAGCCCTCTGTGGCTTCTGCTGCTGAGTTATCCAGGATATTGATTTGAAAGATGTCATTACATTAGGTAATTCTCCTGTGCTGCAAATGCCCAGCTTTCTGCCCCTTGGTGCCTTCATCCACTACCAAACTGTCCTCCTTCAGCAGCAGATTTTCAGGCTTTCTCTTCAGGAGCTCCCAGCGTCCTGCTGTGCTTTGTATTTTGCTGTGGCTTGCATCCCCGATGATGCTAGCAGTGGACACTCCTCCAGGCAGCACACTTGGGACCCTACACCATGAGGAGGTGCAGTGGCACGTCTTCCCAACAGTGTTATCTCAGGGCCAGAAGAGATATCGATATTTAGAGAAAGAAGTTGGCTCTAATCACATTTCTCCCATGGGTGCACGTAGTTTCTGAACAGGTGGAGGTGTCTCGTGTCACCCTGACATGCCCCATTGGCATTACAATTTGCTGCTGTTGCTGTGAAGGAGATTGATCCAGAAGCCAGACCCCTCCTCACTGCCTCTGTGGGGTTAAGGACAAGGAGTCACCAGCTGGGGATGCAGCTAGGGAAGATTCGGGTTAGATCCTGGGAGGTGTCTGGTGAGAAAAACAAAATAAAAGACTGAAATTTGCTTCTTTAGAGAGGTCTGCAAGAGCAATGGAGATGCCTTCCCATCAGAAAGGGTAAATCTGGCTTATGCCAAGCTGGCACGGGGCACGGACCAGTTAACCCATGGGTGTGAGCTGAAAGGCATGGGATGTTCTCTGCCGTATGGGGTTGAAGCAGCCCTAGGTAGAGTTTCTGCCCAGGACATCAATGTGATACCTTGCTTTGGGCTCCCAGAGCTGCCATCCCAAGGGTGCTTCTGCTCCGGAGAACTCTGGTGGAAGAGGCCAGAAGAGAAGAGAGATAGACATGTAATGAGACTGCCATGTCCTTGAGATGTCCTCTTTTTCCTCTAGAAATCAGGGAGATTAAAGAAATAAATTTGAGGTAGATCTACCCTGCTCTGGATTTCCGGAGCCCATTGACCCTGGGGTTTTGTCCTCTCCACCTGCCTTTGAGACTATTTAAGTCTTTGGGAACGGCTTTCATCCAGACTTTCAAACATGTCTGGAGTTTGAAGGAGGGAGGATGAGAAAAAAAGGCAACTAACAAATTATTCATCCCTGCCTGCCCAGGTGACCAGCAGCTCGAGGAAGCTTGTGTGCAAGTGGCCACTAGGGCAGGCACCACATACTTTGCAAGGAAGTGCTTGAATCTCAGGGGTCTTCGGATATCTGAAGAGGACATTTGGAGTCTGAACGGCCCCCTAACTGCCAAATCCATAGCTATCCCCATCGCTCAGCTGGGCAGGCACACAAGCTTCTTCTGTCCGTGCTAAACCAGGAGGGTACAGGGAAGTGTGATGGGGGGAGACCCAAGCTGGTGGGATGCACGCCAGGCAGGTCCAGCTGCAGCCAAAATGCCTTGGCCAGGTCTCAACTGAGGTCGGTGCCAAAGCTAATAAGCCTGCCAGGAGCCAGGACTTCCTTGCTTGGATGAAAAAACTGGGCTAATGGGGCTTGGCTGGCTGCAGAGCTCTGCTGGAAACTGCACAGCCCTGCTGTGCCATGGGGAGCTGCTGCTTGGGACAGGGTGGCGATGTCCTCTCCTGCAGCAAGGATGGGGATCTGTGGCTCTGAAACATGGGACATGACCTGGCTCAAGGGTCTTTGTCCTCTCCTGTGGCTTGCAGAGAGAAAATAAAGGAATTTCTACAGCCTTCCCATCCGCTTGCTAGGATGTTATTGTAATTTTGCTATCACCTTTGTCACTAGGATGGGGTTCCTGACAGTCGTGGTGCTTCTCTGGTTTGATTTTGCTGGCTCTGATTTTGGCTTCAGAAAGGAGGGAGCTGAAGCAATTCCAGACAGAATTATCCCAAACTGGTTGCCCATGGACTACAAGCTGTGATTAGGGGATGCTCTCCAGGCGAAGACGACTTACCATTGCTTTTCTGGGACTGCTGAAACCCCGCAAACAACATTTGCAGAACCACCATGGAGAAAAACTTCTCCCCCACCCCAAAATCACTGGGTAGTGCTCTTTCCCACTCCCGTGGAGCAGAGACTGGCCTGCTTGTGTGTGAATGCAGAAGTAGCTGATAAGCAGAAGCTAACAAAGATATTTTTATGGGGAATATTTGGGGCTGAAAAGGTGTCTCACTGGTGAATTCAAGCCCAGCTGTGAGATAACCTCTGAAGTGAGAAGCCTACTGGACCCTTCCCAGCCTAGAAGTGCAAGAGCATTTGTCCTGGGAGGCTCAAGGTGCAGCCATAAGACACTTGAGAAATGGTGTTGAAAATAGCATTATAGGACATCTGCACCCAAGGATTATCCAGGCACTTCCCATTGAATATTATAGGGATATGTTCTGTGTTCTCCTTTCCTGTTATTCAAGGGGATTTTGACCTCTACTGTCTCTGGGATGCAGGTCCTAGATGGCTCTAAAACAAATAAATCTCTACATTATTTCAGGTTTTGTAATCAGTGAGGAGATGAAAGAGCTGCAGCGAGTACAGGTAAAACAAAAACGACTGTAGGAACATCGTTCCTCAGAAACATCCCACAGGTTATGCAGCAGGACAGATTGATTGATGCTTTTAATATGAGTTCTCAGATATTTGATCAACTCAATGAGGTTTTATGAGTGCTAGCTGACCTGTGGTAACCATGTGCACTTAGTTCTCTGCGAGCACGAAGCGGGATGTATTAGCATAAACGCTTTACTGGGGTTTTACTGGCATGCTTTCCCCCACAGCTGCTGAAGCTAAGAGCTTCAATATGGTCGGTGGCCAGGGCTCAGTTAAAATCTGGGATTTGCTCAGCTGTGGTAATCATTTTATGGACCAGTCCTGCAAAAAATTAGGGACAATTATTGGTGGAAAGGAACTTAGCTTGGTGTTGTTGAATTAGGGACAGCAGTAGAGCTGTGGGGACACACCAGAGTTGGTAGAGCATCTACCAAGGGGTCAAGAGGATGGTTAAAGCAAGCTGAAAGAACAAATGACCACCTCCTGAAGTCCAGAGGGGATCTTTTGTATCAGGTGGGATGAACTGCAGCCAGCGTGGGATGGAGGAGTAGATGCAGTGACTGGATGGGGCCCAATCCCAAAAGGAAAGTGATGGAGGTGCCCCACCAAAGGGCAAAAATCTCCTACTGTAGCATGGGCTCACAGTATGGGGAATCAGATCTTGCTCTTCTGGAGCAAGCTGGCCCCATGTGCTTGCACATCTATAGAAGCAATGGCTGAGACATAAAGGAACGTGAGTGAAATGGGCTCGATGGGACTATTATGGGATGTTTGGTAAGTGGGAAATGTCTTCTCTGCTCTCCCCTTAGCAGATCCACCACTGTCCTTCCATGGACCTTCCTTCTCTGTACAGGTACAAGGGAGGAACTGTATTCATCCCACATGGGAACCATGGTGAGACACGCTAAACATCTTTAACAGCGCAAGGATTTTAGGACCATAGTCCCAAAGATGACCCCGATTGTCAGTGGAGACGTATCAATGCAGGTCTCAGCTCTGCATCAGCAGAGCTTTCTGAAGATTGTATAATCTAATAGTCCAATGCCTCATAGTCCTACATACCTTTACTCCCTTAGCAACCCGGCCAGGGCTGAGTTATAGGTTTTATACCTATTTTGAACCTAGGATGGATGAAGATGACTCTCAGAGAGTCCAGATGTTACCACAAAGAGGGACCAAGAGGGCACTGGGTGCTTCTTGCCATGTTTCTGATACTGGGTGTATGGCCAAATGATGGGTGGGTTCAGCTTGCTGGGACAAATCTGAAGACTTTTTGTGTGTTTTATTTTTTTTTTTTTGATGTAATCAGGAGGAAGGTCAGGACAACCTCAGTCACTATGTGACTTAAAGAATATTTGGAAATACATGCCAGAAAAGTGGTCGTTCATGTGGCCAAGCCCACCGAGGACATCCAGCATGGAAGAGGAGCTTGAGCCTCACTTTTGGGTGAGCAACCCATAACCTGTGGCCCTTCCTTGGCCCTATGTGACCTGAATTACATGCCTCTGCCAATCCCTTGGGCATCTCTGGGGCATTCCTTTATCTCCAACCCCCTCTGAAATCAGGGGGCAGCTTGACCTCTCCAAAACCTGGCACGGGTGCAATCACCCCGCGCTCCCCGCTCCGACCTGCCGAGCTCTCATCAAAAGGGGCTCTGGGAGGAAGGAGCCGTCTGCTTCCTTTAACCTACAATAAAGTGAGGCAGTTCAAAGAGAAGGAAAAGGAGGTTAACGATCTCTTTGAAATGTAGGTTCAAATTCCCAGCACGGCCCGAGTCAATTACTAGCAAGCGCCCGTGACACACATCCACTGCTAACGAGGAAGCAGAGGGGGGCACGCGGTGCTGAGAGCTGGGCAGGTATCAGCAGTGCTAAAAGGACATCACCACGCTGGTGGGAAAGGATCCAGGGGAGAGTTGCTTGGTTTTTGGAAGCTGAATCATTTTTTCTGGGATGCACCAAGACCCCAAGAAGAGGGGATGGAGCACGTCCCCCTGCCCAAACCCGTTGCCTTCCCCTTGCAGCTGGTGGGGATTTTTGCAGGACAGCACTTTCATGGAAGCACCCAGACCAATTTTATTTTCATGTTGTTTGTAAGAGGCAGTGCAGGGGTGGGAATGGGGCAGGAGGGGCAGTTTATTCAGATGTTTAAGGTGTGTGCACGCAGGCATGCAAACACTGGGAGAAAAAAAAATATTAAGGGTCGGTGCTCCCACTCCCAGCTTATTACAGCAGAGGATTTATCTCATGGGCCAGTTTCAGCTCCAATTTTTCACCTTTTATTCAGGCTCCCAATTCCACCAAAACGAGAAGGATGCAGATGTGCAGAGGTGGTGCAACAGGAATACACCCGCATGCCCAATGTGTTGCTGCCTCTAAAAAATGTGTTAGGCAGAGGGTTTCATTGCCCCAAAGCTGTCCCAAGGCATCCCCAAGGACTGTCCCCAGCCCCACAACATTATTTTCTGGTATGGCAAGAGTCACATCAACAATTTCCAGTCTGGCCGAGCCAGGGCGTGTGGAACAGACCTGCTGGAAAGAAAACCTCCTGCAAAATGGAAAATATACAGCGGGGCAGCTATTTTTAAAAAAGGGACGGGACGGCACCTACTGCTGCTGTGCAGCCAGCCACATAACCAGGCAGCGAGGGACTTCTGTGGGCTGACAGCCAGGAGAAAGAGCTCCTACAGACCAGCGATAAGGACCTTTGGGGTATCAGGAGCTGTGCTTTCTGCAATAAAATAAAATGAAATAAAAGACGAGCGGGTTGTCCTGTGCTGTCCCTAAACCCTGGACACGAAGAAGGTTGAGGGAAGGAACCCTCAATATCTTTCCCAGCAGGCTGGAAAGGAGGGGGAGATGCTGATACCCCTGCAGGAGGCAGAGCTGGGAGCAAACACCAGGTCAGCTGCTTCTTCCCCTCCCTACTCCAGCCTATCCTCGCTGCCCAGCCTCCGCTGAGGTTTTCCGGCTTCTAAAAATATGCAGCCTTTAATTAAAGCATCCGTCTTGCTTGCCAGGGCAAAAATATCTTGTCGCAGAGCTGGGGACTACCCGAGCTCGCAGGTGACCAGCCTGGCTGGGTTGTCCTGGCCCTGGTGGTATCTGACACCGGGTTTTAGTCCATCACGCCTCAAATCTGGCTGACAGAAGCTTCAGGAAGCTGGCATGAAGCCCTCCTCGGATTTTCCAAGCCCAAAGTCACCCTGTGCCTTCTCCTCCTCCATGGGGACACTCGTGCTGTGTTTCAGCTGTCCTGGAGATGACCTGGAGGTCGTGGGGGCTCACACTGTGCGTGGGATCTCGCCTGCCTCCTCCCATGCAGAGGGCTTCAGAAAGACTATTTGAGTAATAAAAATCACCAGGAAAATGGGAGGGAGCTAAAATTTGGGAGCTGAGGAGTACTGGTAGGGACAAGGTGACACAGTGCTGGGAACATCATGTGAATGGGGCATCCCCAAGGAATTTAGAGAACCCAGGTTCCCATCACCTGAAGGACACCAAAGGAACATCCATTAGCCAAGGCTTTTCTCCTACAGGTCCTAAACTTGCTGTTCATGAGCAGGCAAAGCCCTGGTGGGATGCTGCTGCTATTTATTCTTTAGTTGCAACAGCTCCACATGCCTTAGCCCCCCCCACAAAAGGTCCCCACCCCTCGGGAAGCAGTGCTGAGCCCATACCCACATGTCTCACCTCCAAAAGCTCTGCAGTCTGGCACCAAGCAGCTCTGCACGCCAAGCCACCGCTCATCTTCCCACCCCTGGAGACTTGTAAAACAGCTCACGGATACTCCTCGCACCACAAACCCACCCTTTCAACCCTGCTTCCCCCATAGCACCCCATTTCCCAAATTTGTTAAATCCACGAAGACCTTCCCACCAAGCTTTGGAGCAGATCCTGGAGTGGGAAATTTGATCTGGATGGACCCATGTCCGTAAATTCCTTTGAATCAGCTTGCCTGGACATAGTGAAACCCTCAAGCCTTTGCCCTAGTGCAAACAGAGCCTAATGAGCCAAAAAACATCGTTTTGGAGGAGCAACACCCACAATTCTGGTAGGGCTGAGCAAAGGGAGATGCCACCGAGGACTGGGAGCGACGTGCAGCTCTGTACTTTGGACTCAACTGCCCTCCAAGCACTAAGGCAATAAATCCGAGGGATCTGGGTTTATTCTCCTCCAAATCACTTTATTATATTGTGACTAATCACAAAGCCTTACAATGCTGCCGAGATTCTTTAAAAAAAAACAAACACAAACAAACAACAAAACTAATACAGCGACGGTATTTGCCAGCTTTTGCTAAGACTTGTTTATCTAGCAGCTAGCGTGAGATTACACCAGGAAATCTTGCAGTCTTCAATTGGATTGTCACATTGGGTTTTAAATTTACCACAGTGGTGCAAAGACGGTGATTTTAACAGTGTATGATCCCCGTAACATTGCATCTACGTACGGATTTATAAAATTAAACCACTTTTTTTTAATTACATTTTTCTGCCAGCAGAAAATAATTCTCTTAAAAAGGCAAGAGCCACTAAAAAACACCCCCTTCCTCCCAGACTGCCCCCATCTTGCACTGTCCCAATTGCTATTCCCATGTGGGTCTCCGTCCCGTTGCCTTTTTAAGAAAATCTCCGTGTTTCTTGTGAACGTGAAGGCTGGTCGAGCCCTTCAAAAGCTCACTGAAGGGGCAAAGCCCCCAGCACTGAAAGAAAGGGTTAAAATCCCACCCTAAGGTCCCCAATCAGAACAGGAGATGGATGAAAACGTGGGAGAGGGATTTCAGTATCCAAAGTAAGGCGTTGTATCCAGGTTCAGGTTCAGCCCCCCTGGCAGTGGCTGGCTTTTATGGGCTCAGCTGTTTTCCACCACCCCCAGAGCTTTGGGCAATGTGTTTTCCTTCTGCTAAAGCCTTTGAGGGTGTGAGGATGAAGCCCGAGCTCCTCCCAGCACTCCCAAGGAGGGTTGTGGGCTGGGTTTATGCCCCCATCGTCTTTGCACAGACCTCCCTAAACCTGTCTTGAACACTTAAAATTCACCCTGATGCAAGGCTGGGTGTAGATCAGCCTGAGCAGGACACCCTACACAATTTCCCTTCCCATCCCCGGGGCAGAGAGTGTGGGATTTGGGCTGGACTGAGCAGACACCTCCATGGGAGATGCTCCATCGAGTAGGTTGAAGGCTTCACACCCAGCATTGAGTGCTGCCTTCCCCTGCTCTCTTCTGGCCCGGAGATGTGGAAGAGATGTAGACTTGGAGGAGAAGTGGTTGTGGATGAGATGTGGACATGGGTGAGATGTGAATTAGATGTGGACATGGATGAGACGTGGACGTGGATGAGATGTGGATCTGGGTGAGATGTGGACATGGATTAGATGTGGATGTAGAAGAGACATGGACTTGGATGAGACGTGGGATGCCAGGGGCTCCCCCGTGCTTTGCCAGCATCTCAGAGTGAAGGAAAAATAAAGCTTTGAGGACCAGGTTTTTCATCAGGTTTCAGTTGGCAGCCAGGGAGCTGTGGGAGAGAAAAAAAAAAGCCACAATGCTAGAATAAAATCAACCCCAAGATCCTTCCCCTAATAGTCAAATTGCTCCAGGGTTGCAGGCATCAGTGTTAATTCTTCCCTCAGCACGTTCTGGAAATTGCCTGACACGAGCCCAGCTGAGTCGCAGATGTTGAGTTCAGACGGGGAATGTCAGCCTAGAAACAGCTTCCTCTGAAGTCCTTGGGGTCTGCGTCTTGGCTCGATAAGGTCATTGAGATGAGAATCCTTGTCAAAATTTCCTCCCAGGCTCATTCGGAAAGGAAGGAGGGAGTTGGTTTTCTTCCAAAGCGAGGCTCCACGATCGCTTTGCAGCTCGGTTAATTTGCTTCATGGGAGGCTGGTGCCCGGGTGTTGGCAGACCCCTCTCTCCCCACTCCTCTTGCTTTGCTGCACATCATCTCCAGGCAACAAAAGGTTGAAAAGACAGGAGGCTGCCAAGGCTGGACCTAAAGCAATTTGACATGGAAAGGATCAAGATGGCAAAATAGGGAGAAAAGAGTGGGAAAAGTTCTCTACTTCCTCCAGGTTCATTGCACATCTATGCAAACAACATGTAAAAACCAGCACATTAGGAGCACCCTGCCTTCAGGTTTGTCTGGAAATGCTTCTTCAGACTGAAAGTGCACGGCAGGGAACAGGGTGCTGCTAATGAAGGCAACATCCAGAAGGCACTTCTTGGGGAATAATAATTAAAAAAAGGGGGAGGGTGAAGCGCGGGGTCGTAAGCCAACAGCTACGGAGCTGGGATGTTTTGGTGTGCGCTCTGGAGAGGCGTAGCTGTGCTCCTGCAGGCGTGTCTGGGGCAGGAAGGTTTGCTCCAGAGCAGCTCTTCTGCCCTGGGACACGCAGAGCAGCTCAGTCCCATTCTCCCACAGGGCTGCGTGCTGGCCCTCAGCACCCCGGGGTGCAATCTGGAGCCTGCAGGGGAGGCGGGCTGGGTTTGGCGAATGTATAAAATCCACGAACAATCAAGTCTTGGCATGTACAAATATATAAATTATCAACAGTTTTACAAAAGGCACACTGCAAGCCATCTCAGTCCGACACCTGTACAAACCCCGCGGCCCCCCACCCTCCCACCCCAGCTCCCCCATCCCTTTTTTCTCCTCTTTCATCACAAAACGTAAGGTGCTGCTGCTACGGCCCCGTGGCTGTCGTGACAGCTGAGGACCTCTTTTTTGGTCGCCCCAATTTGTCGGTGGTACTGTCCTTCTTTGATGGTCTTAAGACACTGTACGTTCTTCCCCAGGGTGATGCTTTTGATGGAGGGCAGGTATTTCAGCACAGTCTTTGGCAAGGATGCCGTGCCTGTCCCAGAGAGGTTGAGCTCCTGTAGGGAGTTCAAGCCAAAGACAACGTCGGCAGTCAGTGACCTCAAATCGGGATTGCTGGATAAATCCAGAACTTGGAGGGCTGGCAATTCCTTGAAACCATACGGAGATAACTCTCTGAAGCCACGCAGGCCGCTGAGGGATAAATGAATCAAATCCGTCAGCCCCACGAAGTCTCCTTTCTCAATCTTGACTAGAGGGTTCCCATCGAGATTTAAGTATCGGAGGGGAATGCCCTGGAGGTTGGGCACAGACGTTAGCCTGTTTCCAGAAAGATTTAAGTTCTGGATGTTGGGGATGCTCTTCTCGCGGTGCCTGGTAATTGTGCTGAGCATGTTATTGGATAGATCCACATTCAGGGGTTTTCCTTGACCTTTGGAAGCAAAAACGTCCATTGCTATATCCAAAAGCTTGTTATTGCTCAAATCTATGTCACCCAGAGGAGAACTGGAGAAACAGTCCTCTGGAAGGACTTCCAGAGAGTTGTGACTCAGATCCAAAGACTCCAGGTAGCGAAGCCTGGAGAAGGTTGTGGAGGAAATCTTGGCAATTTTATTGTAGCTCAGGTCAAGGCTCACCAGGGTGGTGTATCCGGGGCCAGTGAGCATCGATTCATTGATTGTTTCCAGTTTGTTTGAAGACAGATCCAAGTAGGAGGTATCCAGAGGGATTGGGACGGGAACGATGTGCGAGCCTATGCCGCTGCAATCCACTTTGGTCAGGCTAAAGCTGTCGAAGAGACCAAAGCTTTCCACTTCACAGTGGCAGCCGGGGAAGCAGGTTTTGGTGGTACCAAAACAGGGAAGGAGAAGCAGCAGGTTGAACCAGGCTGTGAACTGCATTGTTGACCTGGAGAACAAGAAAGTAGATTTAATTGCCTTTACTTTACTGAAGGCACATAATGGTTTGAGTTCTGTCTTCACAAAGAGAAAGACTAAGTACACCCTTAAATAGCATGGATGCCCCAAACACCGTGTTTCTCGTGTTATGAACCCCAGTGGGAACTTAATGGAGGAAGAAAACGGGTCAACAGCCTTTGCAGAAATAACCAAGTTAACATACAATTGGAAATTCGCTGTAAGAGCAACAGGCTGCCTTCAAGCAAAATCTACACAACGTGCACCCTGTCAGCTAGACTCTTCAACATGAGGCTAAATGGCAGCTCTGAGCCTTTTCACAGCCCAGAGGACTTCAGCACCCAGATCTCACCATGTCCCACCCAGAGGTCAGGGCATCCACGGGTGTTTTGGGAGCACCTGGCTTCAAGAGAAACCAGGTTGAGAGAAACCAGGTAGCAGAAATCATTTAGGCTGTGCGTTCAGTGAGAGCTTTAGGCATCCAAAATGCCCATCAAAGCAGGGAAAACCAAAACTGTTCAAATTTCCTATAGGTGACAGAGGGAATGGCATCATCAGAGCATCCTCCAAGAGGAACGCCTCTAGATGGTGGCAGGCAGGACAAAACCCACTGCTCCCTCAAAGGCATCAAGTGGGGAGAGCCAATTTGTTTCGTGTAGACTCCCTGGGGAGTGTTCGCTAATTACATTAAGTATTCTCCCTGATTAATGCTGCCAGCAAGCGAGGAGCTCTCTCCACCCCTCTGGTTTTGACCTTCCTCCCTCTGAGACATTTCTGCCCCTCCGTTGCTGAAAAGGGCTGATCTGCAGGTCCCCTGCTTTGCTCCCCTTTTCAGATCACATCCTAACAGCTCAGCCACAGGTAAATGTAACCGCATGGTTTCCAGAGCCAGACAAAAACCCTTCAGCTTTGCCCCTTGAGGGTAAATCCAGCATGGTCATCCTGGCCCCATGCTTCTTCTCAGGAGACCCACCAGGGCTGACTTGCCAACAGGCAATAGAAGTGCAAAAGGAAAAATGTATTTACAAAAATATCACCCCGATCACTGGTATGACTTGTCTGGGAGCAACTCCCAGCCCTCCTGAAAACAGAATTTGGGACTCGGACCAAAAAGCCTGCAACCAGAGCATTGCTAAAGGCCAACACGCGATCCTCTGGGGTACATTATTCTGCAGAAACAACAAAAAAGCTGTAAGATGAGCCCTAGTCTCATCTCATCTCAATGGTTTCTTGAGAAAACACACGTGTCTGCAGACGGGATGCAGGGGATAGGAGGGGATAGGGCTGCTTTCTGCAGACACGCGTCCAGATATCCCTTTCTTAATGACACCAAGGTTGATCCACCCTGTTTCTCTGCATACAGACCACAGCTTGCTCCATTTTGTAGCCACTCCTAAACTAAAAGCTGTTTTTAATATATATATTTTTTAAACACACTGAAACGTTCCATTACCAGGGGAAATGAGAGCAGTGGGGAGCCCATTGGAAAATAATTTAAAAAAAAATAAAAATGTTAAACGTTTCACCTATGGTGGAGCACCTGCACCAGTGTCACCTCAGTCTCCTGGTGGCTCTTCTCCCATTTCCCTCCCAGTGTCTATTCCAACTCAAGATCTCAACAGGGAAAGTGCCTCCTAAATCCTCCTTTGAAACTCCAGCTCAGTTCCTCCTGGCATCCCGTTGGCTTTGGTGGGAGCTGGATCAGACCCCATCAGGTGCTTATGTGGCGGCCGTTTCCTTTTCCCTCCTGGCAGCAGCACCCTAAAATCTCCCTTTTGGGCTTTGGGATTGCTTTGCAGATGAGATACGATCTGTTACTACCAGATAAAAAGTCCCTTACGGAGCAGCACGAAACACTCCTCGGCTAACAAGCCACTTGGCCAGTTCTCCTAAAAGATAGGAGAAATTAAGGTGCTGGTCACCTTCCAGTCCAAGGAAGAGACTCTTGTATTGCCAGATAATCAAGGAAGAGCTTAGTCAGGTACGGGCATGCTTTATTGCTGCATGGAGCAATCGATACAGCTCTTTGAAACGGGGCAGGAAACATGCCACAGGCATTTACAGTTCATCTGCGTACAGTGTGTATTTGAAACCGCATCAAATTGCCTTTGGACGCCTGCCTACGAGCTGCTCTGTTGATAGAGGCAGGGAGCCAAGGTATCCCCTCGCGAAAGAGAAACGAGTTGTCCTCCTGCAGCACTGGGGACGTTCACCCGGAGGCAACACCACGGCCCAGAAATCTCCAGCCCCAGCGCCTGGGACGGTGACCGAGAAAAGGGAAAAGCCACCAGGAGAAGACGACCACCCCTTGGGTTGGTTTCCCTCGCTTTCCTCGGGGAGCTTTTCCCTTCTGATTTTAAAAACAGATCACAGAGGAAACCTGGGTCTGGGGTGCAGGAGGGGAAAGCCCTGCTGTGGTGGTGTTGAGAAGTCCCACTTCCCACTGCACTCGTTTTCCTCCCTCTGCTATCCCCTAAACCCTTTTCTCACTGCTCCAGTGATCCACAGCTGAGACTTTGCCACCTCATGGATCCAGAGAATCATTTAGGATGGAAAAGACCATTAAGATCATCAAGTCCACCCATCACCCAACACTACCAAGTCCATGTCCCTAAGCACCCCATCCACATGTCTCTTAGATACCTCCAGGGATGGTGACCCCACCACGGCCCTGGGCAGCCTGTTCCAATCCCTTAAGGACCTTTTCCATGAAGAAATTCTTCCTGATATCCAATTTAAACCTCACAAAGAAATCTGCTTCCCACCCCGGAGGGATCTGCAGTCACATCCCACCCTGAATAGAAGCCTACACCTCAGGGACTCATCCTCTCATTGGGGTTGAGGAGATGCAGGTGATCTTTGAGTAGACACCCCAGGTTGTCTGTATGATAGGGTGAAGAGAAAGAAATTGCTCCAGAATGGGGTGAAACCCACCAAAGACGAGACCCATGCTCACCCATCCAACAAAAACTAACCTTTTTTTCCCCATTGGGGGTTAGTTTTCCAGCAAATTTTCCTGCCCAGCTGCAGGATTACAGGAATGGGGAGAAGAGGTGGTCCCCAAGCAGAGCAGATCTGTGTCTCAGGCACAGATGTGGGTAGTTTCCTTTTTTTTTTTTGTGAATTTGCAGCTTAAACTGGAGCATTCTGGCTTAAGAGCAAATATAGCAGCCTTTCAGGGCAAGAGGCAAAGGGGAAGGGCAGGAGTCCCGCTCCTGCAAATAAAGCGACTGCTTTAGCGGAGGGTGGAGGAGTTGTGCAAGCATCAATATTTCATCGAGGCAAAAGTTTCGGGGATTCTCTTCAGCCTCCTGCATCAGCCAAGAGAACAAAAGGCAAAATCTTCATAGGAAGGCCCACGAGGCCCACTTGGCTGCCTCTAGCAGAGGGGGGCAGGGGAAAGGGAACGCTATTGGAAAATGTAGCGAGCTGCATGGGATATGATAGAAGCCATAAATCCTCCAGGCTGCTGAAGAAAAGGAGGGGAAAAAAATAAAAAAGAGAGAGAAAAAGTTGGCTCTTTCTCTATAAATACTTGGGAGGCTCCAAGACGCAGCTGGGACGGCAGCTCCGCAGTGCCAGGATGCTCCTGAGGCGCTTCTTAAACAACAGAACTCCTTCGGAGAGTTTTTTTTTTTTTAATGTTTTCCTTAATTATTGTGTCAAACAAGATCAGGTGGGGCGCAGCACCAGTGCCAGCCGCAGTTCTCCGGTTTGGGCTCCAGCGGGCTGAGCCCGAGTGACGCCGCAGCTGCAATCACAGCCAGGTCTCTGGATCCCAAACAGCAGCGTGAGCACACAACAAAACTGGCTCCAACCAGCCTACGAGAGCATTAATCCCCTGTCTCACATCACGCACTCCTCCCGTGATAAAGAAACTGCTGCTGACAACTTTTCTCTCTTTTTTTTTTTTTCCATGAACCCATCAAAAGTAAAGGTCATCCAGGTTTTTGCTCTTCCCTTTTGCTCTTTCCCCCATGTGCAAAGAGCTGCGTGTGCCCCCTCTGCAAAGCTCATTAAACCAATCTGTGCTTCTGTATGGGGGAGTTCTGGTGTAGATGGGACCTGTAGATGTAAAATTTCTGGTTTTAGCTGTTTTGGGGTCCTGGTTTTGCACTTGTGTCTTCCTACACTTAGGAAGAGAGTTAGTGAGATCCAACATATCTGTTCGTGAGGTTTGATCCTGCATTTATTTCAATGGGTTCGGGAGTTCATGGAGTTACCGTAGGTGCTGGTGACAGCAGGATGGGGGCTTGTCTCTTGGCACTTCTAAATTCAGCCTGATTTATCAGTCCCCTCTATCAGGAGCCGTTGCTTGAGTTGCTTTTGGGCAATACGTTATCAGAGATGGTTTTACCAGAGTGAAGTGCCTCTCAGCCCCTGGGACAGCAGAATTAGCCCTTGTGGCCCTGGGTAAAGAGGCACCGAGGGCATGAAGAGGAGCTGAAATCATCCCATGGATGTTTTTTGCTCACTTGGGAAAATCAGGATTAAATACAGGGCAGGAGAAGGGGAAAAAAAAAATTACAAATTCCTTTCCATTTTCTGATATTAAATGTAAGCCCGCCTCGTTTGCATCCAGTCAACAGCCCCACCGCCAAGGGGGAGTCGTTAGCAAGTAATTAACCCAGTGGGGTTGGGAATCCAGACTATGAGACAATTTTAGGCAATAGGCCTATATTTTGGGGATGGAAATAACCGCATTGTCAAGTCTATCATTGCAAGACTTGGATCTCACCAAAAAGCAGGGAATTTGGGGTGAGGAGAGCCAAAAGGGCCAAGACCCCACTCTTTGTTTCACCCCAGAGCTTCCAAATTTCCATCTGTTTTTGTCACCTCCAAGCATGGAGCAGCAACTGAGCCAAAAAACAATTTACCCACATCCCAGAACTGTTCTCCATCCTTCAGGGTGATTTTTATGGGCATCACAGGTGATGGGATGGCTAAGACGAGCAACAACAAAGCCAGACAAACCTTTAAGCATCAGAAGCGCTTTGCAAGCCCAAAGATAAACCAAGCAGCCCCTCAGCCCACCAGAAGAAGACACGTGGGGACGGTCAGGAGGGAGCCAAGCACCTCCAAACCCCACAGCAGCATCACACCATGGGTTTGGTGTCACTGGTTTCAGCGACACCCCTTGCTCAGCTCAAACACCCTCTCTTTTTTTTAGTCAGACGCATCTCCTTTCTTCACAAAAGAAATTGAGAGCCCTGTTAAAATAATCTTTTCTCTTACTGTTTATGTCATGAATCCCAGCTGCTCTGCAAGAGGCCAGGGGTGATTTATCATCCCAGGGCTCGAACCACTCACAGTTTATTCCACTTCGGCAACCCCAGGAGGAAACCGAGGTGCGGGGTGGTGTATTTTTGGCTCCAACAAGGGGATACCTGCACGGGCAGGTTTGCCAGCCCACGGGGCGCCTTCCAGCTGATTTTACATCCATCCCCTGCCGAAATAGGGCCGGGAGCAACATGCCTCCAAAATATGTGTCATGGGAGCTCCCGGGGATTTCACGCCAGGCTCTAAGAGGTCGCTGCAAACTCCAGCACATTTGCGATGAATTCCCAAAACTGCCCCCAAATCCACCTTCCCTCTCAGCCATAACCTCTCTCGGGTTATAACCACTCCTCTTGGTGGGGAGAAAAAGTCTCCCGTGGCTTTTTGGAATTAATTTTGCTCAGGTGAGCTTTGTTTGTGCCCGGAGGAGGCGTTTCTGAAGCTACACACGCAAGAGCATTTTGGGCGCTCCATTGCCTCCTGACCATGCCTGCCCCAGGACTGCTCAGCTTTTGGAGCATCTCCACTTTGGCACGGGCTGGTCCGTGGAAACTGGGAGCACCACCACCAGCAGGCTGCTTCCCAGCAGCTCACAGTGTGTGGGCTCAAATGGGGTACCCCAAAAAATGCAGGATTTCAGGGTTTTCAGGGAACATCCTTCCCCTCCTGTCCTGCCATTCCCGGTGTCAGGACGTCAGAGCAAATAAACCAACTAGCTGATGTGAATTTTTCAAGTGCAAAATACCTTTTTTTTTTTTTTTTTTGCATTTCATGCTTTATTTAAGGCTCTTATTTTTTAGGCTAGCCAATTATTGAAAGCTAAAAGGATCCTAGGAAGTTGCTCCTCCAGCCCCAGCCCTTTACGATGCTCTCCCACACCTGCCTCCCAGCCTCAGCCGGTCCCGCTACCAGCTCCTGCTGTGTCCGTGCTCCTTCATAACACTCCAGCTCCTGGAGACATGATATAATCCAAGAGGAATGCGCTCTGGGATGCTCCCCATGCACCAGACCAGGGAGAAACATTAAGAGGTACAGCACGGGGAGAGAAAGCCTCCTACACTCCTTCTTTTAACTGTTCCCGGAGCTGTTTGGCCACGTTGCGCACCCGGAGCAGGTAGCTCACCCTTATCCTCCTGCATCTCCAAGGGCTTTCTCCTTCAAGCTGAAAGAGCTTTCCTCCAACAGGTCGCTGGCCAAAATCAAAGGAAAAGCCCAGGGAAAAGAAATCCCCTGAGGGCAGAGCCTCCAGCCCCAAGGGGAGGGATTTAAGAGGACCCCATGCAGATTTATCTCCCCAAAAGGCAGCAGCTCCCAACCTCCCATCTCCTCACCACCCTCCCAGGGCTGCTGGCTTCAATAAGGGAGAGCAAATCAGGGAGGCAACGTTAGGCTGGATGCCCTTTGGTGCTGCCTTGGCCAGCCCGGGATTTCTTTGTGGGCTTTTTTTTATTATTATTACTTTTTATTTTTCCCCGCGCAATGAGCTCCAGGCCCCTTCGCCGCCCGTGGCTGTCAGCGTGCAGCTGCAGACCCTCCACGGAGGAGATAATAAATACAATCCTGGTCGTTATTGTTGCAAACAGCACAGCTGGAGGGAGGCTCCTGTCTCCTTCCTCTCCTGGCATCCTCCCCTGCCCCCAAATAATTCTTACAACGTGACCGCTGCGCACAATGGGCTGCTCGGCGTGGTGGCCACCCTGCAGAGCATCTCTGAGGGATTTGGGAGCTGCCCCCACCCCGGCGAAGGATGTGAGATATTTGCTACGCCCAGCAGGTCTCCTGCAAGATTTGGAAAGGGTTTTGGGGAGGGGAAGGGGGTTTGGGTAAGGCTGACAAAGGCTTCACCAGCAGGGCATCATCCCCACCGTGGTTCCTACACCAGATGCTGCTCGACTGCCCCTGTAACGTGGTGTTGTGGTGTCTCTTTAGCTCTTTTCCTCTTCTTCATGGCCTGCCTCTCCAGGGGACTCTGCCCCATGCCCTGGCTCTGCTCTGTCCCCATCCCTGTCCCATTCCTCAGTGACCCCTCTGCTACGCCACGATGACCCATGTCACCCAGGGCGCACAAAACCACCCAGCATTTACCATTTAACCCTGCTTTAAGCCAAATCCTAACCTGATTTGACCTGATTTTGCTGAGCAATGCTTCCACCCAGAGCACGAACCCAACCATGTTCAAAGTCACCCCGTGATCCTGCGATCCCATGAGCTGGAGATGTCCTACAAAGAGCCTGCTCCAGGGTAGAGGCACCATACCTTGGTGGTCACTGAGCCTTTGCACCTGTATTAAATGGCTTTGGAGGAACTGCCTCCTCCATCCTAGTGTGGGAAACCTCCCTGTGTCCCTGCTTAGGGCAGGTTTTGGGAAGAAAGAGGGGATTTTGGGGCTGGGGTTACATTCTGCCCCACCTGGAGAGCTTTGGCTGTGGTGGGGGTGTGGAATCACAGCTGCCTGACCCGTGTGCCACAGCAGGGCTCTGCTTTTAAGTCTGATTTTTTTCCCGATGATCTCGTGTTCAAAGTCAAATTAGAAAGTCTTATTTCTTTCCCCTGCAGCTCACCTTTGAGAAAAAAAAATCTTCAAGGATCTACAGCGATTCCTGACAGAGGAATTAGAGCCCTTCATCCCCAAGTCACCTGCTGGCTCCTGTCTATAGGAGGTCCCCCGCTTTTCTCCCATGAGTGGGGACCCCTCTTCCTCCAGGAGGACTTTCCCTCACCCCTAAAAACCATCTCTGCTCCCCTCTCCCACCCATCACAACTCAGGAATCAAACGGGAAGGCGACAAGTCAGCATCACAGACAGCTAAAAAGAAGCTGGCGAGGGGGAAAGGGGAAGGAAAAGAAACCCCGCGGATACCAGAGCTCAGCTCTTACACTGAGCACATGGCCCTCTGCTTGGCTGCAGAGGAGATAAAGTGCTTTTTTTTTTTTTCTGCTTTTTTCTTTTTTTTTTCCAGTTTGCCACCGCTCCAACAGGCTGTTGGGAGCCTGGTTAATGCTAGGCAGGAATGTCCAGCGCTCAGCAGCCAGGTTGAGTTAATCTCTTGCAGCCTTTCCCGAGCAGGGGGAGGCCAGGGTGATTCCCAGAGCAGGCATTTTCCTCCCCCCCACCCTCCACCCCTCCTTGCTGCACAGCTTCCAGGAAATTTAAAAAATAAATAAAAAATTAGTAATAAATTGCAGCAGGAATGAGAAATCTCAAGGCTTCCCCTGTAATGAATGGCGCTGAGCCGTGCCTGCTCATCCGTTCGCCGCCACGGGTCCAGGTGCCAAGTTTTGATACAAGAAAGGGCTTGCTCGAGCCAGCCTTTATCTCTTCCCGGCCCCCAACATCTCCACGTTTGTTCGTTTCGGAAGTTTCTTTTGATACCCTGCCAGGCTGCCAGCACCGCTGCGGCTGCTGCGTGCCCGCTCCCCGGGGGCGCCGGGGGTCAGGAGGGCTGCGGACAAGGATGCTTTGTCTTAAATCCCCCCCTCCAGCCTCTGCTTGTCCCCACCAGCCGGGCAGGGAGGAGGGAGAAGAGAGGGAAAGAAGAAAAAAAAGCACTTAGGGATGGAGGGAAAAGTGTAAACCTCCGAAGCCGGGGCCTCACCTCCTTTTCCCAGCTCCGTCTCGCGCCGGGGTGGCACCCGCTGCTTCTGGCTGCTGGGGGGAGAGCACAGGATGCTCCTTCCTCTATTAGGAAAAAAATAAATACAAAAGCTTTTACATTTTTGCTTTCCTTTTCTCCCATCCTTTTTTTTTTTTTTTTTCTTATTTTTTTTTCTTTCCTTGGAGCCAAGCTGGAAAAAGAGGGGTGCTGCAGACCCCTCGCAGCCTTTCCCTCTCCAGAAAATGAAGGTCCCCTGGGGGTGTCGGTCACATTCTCATCCCCCCCAGGCATTTTTCCATTGCTCCCTACTGCCTCTTGGAGCAAAACCCCTGATTCCTTCCCAGCGGGGTGTCTCCCACAGCACCCAACCTGCCCCGAGCTGCTCACCCCATGCACCAGCTGCCTCCGGGACCGGAGACTGGTGGTGGCTGAGCTCAGGACCCCGTTTATAAACCACGTGTGAGCAAGCACCTCCTGTGTCCCGTGGCCTCTCCGGGGCTGGGGCTGGCTCCCAGGGGATATAAAGACACTGGAGGCCGGTGTGCAGAGGGCGTAGTGGTGGCCACGACCCACTTTGCCTTCATTTTCGCTTCCTGGAGCAGCCACACGACTTTAACTCTGCAAATCCTCCTGGGAACGTACCAGGCTCCCTCCAGTCCTCTCAGCCTCTCCTTATTGCCAGGAAAACCACCGAGGCGTTGCTCTAAATCTGCCTTTCCACCGCGCTACCGCCGCAATAACGCCCCGCGCGCCTCCAGCCGGGCTCCGGAGCGGGGCTCAATGCAAGATTTCAGCCACGGGCACCGGCTGCTTTCCGCAGAGCAATGGCACAGTGTCCGCGGGAGACAAGTTTCCCACTGTAACTCCAGTGAATGCGCTTATTCAGGCTCACGGCAGCTGATTTAGCACGGCAGGCACCCGGGGAAATCTTTCAGCTCCAAGCCGCCACCAACGCTGCTCGGCTCGGCTCTCGCAGGGTTCTCACTGCTCTGGGGCTCAAACACCTTCAATTAAATCATTTTGGGGCTTTGCCCCACAAATTAACCACGATGGGGAACGGCTGCAAGGCCACTTCCCAACGCCTTGACTCTTTTCTCCATCCTCCACCCTTCCCTCCATCCTCGCTGCTCCCTGCTCGGGCTCATCCCTGGCGGAGGAGCGAAGTTTCCTTTTGTCTGGAGAGGGCCGACACGTGTTGTGGGTGACTGCCCTAATAAATCTGCCGGGCTCCGGGGCTTTTAACGCCTCCGGCATTAATAAGAAGTTTCCATGGAGCTGCTTAAAAGTTTACAGGGTGTGTGTGTGTGCGCGCGTTAGCAGGGGAACCCCGTGCTTTCTGACCTCCTGCTTCAAAAGTCACAACCGGCAGCCTTTTTTTTTTCTTTTTTTCCTTTTTTCCCAAGAAGAGAACCCGACAAACAAATAAATCCTGGGTTGCTTCCTCTCCCTTCCCCCCCTCCTTCCCAAACACACCTTCCCCTCCAGCTTAATCCACTTAGAGGCAGGGGAAATTCCCGGGTGGGGAGCTTTGCCTTGTCCTTATCTGAGCCCCCCTGCACCTCCTCGCCCCATCCCAAATCCCCCCCCCCCCCATTTTTTAAGCTTTGCCTAAGCTTCCCCCCCCAATTTTTCTCCCCTTACCTTTTAGGGTGAGCAGCGAGCCCCTACGAGCTCCTACAGCACGCGAACCCGAAGGGGGAAAAAAAAATTTAAAAAAAGGAAAAAAAAAGAAAAAACACCAAAAAAAAAAAAAGAAAAACCCCAAAGGCTCCCCGCTGGAGAGGGGAGGGAGGAAGGCAGACAGGGAGCCCTGTGTGAAATCAAAGCCCTGAAGCTGGGCACGGGAGGCGGTGCGGAGCCTCCAGCTGCTGCTCGGATTACTTTGCAGCCGTGGCAAGCCCGATTGCTCCGCAGCCACCATTGCACGGGGAAGGAGAAGGGGGAAAAAATAATAAAAAATAAATATAAAATAAAATAAAACCCAAACCCGGCCGGAGCCGCGCGTCCTGCCCCGGCTGCAGCTTGCGGGGAGGGAACGGGCAGGACTCGGGGTGGATGGGGGGGGTCGGACGAGGCTCCGCACCCCAAATCCCCCCCTTTTGGGATGCCAGGGGTGGGGGGAAAGTGGTTTTCCTCCCCGCCGGAGCTCCGTGCTTCCCCTCTCCAGACACCCCATCTCTGCGTTTTTGGAGAGGCTGAGGTCCCACGCGGGGCAAAAAGTCGTGGCACCCCAAAAGTTTCCTCGCTCGGAGGTGTTGGGGGGGGGGCAGGAGACCCCCCCCAGCTCGGCTTTGAGCATCCCCGGGGAGGCTCAGCACCCTCCCGGCCCCCCCATACAGCGAGCTCCCCCTTCTCCAGAATGGGGAATTGGGGATGGGGAGGGGGCTGCTGCTTTGTCGGCTGCCTGTAAACGTGGGGAGGGGATTGGAGGGGGTCGTGGGGTGGGGGGGGGGACACTCACCGGGGCCGGGGTCGGTTCCCACCCCGGGGCTGCTTCCCACGGCCACGCAGCGCCGGTTCCCACGACGGGGAGCGGGCGCCGCCGGCAGCCGGCAAGAGCAAAGCCTGGGGGCCGGGTGTCCCCTTCCTCCCTCCTCCTTCTCCTCCTCCTCCTCCTCCTTCTTCTCCTCCCTCCTCCTTCTTCTTCTCCTCCTCCTCCAAGGCGTGCAGCTGGCCGGGCAGGCGGGCTGCCCCCTTCCCCGCAGGAGGAGGGAGGAGGGAGCTCAACAGATGGCTGCACACAAGGGAACATCTGGGAGGAGGAGGAGGAGGAGGAGGAAGGAGGCAGGAGGCAGGACTTGTGCTCGGCTGGGCGACTGGCAGACCCCACTTCTCTTTTTCTTTTTTTTTTTTTTTTTTCCCTTAAAAAAAAGGGGGAGGTCTCCAGCTGGCATCTGCTGCCCTGCATCCCCCTCCCTGGGTACAACCCTTTGTAACCCCGTTGCTTTTGTGGGCTTGGTCCAGAATTACCCTCAGCCCAATTTCCAGTCCTTCGTGTATTATGGCAGTGGGTCCTGTTCCCAAACACCTCCTGTACACAGTTTTCCAGGGACAGGTTCAGATTCGGCACCCCAAGGTGCTGAGCAGGACAAGGCAGCACCGAGGGCTGAGCACCCAGACCAGCCCCCAGCTGCTGCAGGGGCTAAGAAATCCTATGATGCATTCCCTGACATGGGATAGAGCCCAAAAAATCAGGCAAAACCTCACAGTCTGGGGAGCAGAGAGCCAGGACCAGTTTGCTGTAGGATGGGCAGTCTATGGGGATTATCCGAGGAGGCTGGAAAAGAGCAGCCCCGTGCCTGAGTTTCTTGACTGTTGGGTTTACGACCCAATGGTGCTGTAGTCCCAAAGCTGCGGCAGGTCCCGAGCTGTGTGCTTGCTGGTTTCTTCAAGAATTTTTGCTGGGAAGGCGCAGCCAGGTTCTTTGGTGCTTTGAAACGCCCCGTGCCAATGACCAAAGTGTGCTCAGTTTGAGATGAGGTTTGAGTTTGGGAATCACCATCGGTTGGTAAGCGCTCTCCCAAGGGGAGGACGGAGGAAATCTGTGCTCAGGACCCAGCTGCACCCAGCATTTTGGGGGAAAACCTTGGGAAAACCCCTGTCTGGGTGGTGATTTTCCAGCTGAAGCTGGCAGTGGTACCTCCAGCCGTGCGCGCTCTGCTCTCAGGCTCCATTCCCTGAGGCCTCTGCACTGTTCATTTTTATAACTCTGGGCAGGGGAAGTTGCTGGGCTGAAAGCTTTTGTTTAATTTTTCCATTTTGTTCATTTTTTCCACTCCTCGTGATAGGCCTTTGCCATGCCAGGCTTGGCCTCAGCAAAGCAAGATGCCAGTTCGAGGCTGGGGGAATTGGGAATTCAGATCTGCAGCTGAGACAAACGTGAGCACTGCCAGGGCTGGGGATTTGAAACGAAGAAGTGAGAAACAGGATCCTGGCTTAAAACCTCTGAATTTTGCTAAAGAAGGATCTTTAATTTTTGTTTTCTTTATTTGAAGCCTAGAACGAGCATGCTTTGCAATAGCTGCTGGACACGAGAAAATTGAGTGCTCAGAAATGTTGTTGCTCAGATGTAGCAATAATGAACTGAGAGGTGTTCTCCTTGAACTTCTAATTCTCGGAAAAGAGATTTTAATAAAATTTCCCCGTTGGCCAAACCCAGAGGTTGACAACGGGCTGGCAATGTAGGTCTGGGTGATCTGGCAGGGATTGGCCCAGGTGTGTTGCTAACACAAAATTATCCCTCGCGTTCTTCTGGCAGACTTGGAGGGATGCTCCCTACAGATCCCACCCAGTTAATCATCATGATAACACCAAGTTCATTTTCATTCAGGTGTAACATCACTTTTCCTATCACGTTTTCTATTTTTTATTTTATTTTATTTTATTTTATTTTATTTTATTTTATTTTATTTTATTTTATTTTATTTTATTTTATTTTATTTTATTTTATTTTATTTTATTTTAATTTTTTGCATTTTGAGTATTTGCATTTTCTCAAAGGGTTTTCCCAGAGCTCTGTGGTCCCATGGGCTGAACTTTTGTCAAGTAGAGCCCCCCATGCTGTGCTTGGCCAAACTTCCCCACCTGTCTTAGACAGATTGCTGCCTAAATACACTATGGTGGGATGAAAGATGGGGATAGAAAAGGACCTGCCCAAGGTCATGCAGCACCAGATGACACCAGGACCTCAGCTGGGGTTTTAGGCACTGCTGTAGCTTGAGTTACTTTCCCTTTTTTGCCTGGGGAAAGTAGATGAGAGCAGTTCCACCACAATACTTCAAGTTCAGCTGATTTAAAGGCCAAGTTATCATACAATTTTGCTAGCACATGTTGATCTCTGTCCTGTCCCTCACTCCAATTTTTCCTCCGTTGCTGTCTCCAGATGTGAGCTCAGCTTCTCACGAGCACAGATGATTCACATTCAGTTTGCTTTTTGGCCCTGCAGCCCCAAACAGCATCACTCCAAAGAATAACCCTCGTACACTGCTGCTGAGGAGACCCAAACAGGTCTGGAAATCATAAGGTGTCCTCTCCTGGATCATCTCCCTCAGGACTGTGCTGAGCCTGGCTCTGCCCCATGTTCACCGTCTCAGTTCCGTGTTTCTCATTGTTTGATGAAATCCTGCCTGGTTTGGCACGATAAAAGTTTGATGAAATCCTGCCTGCTTTGGCATGATAAAATCCAGGCAACTCTTCAGCCAAGGGAGAGAGAGATCTGAGTCACTCTGACTTTCTCCTGCATAAGTTCCGATAGACACATTCCAGGAAAGGAGTTAAAGGGTGAATGAAGATGACATAAGATGGATTAGTAAGAAGAGCCAGTGCTGGAGTTTTGCCCTGTGATGTCTGAATCCCTCCCTGAAATCTCATTTCCCTTCCTCTTCTTATGCAATCCCAGGAAAGGTGAAAGCCACAGAGCCAGACGGGTGCCCTACAATCCCCAGCTCTGATCTTCTGCCCCATGACCCCCTCCCCTGTTATTCCTACAGGGTATTCCTGCAGCCCTACCACAAGAGATGTAGGGCTAGCTGACAGCTGTAGGAACATTTATTTCCCTTCCTTTTGGGAGTCCTGCACTAAGCCAAAACTGAACGTCTATAATACCAAACATCTACAGTTCCTGCCCAGGGAAGTGACATTGGTGGTAGGATGATGGTTGGACCAGGTGATCTTGAAGGTCTTTCCCAACCTCATTGTCTAAATGTGGGATTTTGCCTCTCTGGCTGTATTTGCTGCTCCTGGGAAGTGGGTGGCTGTCTCCCAGCAAGCTGCTTACTGGACTGCGTGTCTCCTTTCTCTATATTTTGAGTCTCTCGTTGCAGATATTGACTTCCCTTTGACACGGGTCAATATTTAGCTCTTGAGTTAATAAATACTGAAATTTACTTGGATGAAATCAATGAGTCCTAAGCTTTTTCTGCTATCACTCATGGGCAGGCCCTGGGGCCAATGGGTGGGAAAACCCTGTCATGCTTTCCAGACCTGTTTCTGCAAAGTTATTTGCTGATTGAGTTAATTCTGGTCGTGAAAGCTCACATCCTCAGCTGTGTCAAATGCTACCTGGAGTCAACATGGTTTGTAAAATCACATGGAGAAGAAAGCAAAGCACATGAATTTTTAAAAATTATTATTTTTATTTTTTTATTTTTCTCTGTTTTGTTTGAACAGCCTCATGTTGGCATCAGCAGATCAGTCTGTAGGTTGAAGGGGTGTTTGGGCATCTTTATAACGCCACCCAGGGGCTTCCACTCTGTCCCTCTTTGGGTCCTCAGGCCCTCAGAGGTTTCAACATCTCTCGTTCCCATGTAAAGTGGTTGGAATCAGAAGGCCTTCAAGAAGGTGGAAATCACTGAAAATCAAAGCCAGGCTGTGTGGTGGCCCATACTCACCCCATTAATCCATACTGAAAGAGTCTGGGGGTGCGTTCAGGGAACAAGCATCCTACCTGGATGCTGCAAACTACTTTGGGTATCTCATCACCTAAAAGGGCATTGAAGCATGGGAGGAGACCTTTTATCCAGATAATCAGAAACCTGAACGTCCTCTCAGAGGACAGCCTGGAAAATAGCACTCATTTACATTGACAAGGCGAGAGCTAACAAGAAATAAGGTGTGCACTTTGTATAAAGACTACAAGGGCGGTTCTCAAGATGCAAACTCAGAATGATTTAGTTTAGAGGTTACCTCAGGAGGTCTTTGGTCCAAAACACCAAAATTAGGTCCAATTTTCATCCCAGAAAACTCTTAAAATCTCACTTAATGTTTTTCAGTTGCAAAAACTCTGTTCACTTCAGCTCTGCAGAAAATTATGAGTTTCACTCAACACCTGTGACCTTTGTTGAATGTGTGGGTGCAAGGATGTTGCTGCAACAAGCCCTGCAGCAACATGTGTTGTGGAAAAAAAATTAAGGAGAAAATCAACAATATTTAACTATTTTAAATGCTGCAGTTAGAGAAAGTAATGTCCATAAGCACTGAAACCTGGTGTCCCAGACCCATGCACATTTTTCATCTTGCAGGACTCCCAGTTCCTCCCAGCATCCCAGGTGGTTTTGGCTAGAAAGGGACAAGTAAAAAATTGCTTTTCCATTAGTGGGCCAATTTACATGGACTAATTTACCTTTAATTCATTCTCATTTAATTTGCATTTCATTCTCCTTTCCATGGTTGCTGATATTCATGAAGCCTGTTGGAAATTCATACCCCTTCAGAGTGGCAAAGACACTTTCCAAAATGTGGGGTGATACTGCCCAACAGGCTGAAAAGTTTTGATGTTTAATGGCTAACCAAAATGTCAACCTGGGCATCCTTTTGTTCATGAACCAGTCTAAGAGGGCAAAATAACTCCAGACCCAGTAAAAAGCAGCATTTTTTCCCCTATTTTTCTGCTTTTCTCTGGCTAACCTGAAACGGTTATGAAAGCTTTTTTCCTTCTCCTTTTAACTTGAAAAATAAAATTCACCCATGCACAGAAGCCTTGGAAGCAAGTTTTTAGCCCAGAGCACAAATCATTACCTGATGAAATTTGCCTTTGAGAGGCCAAATTTGAAAAGAAAACATTGACTTAGGGTGCTTTTGCTTGTCACTTGAGAAGATTAAACACCAAATAGTCGGAAATAAAGACAACAGGAGGCCAAATACTGGGAAAAGCTTCTTAAAAGTAAAGACTTTCATCTGTGGAATTGCCTGCTGAGGGAAGCGAGGGATGCCGTGGTTGCCGATACTTTTAAAGTTGGATTAGGAAAAGAATGAAAACATCTACCGCCTAATATTTAGACCCCATTTCTTGTAATTTTAATGAAAATATGCTGACTGCAGAGGCGCAGCCTTCTCCCTTATCTGTCTGCTAATCACTCTCTCCTTCCTCTGAAGCTACCTATAATGTCCATTGCTATGGTAACCGAGCATGGTATGTACCACAGACGAGACGACATATGCATCTTTTCCTGCTTTAATAGCTCCTCTGATGAGGCAGCAGCCTTCCTTCACTGCCGAGCTCCCCAAAGGATGCTCTGACTTCGGTGGGATCGCATCTCCGGGTGGGCAGCCACACCGTTCACCCACACCAGCACCAGGACTTCGGGGTGTGAGGTGTAAACCTCCTCTGAGGTTTAATTACATGTCGTTTTAGCTCCCTGACAAGAAAATATTTTGAAAGAAGCAACGTTCGGCGAGATTCAAGTGTAATTACCCAATAGCTAAACATGCCCGGAGACACGGGAGTTATTGCATTCTCGGCTTTGTCGGGCAGGTCAGTCATTAAAGTTTAACAAATGAAGCCAATATTTTATCTCAGCGAGTTTGCAGCAGCTAGCATTGATCCGGCCGCTGTTCGTTCATGCTGCCCTTCCAAAATGCATACCCATCAATACCCAGCAGCCTTGTGAAACCCGAGGACAGGCTTATAATGAAGCGAGCAGACAGTTGTGAGCAGCGCTTAGATTTACACCACCTCGCAAAGTCAGCAGCGGAGCGGGCTTCAAGGTTTAGTGGTAAAAGCAGAAGCTGGTCTTGACCATCACAGAAAGATGTGTGGGGTGGTATCAGCTCCTAACACAGCCTGTCTCTGCTGTGGAGTCCCTAAGGAACAAGAGCTTTGGACTTTTTTTTTGTATGGTCAGAGGCAGAAATATCAGAAGCTCTTGCTGAGATGACGGTCTAATTAGTAAGAGACATCATCTTCCATAAAGAGCTTCTTTTCCCTTTCCACAGGGCCAAGCACACCCTGAATTAGATGGGAAGAGGGCACGGAGAGGGAAAGGGACTTGCTGGAGCCCCTGACATCGACCTGGCTTCACCTCTGGCTTGGCCAGGGTGACTTGAAGAGATGCTCTACCCAAATGCATGGTGTAAATGCTGGGGAGGGAAAAGAGCTTAGGTGAGCTGAAGCTGCCCCTGGAGCATGGACAACAGGGTAAAAATGGGGCAGTGATACATTACAGCTGGAAATGACACATTTCCTGCCTCTAGTTGGGAAATAAAACTAGTAAGGCATGGATATAATGGCCCAGAAATCTCTCCTAATCCTTCGAGGGCTATCATTATTTCATATCTGCGTGCAAAATCGCATCAGTTTGTTGGGTTTCCTCCTTCTATCCCCCTTTACTCTTTCTCTGCCTTCAGCCAAGCCCCCCAGGAGCTTTCTTCCCCCCCAGATCCCAAACCTCCAGCCCTTTTGTTTCCTCTGCAGCCTGCTGATGACTCAGAGCGTGCACAGAGTGGGCTCCACGGGAGAGAAAAGCCGCACTTTCTTACCCAGTAATGAAGGCACCCGAGGTACCCTGAGATAAAAAGGTGAGGCAGATCAGGCAGCTCTGTTTTACTGGGAGGCACGTTCACGGTAATCAGCGGTGCTTTGAGGTTGAAACACCTGAAGTGCCTCTTTTCTGGGCCAGCAGGGCTTGTGCACGCTATTCCTGCTAAGGTACAAACCCCTATTTGTGCACGCCAGCTGTAACGAGGCTGCATTTCCAACAGAGCTGGCTCTCTCCTCTGATTGTCTTTCCCTCTGAATGGTACAGAAATTTCGCTGCTGTCTCTGCCTGTAACCTCCTCCCACTGAGTGTTTTGGTTGGGCTGCTGTACTCTGTTGTCCGAGTTGTTTGTGGCTTGAGATGTTATTGCAAAAAACTGGTTTCTTAGAAAAAAGGCTGAACATACAGATTTGGAGCAAGGAGAAGCTCTGGCTTACATGGTGAGACCCCAATAGGACAGGTGTCCCTAGTGGCTTCTTGGCTTCTTTGTTCCTTCTGTCCTTCAAACAGTGTGATGAGGTTGAAAGGCCTCAGATGGACTGCAGCTTCTTGGACACCAATTTTCTCATCTTGGACACCAATTTTCTCATCGTTTCTGGTTACAAATGGACCATTTCTGATTGTAGATGCAATCACACGAGGCACCTCCTGAGTCTAGCAGCAACGAGATCCATCCCATTCCTCTTCTTCCTGCTGTGGGTAAGCCACCGACAGGACAAGCTGTTTTTTCTTTCCACCCACACATTTTCTGGTGTCAACAGAAAAAATAGCATTTTTTTTTGGCACTTCACAGTTTTTTTTATGTAGCAGGAGCCTTAGTGCTTCAGCTCCCAGGTTGTCTCCTCAGGGTTCATATTGACAGGGTCCAATCTATAAGCTTGAAAATCTATTTTTTTTAAACAGAGTCAGGTTGATTTTCTTGAAAATGCTTTAGAAAGCATAAATTTTGCCCATGTAGACAACACAGGAAAGCAGGTGCCAAAGGATGGGTGAAGCAGACAGAGACTTTGATGGGTCTGTATATATAAATCTGGGGTTTAGTCCCTTCTGACTGCCCATACAATAACCCAGGTAGCCCACAGGAGCTGGAATGACTGTCAGCAAGCAATTGCTGGTGGTTGACAGCCTCTTTTCTAAGCCATGACGATCTTATTTGAATGTATTTCCATGGTATTCTGCCATCTCTTTGCTTTCTACCTTACCTCCACCATCTTTTGGCTCTTGAGTGTCCTTGAGTCCTTGAGTGTCCTCATCTCTTGACTCTTGAGTCTTCTCCTCTTGCTTCACCATTAATCTTAAGATTGCTCTGCTTTGGGCCTGCTATGGCCCAAAGTCATCCATGGCTCCTCCTGTTTGATACCTGCTCCAATAAAGGCAGGTGATCCCATTGTCCAGGCAGTGCTGTTGGTTTCTTGGACTGATACCGCTCTCAGATATTCCCTTGTTCCAACACCATGACATTCTGTGCAACAGTACGAGATAAAGAATAAGTGTTTAAAACCTTTTTTTTTGGGAGTAAGCCCTCGTGCTGCTCAAGGAATACAAATTAAACTTTTTGTTCTCTTTCTGCATCTTTTTTTTTCTTTTTTCTTTTTTTTTTTTTTTTTCCACTTCAATTGCTGGCCTTTCTGTGACATTAACTTCAGCATTCAGTGGAAGTTCCTGTTAACAAAAGTATTTTTACAATGTGTGAAGACCATCATCTGCGGATTGCTTGGTGCCTTTTGCATAAGATAAGGATCTTAACGGTATAACACCCATTGTCACGACATTCATCTCAGCTTTAATTGTTACTGCACTGTAAGGGAAGGTGAGGCAACGTTAACAGTTACTCTGTGCAGCCTAAAACCAGACTTGAAGTGGTTGCTTAACTTTCTTCCTGCTCTTATTGCTTTACAGAGCAACGACCGTTACAATGCTTTGAGCTGAAACACGTATATTTTGGTAATTTCTATGACACTTCTCTCAAAGTCATAACAAGCATCCTCAAAAGCACCTTTAATCTCCGTCCTCGCTCCTTTTCAACCCACAATCAAAAGACCAACATTTTATCTACCCCCCTCTCACACTTCAGCATTTTTTACCCATAACTTACCTTAATCAGTCAGTAATTAATTCCACTGTGATTTTTTCCTACTACCCTGTAACATATATCTTTACAGTTTCACTGGTAGCAGTGATGTGTGTTATTTTTTACCAATTATCTGATACCTCCTCTTTTTCTTAGTCACAGGGTGACCTCTAACAGCACCGGGACATCCTTCATATAAGGATGAAGAGGACTGTTGCTGCTACCTAGTCCTTTCTACTTCTTCATCTTATTTTGGCTCAGGGTAGACAGCTTTTTTTGTCACGCAAGCTATGCTGTTGAGCATGGTGTAGTGTGATAGTATCCAGATAGATGAGAATGATCAGCAAAATGCTCTTTCCACAGCTCCACCTTCTCATTCACATTTGGTCTCAGCCCACCAGGACTTCTGGTGCTCCTAGCATTGTCCCAGTGCTGTTCCCATGGAACATAATCTTTTAACACCTCAGTTTCACTCTTGTTCTCCTGGTGTTTCTCTTCGTTGTTGGGGTTTTCTCTACCGTGAAAGGGTTTACTTGCTCAGCCTTTGGAGATTTTCTTCTGCTTTGTTTTGTGCTTTTCTTTCCACTCTCCCATAATCCTTGGCTCTGTTTGTATTTTCCCTCTAATGTTCTTGTTTTGATGTTTGTCCAGCTCCTCCTTGTTTGTTTAGGCCTCCCAATAAGTTCCCTACTGTGTTCTCTATTGCTTCCTTAAATATTTCCCATCTGGCCTCTACAGAGATTTCTTTATCATTCCAAATTAATGGTCTGAAACACTCTCCAAGCATTACCTTCTCTGTTTGTCTCGTGGACTTGCCTTTTAACTTTATGGGATCAAATTTAGATCCAGTGTCACCCATCTCTCCCCTGGGCTTTAATGTGTTTGCCATCTTTCCAATAAGTAATTCATGATCACTGCTGCCCTTCAGCATCGCTATAGACTTTCACATCCAGCAGTGCCTCTTGCAGATAATAGTGGCCCATCTGTTTTTGTGGGTGACCATCTGGTGACCCCTTGTAAATCCATGAGGGAGCCAAATGCCACCAGTGGTAAGAATACACAATACTCATGGCAATTTCTTTGCTTCTTGTCAGCTCAGCTTCTCCCAGTTCTCTCACCCAGTATGTTCTTCTGCCCCTTATTTCTGCTTTCATCCTCTGCATTCCCAGCTTTCACCTTCACAACTGCCTCATAAGCTTGGGCCTCATTTCAGATGTTCTGTAGATAAAATTTATTTTTTTTCCCCTTCTCTGCAACTTGTTTTGGTGCATAACAGCAAATCACAGTTAGGCAGAGATTACTGCAGGCTTCAGTAAATATCGCTGTGATGATCCTCTCAGACATTAGCATCCCGTTGTTCACAGAAGTCCTTATTCCTCTTGTGCATGGAGGCAATATTATTTATATGCTTTATTCATCTGGAGGAAAAAAAAAATGGATTTAGGGACTGGTTATGCCAGTCCAGTTTATGTAAAAGCCTTGCCATCCGTTGTTGTACTGCTTGGCAAGGACAGCGTTGTGTTGTGGGTTAATCCAGGTACGTAGCTGCCTGTTTGTTAATGTCCCCCCCTCCACTGAGACCGGGAAAAGAGGAAAAGCAAGAACATTTGTGGGATGGGATAAAAATTGCTTAATAAGTGAAGAGGTGGAAAAAGAGAGAAAGAAAAAACAAGCAACCCAAAGGCAAAGGCGCTATGGGTAGACCGGTGTGCAGCCAGTTGGTAAGCAATTTCCCTAAATCCCTCTCTTTTCCCTTCTTTTTGCTGAGCATGACATCAGGTGGGATATCTCTGTGGTTATTTGGTCTCATCTGTCTGGCGGTGTCCCCTCCCAGCCTCTTGTGTGCCCCCCATCTATTCTCTGGGGGGCAGAGTGAGGAGCAGAGGAGGCCCTGATGCGGTGCAAGCACCATTCAGCAGCAGCAAAAACATCGGTGTGCTGTCAACTCTGTTTTTGTCACCATTGTAAAACACAGCATCACACCAGCTGCCACGAAGAAAATTAACTCCATCCCAGCCAGACTCCTTGCACAAGTGCCACCTTTGTATCTTGCTTTCCACAGCTGGCAAGTTTGGACTCCTAAGACTAAAAATCTGAGTTTTCCCCTGCCTACATAAATCACCCAGACAAGGTGAAATGAGCTTCTTTAGTGGAAGATGCAACTCTTCCTTTCACCTCAGATGTGACAAATTCACAATATTTTACTCAGTAATATTTGACGCGACATTTCCAGGTCATACCCATCCATCACCTAAATTTGGTGCCACAAAATGTCTGTATCCCAGCATAGGAACTACCTGCCTTCATTTAACTTTTTGGGTGTGTGATGAGATGCTTGTTAAAATGCTCTACGGCAGAAAACACCATGAACAGAGAGGGCAAAAGGATGGGACTCAGTTTGAAATTAAGGAATTAAGGTGCCTACATTTAGGAGTCTGTATGTGGGATATGTAGCTAAGCTGTCACATAGGTGAATGAAAATTGAATTGTTGCTTAAATACAGCTTTCAAATGTTATGTGAGATGATGGCTGAGCTTTTTTGTTGGCTACAGCTGTCAGTCCCTTGGGGCACAGGAGTGACCTGGTCTTGTGTCATATCATTCAGTCCCATGAGGACATTTTGGCCACTGGATGCCACCTCAACGGGAAGCCAGTGCTTTTGTTTGCACTAGCTGAGCCTCTGGTCAACACAGAAGATGTTGTCCAGATTCAGCTAGGCAAACACGGATGTTGAGTTTCAGAGGCAGCCAAATCCCTTTGCAGACCAAGTCTTTGCTGATTGAGGAGCAATCAGATGCCCATGGAGACGCTGATGTTTATGATGTGCCTCATTAAAGTACAATAGGCAAGTCAGCCACCTCAACGAATGATGTTGGCAGTTAACCTCCTTCTGTTACCACCTCAATATATTCACAGTCTGGATTAACACTGAAAGCTTCCCAGTACAATTTTTTATTCCTTTATTATATGAAATCATCCCAGAAACAGCCGAGTCTCAACCACCATTGATGGTCTCAACCACCATCTCAGTTTTGTCACTAAACCCACTACAAAATAGTACAAAGTTTGAAACAGGTCTTGATGAGCTCACATTGTAGGTATTATGAGGCTTTCTTCACCCTGCTTTAAATAGATATGTAAACTTTTGGGGAATGGGCGTAGGGAACCAAGATTGATTGGTGTTATGTCCTCCATTTGAGAGTTATTGAATCCTTATGTGCTCACAAAGTTTATTTCCTTAATAAAAGGAAAAAAAAGAAAATTCCTTAATGACACATCACCTTCCCTTCTTAACTGCTAAAATAATGGGCCCAACTAGGGCTGGAATAGGACAACAGAAGATGAAACCAGCTATAACTAATATTTTTTCTTAACCAGCCAGAGCCAAGCTATCAATGATCATGGAAGGAACCAACATGATCTTATAAGTTGACCTACTGCATCATTCAAACATCAAAATTTCACTCCTTATGGAGTCTGCTGATACAGGAGTGCCTATGGTAGAGCACATCTCCTCAGGAGACCTCCACTCCTCAGTCGCAGACAGTTCCAGGAAGAGTCAATGTCTAAATAGAAATGTACACTTAGTTATGAGAGAAACTGATGGACAGGTCTCAAAAATCCAAAGCTCAGAATCTGCATTTAGGAAAATCAATGAAATGGATCAGATTGCCAAAGCAGGACATAATGATCAGCGAAGCCATGCTCAGACCAGAAAGCTGCCAACACAATTTCCTCTCCTGGTGATTTGCTTGATTATTCTTTTTTGCTTATGCTTTCATGGGCAGCCTGAGCTTCTGAGTAATGTCTTGCACGGCCAACACATAGATGCACTCGTTGGCTTAAACAGCAAGATGGTACAAATCAGACCATTGCTTACCCTTGATCTTCTTCAGGACAAGATTTCTCTGATGAAACTGAGCTTTTATTCCAAAAAAAGTTTGATGCTTTGTGACACTGTTTTAAGCAGAGACTTTTCTCCTGAGCTGCACTTTGCAAACTCGAAAACTGAGCCATTCCAGGAGATGCAGGAGAGAGATGAAAGTAGCGATGGCATCCAGACCCTTGGATCTCCCATATCCAACACACTGCAGACTGCAGTACCTGGGAGGTGCCTGGAGAAATCACAGTGAGTGCTCCTGAGACACAACACGTAGCTCTGCTACTTGCTGCCTGTGATAGCGAGTGGAGGGAGGCTTATTGTTTCCACTGGAAGTGACCTCGGTGGCACTTTCCACCTCAATTTCCATCAAAACACACTGCGAGTGATATAAAGCTCAGCACTCATAGGAGAGGTTTTCCAAGCTGCCTGTGTGTATCTGAACGTGCGTTTCCTATTAAAACAAACCTTCGAATACAAAGGCAGCTTGGAAAATCTCAGCTCTTTGCAGAGATTCAAAGTAGGTGGTGTGAAGTCATATGGGGAATTTCATTCTCTGGGATTTGTGCACTGAACTCTCCTATCACAGTCTCAGAGCCCCTTAAGGCTGGCCAACACTTTATGTATTTAAAAATGGGCCAAATCCTACCCCAGTGGCAAATTCAGCCTATTTCACACACAGCCATTAGAAGACCCATTTGTTTATGCAGTACCACCACCCATGTGCAATGTGGGGAGGCTTTCTGGGGGTTATAGCATGAGAGGACAAAGCTACAGCATGAAAAGCTCAGGAGGCAAGAACTTGCTTTTTCTTTTTACCCATTGCAGCCAGAATCATTAATCTCCACAGAATGAAACCCCTGCTCTAATTCCCTCCAGCCTTAAGGGCAGAGGTGGAACGAGGAAGATGGATTACAGATTTAGAAACAGAATATCAGCTTTCGTATAGTCACAGATTTTAAAGCTGGGGGGACATTAGACACCACCCTTCTTGGCTTCCCTGGGAGAGGGAGGGACACAGAAGTTCCCATGCTTTGAGGGAGGTAGTTACCAGCACCTGGGATGCTGATGAATTGCCAAGCAAGTAGACAAGGCAAATGCATTTTAGAAACAGAAATAAAATCTCAGCAGCAACCAAACAACTTTCTTTGTCTCTCAACCTCCCCCCAAATGCTTTTACAATTGAAAATGAAATTGCACCTCTGGGCTGAGCTGCAGCCGTGCTCCTCAGAGGCCCCTTCAATCCAACTGGCAAACGATGGGGGCTGGCAAGGCTTAGTCAGCTCATGTTTGCAAAACGCTCTGGAAATAAAAACTGCTGCACAGCACTGAGTCATGCAGCTGCCACTATGGAGAAGTGAAGCCTGGGGAGCCTAGAAGTACAGCTGGATCCCCTGTGGAGGGAAACTGGGATCTGTGGGTTAAGTGTAGAGGTCAAATCAACTAGAACAACTTGGAGTCAAGCACTGGGGGCCTCAGGGCTATAGACTGCTAGAGGGAAAATGAAGTCTCGGGGGTTTTGCAGGCAGAGTAGCCTGTTTTGGACCAATGGGCACTGGGGTTTGGGCATGTGTTTTGTTCTCCTGTACGATGGCAGAAGTCTGGCCATGCACCATGGAGGGAAGTGCTGCTGCTCTGACCTTTGCAGAGAAGGGAACCAACCAGATCAACAAAACCAGGGGTTTAGCCAAAGGGAAACAAGATGAGGTAGTGTTTCTCCATCCAGGACAGCTCTCACTGTCAGCCTTGTGCACCCATGTCAAATAATTCCCATAGTAGATTGTGCACATCGCTGTGTTGGTGGTGGCTCTCATCAGAAGGATGAGGAACTGCAGCAAAAGGGACTTTTGCAGACCCCCTTCAATAATGCCTTTGCTCAAGGAGCAAGGATTCATGCAGCCATCTCAGGCCTCACAACAGCTGTGGTGACCGGGTGCTGTAGGTGCCTCTCTTGGATACCTTTCCCACCTTTTCCCAAGGGCCTGACCCAAATACGCTGTAAGCTGCTGGCCTTGAATCAGCCCTTTAGGGGACCTGAAAGTCTGCCCCTCTGTTTCTTTTCTTGCAGTTATACAGTTATCTGCTTATGTTTCTTTTCGTTATTTTTTATTATTGTTATTTTAGAGAAAGAAAAGCCAACAGGGGGAAAAAAAGATAAATGCATCTGTTAAAAAAAAAAAAGGTACTTTCTCTATTTTCCTTTGTGACTAGATCCAAGCTAACCTCCATCTGCAATATCAATTTGGGTTGGTTTTCCTTCCCTCTGTCTGCAGGGAGAGGTCTCTGTTAGTCAAATGATTATTCTTGGAATAATAAAAACTTGCAGATGGAACCAAGAGCCTGGCTGACACAGACAATGAAACCATGGGACGGCGTGCAGAAAGAAGAGGTCGCTTAGGCTTGCCAAGCTTAGAAATCTCCCTGTCTTTGTGGCTGCTTGCTTTAACCCTCTTGCAGATCAAACCTTTCAAAATTAACCCAGCTGCTGACACGGAATAAAACTGGAGAGCTTGGAAGGAGAACCGTACCTGAAATAACAGTGATGTCTTCTGTGAGAGGAGAAGGTGTGCAGCCTGCAGCTTACAGCCCACGTGTAACAGCTTGTGTAAGGAGGGAGGAGCTGAAGCAGAAACAGGAAAGAAGATACCACCCTGTATTATTCCACAGACACCTAAGATTTGGAGTGAATATTGGCACCTGATGTAATAGCAGAATTACATTAAAGCAACAAACCAAGCTGTCTTTGGGTGCATTTATGACTAAAACTCCCTTAATCATAGGCTTAAGTCCATTACTGCTCAGCAAATTGATATATGCAAGGCATGAAATCAACTGATCCACAAATCCTTTTTACTCCTGAGGGTCCCAAGGGTTTTGCAAGCATTAACAGGACAGAACGTGGCACATCAGAGCAAACATAAAGCCCAATACATGGGTGACCGGCTAAAATATTCTAATGACCTATGACCCTGTGATGTGCTGTCATCTCAGCTCATTTCTAAAGCTGTTGGAGGTGAGAGCTCATGAACCGTATATCACAAGGTCTCATTCAGCCCTGTCTGGGGCTCAGAGATGACGGGTGAGGCTAAAGGAATGAGGTATCTGTTGTGTCTGATTGTATCTAGGCTCTGACCTGTGGAAACAGAACAGGGGGAGGATCTTCTCTTAAATGTAATGATGCTCAAAGTCAAACTCTGATTAACTCTGGTCTGGTCCTGAGGGCTCTTCTGAACATTTTGTCCCCCATCTTTGGATGTTTTAACATGTTTTTAGCTGGGTATCACCTGGAACCAGAAACAAAACACTGCTGAGATGTGAAAACGCAGGGTGGGTCTGGAACGAAAGCCTGGAGTTTAGCTGGGCCTCTTTTCGATGCAGAACAAAGTTTTCTTGTGGGCCAAAATGCCAGAACTGGCTGGCCTAACTGAAGGCCTAAGATAACTTGTTTGGTCTCTCCTTGTCTCAGCTTCCCTGTTAGTAATATGAAGGATGGATTTGGCTAAGAGTTTTGGATAAACTTTGCTGTTTAAATCACTATGGGCTGGTGAAAAGCACAAAGCACACGGAATGCAAGAGTCAGGGGAAAACTCTCTAATTTCTTGCAGAACTTTACCAGAAGGGTGACTTTAACCTATTTATCTCCTGATTTTATTCATAGCTTATTTCACTTCTCCAGGCCAAAAAGTCTCCCCTTGCTCCTGCATTATGGGTACATCTTTTCAGTGTTGGTATCTGAGGCTGTCCCACTGCCCAAACGTGACGGCTTTCTCTTCAGGGCCAGCCACTGCTCTTCTTGTGTTTACAATTTTCCTAATGAATGGGTGAAATTCCTCTAAAGAAAAAACAAGGCCCTGGTGTAAAACATTTCCAGTCTTTCTGATAACACTTTTACACGTGTGGAACAGTATAGATTAGTGAAGCCTTTTGCTCTTGTATTACTCAGAGCCTGATTTATGCAGCTGAATACAAATGAAACCAGAACTGCTTGTGCTGCCTCTTTCTTCCCTCTCCCTCCATCTATCGCTGTATCTACCTATCTGTGTCATCCTTGGAGTAACTAAATACCTTCCCATAAATTCAGTAGCAGATGAGAGGTCCCCAGTGAGTTTTTTAGAGCCTGTGAAGTCAGTGACAGGGTTAAAGTCTTTCTCTGGCCAGGTTCAGGGCTTGGATGTGGGGATTTAATTTACTTCACTTCTCAATGGGATTTTGCTGTGTAAAATCAGCCTGAGCAGTATGGGAGAGCCTCACAGAGAGGATGTGTGCATCCTGAGCATCAAAGAGATTCCTGGGTCCTAAACCAAACTCCCTGCTGTTGGCGGGGTGAAGCTGTGCCTGGTGGTGTGCTTGAGGGCCTCCCACGCCTCTCCGGGATCCTGTTCCCTGGGGAATTTCCACTGCCCTTCCTATTTCTCTCTGGGCTGAATTTCTCAAATTTCAGCTTGGCAAGCTAAACTCCTTAAGCAACAGGAACAGCTTGCTGGGATTGGTGTCGACTTACAGAAAGGTGCTGGGGTAAAAGACCCACATTGTCTGGAGCACTGCAGTCAACAAGGACCGATGCATGAGAGGGGGGCAAGGCAGGGTGGAGGGAGGAAAGAGGAACACGGGCTGATTTTTCTTTCTCTTACTGAAGAATAACACTTGAAGGGCTCGGTTAGGAAAGACATGACCCTGTATGTGTGTGCGGAAAGCAGCACCAAGCCTGGAGATGGAGCCAAGCAGGCCCTGTGGGGTGCAGGCCTGAGAGAGCTGAGCCCTTGCCAGGCCCTGCCTGTGGCCTTTAGGCACATGGCTTGAATTGTTTTGTGACCAAAAGTGTTTACAAAGTCCAGACCTGGCAGATTCTCCACCCCATCATGCTCTGAGATGGGGTTTTGCTTGGTCCCAGCCAGGAGGACATCGGACTCAATACCAAGGGAGATGCTGCTGCACGCAGTTCTCTGGTTTCTGCAATAAATAGATGGTGACTGCATGATTAATTCCCTTCTATATCTATCCCACCTAGCTCTCCATACATTTTCACTCCCACAGCTCCCACAGTCCCTGTATGGATCTGCTTTAAGGCCTGTGTAACTCACGAGTGCACCAAGTTCTCCCAATCTTATGGGCAGCTTCATCGCTGGGTGAGGGCAACCCAAAACGAGCCTAAATTGGGGTGAAGCCAGTGGTGGAGGGATGGAGAAAGCAAAGAAGGGCAATGATGGAAATGGTGTCAGTGCTGGGAGGAGGCAGAGAGGGAGGGGAGATGAAGGCCTAAAGCTCTTTCAGCCCTTAGCACCCGGTCCTATGAGAGAAGTTTTGCTCCAGTGACCATTCTAGACCCCAAACAAGAGCAGCCTGGCCTGAATAATGTTTATCCCCTGCCCATCTGGGCTTTTCTCCATGCATGGCTCCAAAAAGCCAATGTACACATCTGGCATGCCCACAGGATGCTGGGGCTGGGTTGGGGGTATCTTTTGCTCCTGCTTTTTTTCTGTGGGACTTGATGAGGAAAGGTCAGTAGGGGAATAGCAAGTGATGAGCCAGCGCGGGGGTAAGAAGCATGGATGATGGGGAGTGTTAGGGGAAGTGCAAGGAATTCTTTGGAAACCACAGAATTTTGTGGTTTCACAAGCAAAACATCTTTGTTTGCATTCATCTTGCAAACAACATACGGGTGGCAGTTTCTCTTTTATTCCCAATTTGGTGCCTAGTGGAAGCTCTGGCTCCGTGAAAAGTGTTACTGCCCCTGGTATGCGAGAATGAACTTGTGGTCAAGGTCCAGGCCAAGGAACCCAGCTCCTCCGCCAAGCCCTGGGCTTCAGCCATGCAGCACGGCAACACGCAGCCCTGCAGCTGCAAACGCTGAGCCAAAAAGCTGTTTCTGAGGCCACCAAGTGAGGCATCCAGCTCTGAGAAGCATCAGAAGAGACAGCTTGCTCTTGCCAGTTAGAAATTGCTGAGGAGAGGCTGTAAAAAGAGAAAAAAAATAATATAGTTTATATATATATGTAATATATGTTTATTATATATATAAATATAAACATATGCATATGTTTTTTATATATAATATATATAAACATATGTATGTTTTTTTATATATTTATTTATGTGTGTGTGTGTATATATATATATATATATATATATATATGTAATTTTCCTGGTAAGTGGAACACCTTTTTGTGTTGGAATTCACAACTTTGGGACATCCGCTGGCTGCTCCCCAGCTTGTCCTTTTCCAAAGAGCAGCCAGACGTGCCTGCCTCTCCCCTCCTGCCCAAAAGCCTGGGTGTCTACGTGCACAGCTGGGCTGCAAGGACCAGGCTCAGTGCAGGTCCTCCTTGGCTGAACCCATCCTTCTTCAAAGATGACCTCAGTGCATCATCTGAGCTGGTGTTACCTCCTTTCCAGGAGGTATTCCATGTGGTTTTTAATAATTTCTCCACATGCTTATTATCCTGCATGTATTTTCAGTCCCTATCCCAACTCCTTTGCTATGTGCAGAGTTGCCAACTGCTTTGCACTGCTCCCCCAAATCCCACCTTGGGGTGCACCTTGTGCGAAGCAGCCCTAGGGAACCTACCCTGAAATGCAAGCTGGATTGGGCCTCAGTGGTAAGAGTTTTTAAGGCGTGAGAGGAACATGGAAACCACCTTTCACTCCACAGCTGCTCCAGTTATGTGTGAGGCTATTCTGGAGCTGAGAGGGGTTAATCCACGTAACATCAGAGGCACTGTCTGAAAAGAAAGTGAACTGCTGATGGTGCTGCTGCTGCCAGAGCTTTTGATATCACTTTTAACACATTACTCAAGGTGAAAAAAATAATCTTGGGAGGTAACAAGTGGCTGTGACCAACTGCAGAAGTGTCCTGGAGTGAGCTGAGGGAGCAGCTTTTTTGCATGAAAAAAAAAAAAAAAAAAAAAAAAAAAGAAAGTTTCAGGTCCCCACCCTTGAAGGTATGGCTGGAAAACGTGCTTACCCTGAGCAGCCTGGGTCAGGGTGTGAGCTCCTGTTCAGTCCTGAGAAAGCCAAACTGGATGAGTAGGACCACAACAGGCTTCTCCCACACTGGTGTGAACACCTCTGGAAGCTTGGGACCCCCAAACCATAGCAGACACCTCACCAGGGGTGCCCAGGCTGCTCCAAGGTGGTTCACGGATGCTGCTCCCTGTGCTTGGGTGGGAAATGTGGCTGTGAGTCAGTGGAGCAAAGACACAATGCACGCAATGGGAAAATATTCAACTCGGTGGCTTTGGCTCAAACAGAGAGCATTTCTCTCATGCCAGGAGCCTCTCAGAGCTGTGTTTAGTAAGCATCTCCTGCCTTATCTTGACATGAGCCTCAGCTTCAGGAAAACAATGCTCGAGGAATGAAGGGAGCATTCAGCCCTGCCAGCAGTCAGTAAATGGGAACTTAGGTGCCCAATTCGGGTCTGAGGATCTCTCTGCCCCCTTTTTGTGGCTCCTGGCCATCTGCAGACTGTACTGGAAGCCCTGCAAAGCATGGAACAAGGAGCCCTTCAGCCTCTCTCCTCAAATGATACCTTATCCCTGGGAGGAGAGCTTCAGATTCTGCTTGGATCAGAGATCAGCAGAACAGATAAAGAGGCTGGGCTTAGAGTCAAGGTCAGAAAACTCTGGTTTTTGTTGCCTTTTTTTTTTTTTTTTTTTTTAATAAGCCTTATATTCTCTCTTTACTACCCTGCTCCTTTCCACCCCTCATAGGACAGTTTGATATTACAACTCCTGTTAATTATTCATCACAGCCTACATTTGCCAAGGTAGCTGCGCACGTCATGAACTCCCCTAACCTGCCCAATCTAGCCTTATCGGGTTGTAAATTAGCCACTTGCAAGAACAGAGGCAGTGCTGATGAACGGTGGCCACAACATTTCCTCCTGCAAACTGCTTCAGGATGACTCTGCAACATTTTGAAGCATACATGAACCTTGCTTCTCGTTTTGCTGCAATGGTGCCTGGCGAGGGCATTGCTGTGTCCCAGCAGGGCACGTAAGTTTCCTGGCTCTTTATGTTGGGTTGTTCAACATGGTTTAACTCCACAGGAACCACACGATCCTCACGTGCGTAAAAAGGGGCAACATCACTGATTTCAAGGGATTTACACCAGCAGAAAGCCAGCCCAGACAAACTGAACGATCCTAGCCCCTGAAACAGCTGGGACCAATGGATCTGAGAGGGAAACATCTGGTTTACAGGAAGAAGGTCAAAAGCAGGCTACTAGCCAGGAAAGGAATTTGGGATCATGGTAAAAATATCTGTGAAATGTCTGAACGAACCATAGTTAGGAGCAAAAGAGACAGCAGAGACACGACTGGATTGCATTCCTAGGGCAGCACTGCAGATATTCAGGGCTTGGTGCAAGCTGCTTTGGACCAATCCCACTCAGGAGCCACTCAAAATCCCAGTAGTGTGACGGCACTATAAGGGGTGACCAGCCTCCTCTATCTTTTTCCAAATGTTGGGGTGGAAGATAAAGGGGTTTCAGGATGACGGGAGAGAGCATCCTTCTGAATCAGATGTGAGCTACAGCCAGCACTGCCAGGAGGGAGAGGAGCCATACCCAAGCTAATACCAGGGTAGCCCAGATGCAGCTCCAGTCCACAGGCTCCATTTCACCCATGTGAAACTCTTTGGATGATATCACATTAAAAAATGCAGCAGTAGAGTGTCTTGGCTTAAAAGACAGCCTCCTGTGCAGTGGTTATTGCTCCAGCCACATCTTCTGGACCTCTGTGTCCTGACTCCATGCCATCCCAGAGGGATAAGCCAGGGTGGTGCTAGGTTCCCTGCCTCCTGGACCGCTCAGCATCCTTTATTTTGTTTGCTCAGCTGTGGCCTTTTATGAGGGAGTTTCCCTAAAAACAGCATCGGGATGGTGATGGTGGGAATGATTGCCTTTCTGTCTCCTCCCTGGGAAAGATTGCACCTATTTAAAGAAGCAGATAAATAAATACAGGAGTTTTCCTACACATAGGGTGGGTAAATAGGCTGTTATAAAAGCCTTTGGACAACAGAGCAGTTTGATTAAGTGGCCTAATTTGCAGTGTGGAGCACCTGACAACACATTGCATTAGGGACATTATGTAGGCAGACAACAAGCCGAGCACCTCACTGCTCCCATCCTCGCTGTGTGACCGTGGGGATGTGACCTACACCTGGATGCTCTCCTCTGTCCTTCACACCCTCCTTCCCAGGCAGGTCTTTGGAGCTGGGACAACCTTTAATTGGGGTACATCAGGGCTGCTTCCAGCCCAAAGTGACCCATTTTCTCCTTTCTTCTGTTTCCTTCAGACTTTTCAAGGTCATGTTGGGGGTTTTCTCCTGGGATGATGCCTTGCCAGTCAGTGGGACCTTCAGGACCTCCAGGAAGGGTTCTTCTCCCATCCCCTCACCCTGCTTAAAAGAGAAGGGTTACCATGTGTTGTCATAGCTGAGGAAAACATATTTTGGAGAAGGTTCAGGGTGGAAATCCACGCCAGTGATACTTCTCCAGCAGGCAGATGTCCTCACCATGCCTCATGCAGCAAGGTTATCCCCATCCCACGAGTGACTGGAAAAGATGGGCATGGAGATATAAAAGGCAGGAAATCCCTCTGCTAGCACATTCGTACAGATACATTCAGGAAAACATCCCTTAGGCAGAAAAAGTGGAGAGAATGCATCTGTTGGATGGACAAATTGGGAATATTATGTGTAAATATTATTTTGAGTTCCCCACCCCTTTCACAGAATCACAAAATATCCTGAGCTGGAAGGGATGTGCAAGGGTCATTGAGTGCTTATCCTTCATGTTTGTGGGGGATAGCTCCTGAAAATATATCACTGTGGGGAAAATATAATATAATATGAATTATATGAAGTATAATATCACCATGGGAAACAGGACCAAATACCACAGTGTGGATTAGCAGTGCTTTCTCCTTCTGGGAGATATTGCAGCAGGTCAGATGTTCAAGTGCTCAGCTCTCGGGGCTGTGACCTCTTCCAGAAATCTGTCGCCTTGCTCTGGGAGCTCTCCTGGCTCCAGACTGAAAACTTGCCACATATATTTGGGGATTAGAACTAGATGATCTTTAAAGTCCCTTCCAACCCGGGCCATTCTATGAGTTTCTATTAGTGGATAGAGAAAAATAAAATAAAAAAAAAAAAAAGCAAAAAACAACAAATGCAGAAACTTCCCAGCCCCACATGGAAGAAAAAGGAGTTTTAAGGAACTTAAGGGTCACCCAAAAAAAGCAATTATCTCGTTGTTCCACTTCTACTTTCATTTCCTAACCTCCTCAGACTTACTTTCGCATGGCTGTTGTGGCCGGCGGTCTGACACATTGCCCACCCCGCAGTCCCTGCCCCAGCAGAGCCCTCCTTGTCTCGAGAAGTTTTCGGGGAAAGTTTCATCCAACTGCTTGGCCGGGCATGCTGCCAGCAAAGCCGTCCCCTCTGGGCCCATCAGAAGAGACCTTGTACTACATTTTCCACTATACTTATCTAATCTTGGCTTGCGTCCATCCAGTGTTTGTGCAGTAATTACCTCACTAGGCAAAACAGTTCCACTGCCTAATTGTCTTCACTTGCAGGAAATCGTGCCTAATAACCAGCTAAATTTAATCTCCTTTCCTTGCTCTAGCCATGGCTGCAAACCCATGCAGCCCTTCTCCCTCCGCCTACGGTTCTATTTGTGAAGCAATCATATGTGGAGTGATCTTTGCCCGGAGAAGTTGTGGATTTATCCAGAAAAGCTGTGAGTTCCCTGCCCCTGTAAGTGTTAAAGGCCAGGCTGGATGGGTTTTGAGAAACCTGGTCTACTAGAAGGTGTCCTTGCCCACGGCAGGGGTTGGAAGTATATGATCTGTAAGGTCCCTTCCAACCCAAACCATTCTATGATTTTATGATTCTGTGATACGGCATTATCTACTCTTATTTCTCTTGGTCAAACACGCAAAATGATTTTCTAGGACTTGTGTGAGTCACAACCATCATCCTTGAGTCATTTTGCTTGGGCCTGTTTGAACTTCTTTCTGCAATCTGCCAGATTGTGTCCAAAACTGAAGAGTGATCAGCTCCCAGATGCATTGAGTTTGTGGATCAGGCTACCACAAAACAACTTTTTCCTTGAAAAGTAGAGGAATGTAAATAGAACAGATTTTTTTTTTTATTTTTTTTTAATGCTTCACCTTCTAGATCTTGAACCTTGAGAACTTATTTTCAACTTTCTTTGTCTTTTTCGGTTTTAAAAATGCTTTTTTTCTTTATTTTATTTTATTTTTATTTTTTTTTCCTAAATGTAAGGTAAATGTTTGCAGATGATCACGTGACTCCAGCTGGATCTTTAAATAAAATGTCATGCATTTTTTTTACAGGATGAGCTGGCACTGCTGGGGCACAACACGCTTAAGGGCATAACAGTAATGAGGAGTCATAGTACAGATTCAGATACTCCACATTTCCTTCTGGTCTCCTACAAGCTTAAATCTGCAAATATTTTTGGTGAGTTATCTGGCTTACAGAAGTCAGTAGACATCAGTAAAATTTTCAAGTAGCTTCTCAACTCGAAGGCCTTCTGAAGAGCCTTGAAAATTGCAGCAGAGAAAAGCCAGACTTACCAAATTCATATTTTGGGTTGTAGAAGATCATGGTACTTGGTTGCATCTTGGTACTGGAGAGGAGGAAAGCTGAGGGTCTTGTGAAACAAGAATAAGATAAGGTTGAATTTGCGGTGTGTGTTGTATTGGAATTTAATAAGTAAATTAAGAGGGAAAGTGATCTAAGACATTGGGATGAATTCACATTCAACAGCCTTGAATGAGAAGAGAATGGTGCATTGGGCTCATGGAAAACTTCCACATGAGAAAGGGAGGAGGGAGGAGGTCTGCCCCAGCACCTCTTCCCCTGAGAGCAGATGACCTTTCCCTGCACCCCTCTGCCACTGAGGAGGGCTGCAAAAAATTAAATTAATTTTCACAGTGTCTGATGGAAACTTCACCCCCTCCAGCCTTCTTCCAGCCTTTGCACCATAATCCTTTAACCAGGGCTGCTGCTCCTCTCCTGGCCATGACCAAAGGCACCATGTGTCTCTGCAGGGACCACGTATTCAAGTTGCACCCCAAATTTTCCCTGGAGCTTTGCTGCTCAACCTGCTGTGTCCTGCAACACCAGGCACCCCCAGGATCTCCAATTCAAGCTGGGGCTCCATCTTCTGCTCAGCAGAGGGGCAAGAGGGTCAGGATTTGGGGTCAACAAAGCACCCTGGTGGGCTCAGGGCTGGCTGAGAGACCAGCTTCTGTTCCTTATCCATCGTAACTGCTCCTATGAGCCCTCACAGATGTGTCCTTTGCCATGGCTCTGCGATGCACACATCCACACGTGTGCACTCACACAAGCTGTGCAGAGAGCCTGCTTTCCAAAAACTCCACATAGCAGCTTCATCTCTGCGCCGATTTCTCCACCACCTCCTTTCCAAGAGGTTTCTAATTACTGTTTTCCAGCTCACAAACACCTGCGACTGGCCCAGCAGGGCCACACGGTGGGAGGGAGTGGGAAGGAAAAGGGCTGTGTGTGTGTGTGTGAGCTCACCCAGTTACACCATCCCAGCCGAACCAGTTCCCCCAGTGATTTCCTGCTGGGCTTTTAGCACCTCGGTGTTGGCACATCCCCACGTCTCTCACTGCTGTGCTATCCGTGAGCCCTGCTGGGAAGGAAGGAGGTTTGTCTTCAGCTTGAGAAAGCATGTAGGTGATGCTCGAGCCATCGCGGGTCTGCTTTTGCATTGCAAAAACTTCCTTGGAGGACGTAGCCCTGACCCTTACAACCAAGGATGTCTTTTAGGACATCTTCAAGGATGTCTTCCAGACACCGCTGGTGTGTACTGGCCACTGAGACAGGAGCTGAGTTGATCACCCCCAACATTGTTTTGCCCCCAGACCTCCATTCGGGCCCTTTTCACCCATGGTTGTTCAGAACTGAGCACAATATTTATTTTTTATTTTTTTTCCCCAAACCTCACACCTTCCTGCAATAAAGACTCTGCACATCAATAAAGACGAGGACTAAGGCCATGACGGGTGTGTTATGACCAACCTATGTGCCAGAACATTGTAAAAGGGTGGTTATAAAAAGAAAAGGGGAAGCGCCCAGGTTAACTCCTCCAACCTGCAATGCATTTGTGATCTTGACTGCTGGTGGAAAGGCCATTTGCTGTTGCAAACCCAGACAAGGTGCACGCTATGTTGAAACCAGGGGAGGAAAGAAACACAGAGCCCCGTGGTTCCCTTCTTGAACAAAGCCGTTTCTTAAGGGCAGGACTGGTCTTTAAAACAGATCTGTGGCTTGTGGAAAATCTGAGTGAGAGTGTGCTGGGAGCTGCAGGGTCCCAGGGAGGAAGCCAGCTCTGAGAGGCCCCCCCTTTTTTTTTGGAAAGTAGGGACTTTTGGCTACTTTTCTCTAGCAAAAGTATTCACAACAGCAGACCAATAAAAAAAAAAAAATCCCCACGACTTTTCCCTACTGGGCAGAAATTTAGTGATCAAAATTTTGGTCCTTTAAAAACCCTTTTGAAGTCAGAGGCCGAGGTTTTGTAGTTGTTTTTTCTAAAGCTCCCTGTAACTGCTGACATATGCTGCACATATGGTTTCAATGTGATTAGACTTCCGATCTGTTTTTTTTTTTTTTTTTTTTTTTTTCCTTTAACTTGACAAAGTAGCTGCTCACCAACCCCATTTCCATGAGGAAGGGACGTTTAATATGATTCCCAGAAAGAAAGGAACTTCTGCAGTTTCATTAAACAAATAGTATTCTCTCTTTTAAATTTCTTTTCCTCCCTTTGAATTATGTGGGAATTTGCCCAAAGGAGAGGAGCTAGGGGTGCTTTACTTCCCCAAATGCCCCTAGGAAAGATTACTCAAGAGTAATTACTCAGACAGATCTCTGGGGAATCACTTGCTTTAGCTAGACACCATTGGATCTGCAAGGTTGAAGCCGTGTTATTCGTAGCATGGGACAGGTTTGGAGGCCCCAGTGGTAAATGAGATGTCCCTGCGGGAGGTGCTGCTGGTGGTAGGGGTGGGAGTTCAGCCCCATCTCCCCAGGAGGATATGTGGTCCTCTGCCATCATGCTGTGCCAGGGGAGGCTCAGGTTGGCAATGAGGAGACATTTCTGCTCAGCAAGAGCGGTCAGGCCTTGGGACGGGTTGCCCAGGGAGGTGGGGGAGTCCCCGTCCCTGGGGGTGTTCAAGGAGAGGTTGGACGTGGTGCTTGGGGACAGAGCTTGGTGGTGACATTGGTGGTAGGGGGATGGTTGGACCAGACAATCTTGGAGGGCTTTTCCAACCTTAATGATTCTATGAAGATCACCTCAGACAGCATAGATCTTCCCTGGGATTTCTTAAATATCACTAATGGGGTTATGGCACATCTGGAACACCTCTGGAGTACCAGCAGCTGACTGGGACCTTCAGATTTTGAAGATCAGTTGAGGTCTGCATGGGTCAACAGCCATCTGCCAATCACAAAAGTTTTCCCTCACCTTTTGGTGCTCAGGCTGAGGACCTGTGTGTCTGCAAGGCTTAGCCCCATGCAGGTTAACAAAGAAGCTGCTGTAGGACAGCAGATTAATGCATAGCCTCCTCTGGTGTCCTGGTGGTTTCCTCCATCTGGAAATCCATCCAGATGAATTCCTCCACCTGGAACTCTAGGATGGCCTGCCCAGAGGGCAGAATCTGTAGCAGGGAGGCAACTCTTGGTCAACAAATTATGCCAATAGTTATGGCACTTGTGAAATTTTTGCTATCACATCTTGCTTCTGCACACCTCTGATCTCTCCCTCTGCCCTGCTAAGGTATTTGCATCTTCATCATTTCTCATGCCCCTTAAAAATACCCAATCCCACTTTGAACCCTGCTAGCCTTCACAGAGTAGAAGTTCTCGTGTTGCTCCTGTGGCAAATTCTCCAGACTCATCAGACATCCAGGAAAATGAGAAGAAAATGCCACCTACTCTTTCCATGTGTCCCCTATTCAGGCAAACACTCCCAAAGGAGCCCTTTTCGGGAACCTTGTTGTGTAGTAACTGCTCTCTTTAAATGCTGCATCATGCAACCTATTATTTTTTTTCCCTGTATTGAACTTTCCCTTTACCACATGGCTACAACTGGTTGTGAACTTTCCTGACCTGGAGTTTATGAAGTTCATGAGATGCAAGATTAACCCCGGGCTGCTAAGTTTCTAGGCTGAATTCAGCTGATAAAAGCAGAACACAAAATCACTGCTGTGATCACGCTGACAAGATAAAAGTTTATTGTCGGTGAGTTTGTAAACGCTTGCAAAACACTGATGTAATAGAAGAATAAAGGTCGTGTTTGGGGCCAGAAGAAAATGCAGGCTGGAGGTGTACAGAGCTTTTCTGGTAGTCTATAAAGCTATGTGATAGAATGCACTGGCTTAACCACCCTCAGCTCCTGGGTGAACAAGAAAAGAAAGCAATGAGTGAGCAAGATTTGCTCTTGAGATTTCCAGTGAAAATACTTCTGGAGTGATCGCGCTGCTTTGTGCAACACCAGCTGCTCTACCAGTCCAACAGGCGTTTCTAAACTGGGACACGTGCATGATGAGTTCAGCCTTCCTCTGCACACATTAGAAACTTTTTTTTTTCTTCTTTCCCTATCTCTTGGAAATAAGCACCTTTTCCCCTTCATTAGCATCACCTCTACCCTACAGTTACGAGGTCGTCTAACTGGTACGAGTCTAATTAAATGCAAGAAGCCTGCTCTTAAAGTCTGCTGCTCTCTCATTAGCCCTAGAGAAGGGTTGGTGCACCCAACATCTTGATTACTTTCTTCAACTATTATCTAGCTGGGTGGGTAATTAATGACACTGCTTTTATTTACTGTTCCATCTCCACTGACCTGGTGCTTTGTGCCCTTTGTTTGCCTTGAACTGCAGTCAGACAACCTAGGTTAGCCTCTGTAAATCTTCACCCCTGCTCTCCTGATACCTCGAATATCGAGACGCCAAGTGGGGTTTAGTTGAAAATTCCCCAAAGGCTCCTTCTCTGGGTGAAAGGAGAGAAGAGGGAGGCTCTGAAGCTTGAACCTTGAGGTGCTAAGGGTTGTTGGGAGAAGGGACACGTGCCCGAGCATCTCCCTGCCAGTGTCTGGGTTGGTGACCTGGCTCAGGACGCACAGTCCCACCAGTGGTGTCCATTGATTTGTTCATTAAACTAACAAAATCAAGGTTTTATTTGGAAACCGCTGTCCTGACCAAGAGTTTGTCTATCCCTGGCCTCGGTGACATACGAGCCCATTAAAGGTTGTTTCATGTGACTGACACAGAGCAACACTTCCCTCCTCACCTGGGAAGAGTTAAGTAAAGAAACAGAATTTGTTTGATAATAAAAAGAGAAATCTCCCGTGTTACAGCAAAATTCACTTTTATTGGGTGCTTGGCATGCACAGCAGCTACTTCCTTGCCCTGAGAAGCACCGACTGCTTTCTCCTGACTGCAAGCTAATAAATTCCTGGGTCGGTGACACACACCTCACTATCAAATGCTCATATTTGAAAGGTGACCAGATAACAGTCATAAATGCAGAGTTTTGCTCAAGGCTGCGGCGCTGCAGGTCTGCGTGTGCCGGGTGTTTTTGCTCGGCAGCTCTGTTGATTTAGCGGTAGGACAAGGGCTTTCTCCCTCGCAAAGTTCACGCTGGGAAGTCCTGTTTGTTTAACCATCGGCAGCTATTTCAGGAGAGTTCACCGCCAGTGCATCACCTGAAATCAAACTGCACTCCTCTCCTTTGGAAACCAAAGGGAAAATTCAGACCAAGTCTCAATTTAAAGACAAATAGCAAATCTGCAATTAATGATGCTAATTGTCTTTTGGGGTAAAATGCTTCCATTTCATGTAGCACATCAGAAGGAACGTTTTCCAAAGTAATCGTGTCCGGTTTTGAAGATCCTTTGACCAAGAAAGACCTAAAATGGGACCTAAATGAAACACCAGAGGGTGTCCACAGAAGTCCTGGCCCTGCAGGTGCCTACATCTAGCCCCTCAGATCTGGGGAGCACAAATGGGGTTTGCCCTCAGGTCTGGGTGATACAGATACAAAGCACAGGATCCAAACTCCCTCTGAGGCCACAAAGGGGAGGAATTCATCTCAAGGGACCCAACTTTTGTAGGATCATAGGGAAATTTTGCAGGAAGGGACCTCAGGAGATAGCAGTCCAAATCGCTACTCCCTGCAGATATGAGCACAAGCCTGTGGGTACACCCTAAAAATGTCTTTTGAGGTTTTCATGGCCGATATTACCTTCCCCCACTGGCCATTAGATTGGGATAATCTGGTCTGAAGCTGTCAAGAACAGTTGGTCACCAAAATACGTGCCAGAAACATTCACACCCTCAGGTCTTAAATCTTCCAAGCTTGCAGTTGGGTTTCCTACCCTCCCATGGGGTCAATGGGGATTATCCCAGGGGCAGCCTGTTGTTTTTGCTTCGTCTAAGCATCAATCCCTTAAAATCTGGTCGCTGCGCCTCGCAGCCTGGCAGCCGAGGTTACAGCAGATACTTTATTTCAGCCTTGCCAGCTAATTATGTGCTGCAAATGCAGCAAACACCCATGGTCTAGCGTTCATTTAATGAAATCTCCCCAGTGGGGACTCGGAGGGGAAAAAGAGAAAATAAAGGGATGGATCTACAATATCTTGTCCTTACGGAGTTGTTAATTTTGCACTGACGACAGCAAAGCACTGCAGTGCCAGAGTGCTCTTTGCTGGTAGACATTATTCACGGTGCAAAATTGTGATGTTCTTGCAGCATTCAAGGTCCGTTGGGCTTCCTTCATAGCAATGCCCTTGAGGGGAACATTTTTTTTTCCCATGCTTTTGGCAGGTCAGGGGCTGAGGCCACGAAAATTGCTGAGACTCACGTCATCAGGCCTGATGAGGTAAAAGGATTCATTGTGTGAGCAAGTGCTGGTCGGAGGAGGATTTGCAAAATGAAACCCTAACTGACTGCAAATTGCACTGACCCAGGGTAGGCACGTCCCTGGGACGTGAGAGGGTCACTTGTTGGAAATGCAACGTGAAGAATCTGGAGCTGCATTGGGTTTTAACCCTGGCTTCTGCTGGCCACGGTGAGATGAAATCTGTGTTAAAGGGTCCAGAATTTAGCTAGCCCTGCCTTTTTTTTTTTTTTTTAAACAAAAAAAAAAGAAAGAAAAATAAAAAAAAAATAAAAAAATAAAAAAAGCCAATCTTTATCTGTGCCACCTGGGAGAGGGAACTGAGGGTGATGCCCCTTTTCTCCCTGTGACCACCTCAATTCCTCCCCCTCCTCAGACTGTTCCCATCCTTCAGGTGAGCAGACTGGACACTTCCTTGCGCCCAGTGGATTTTTAATGTGAAGCATCCGTGAAGTGAGAGCAAATCAGGCGATGGTTTCCTACGTGTTGACCTCATTAAACAATGGCACATCGTCTGGTTCTGAGCTGGACGTGGTGAATTGTGATGGACCTAACTAGATTTTCAGAAAAAATAAAAACTTTGGACTTCCAAAAGAAATAGGTCATATGTTCCAGCAGTTAATGACTTCTCTGTTGTTTCTGCATCCACCTTCAGGTCAGTGCACCCTTCCCTACTGGATCAATAGTCTGTTTTGGTGCAATCAACTGTCCTTCCTGAACACAACATCCTAGGCTGAACCCTTAAAGAAAAAGAGTAGCCAAGGACGTATGGAGATGCTAGATGGGGAATTTAATACCTTTGTCTCCTTTACTTCATAGCTAAATACCTGCTGGCTGGGGCTGGCCAGGGTGGATGTCAACCAAAATCTCGCACCTTTGGCTTCCCAACAAAATGCTGTTGCCGTTCCAGCTTCAGTCTCCGAGGGACCTTCCCAAACTGCTCTACCTCTGCTCGAATCATTAGCTGGAAACTTGGACTCCAGCCCACGAGCATGTAACCCTCCCTGTCGTTCAGGGCTCGACTTGAAGTGAGTGGTTTAATAATCCCGTGTTTAAAGCTCGGGAAGGAGAACGTGACTGTAGGAACGTTGTAAGGATGGTGGGGGCTCGGCAAGGGCCATAATCCTGGAAACAGGAGCCTGTGCTCATGACAAGGACTGAGCACAACAAAGCGGGGTCCAGCTCTGGAGAGGTACTGAAAAAAAGCAGAAAATCCTCTCCCTCATGCTATGAACCCTTCCTGCTCTATCAGTGTTGGTTAAAACAAACACTCCTGCTATAAATGAGGGGCTTCTGTCGCACCACCTTTGAACAGAGAGCTCCTTTGATGTGTGCCTGTGTGCAGCGAGCACTTTCCTTCCATGTGAATGGCTCTTATTTCCCTTCCCTTTCCTCAGCCTCCCTTGTACCATCGCATCCCGCATGGCATTTAACCCAGCCAACCTCCTTTGGGTACATTTATTTAGAAAAAGAGTTCCCCTTTACTCTCAGGGGCTGGAGCTCCCTGCCTGGGGTTGCTTTTATACCCAGCCTGGAGAAGGGGCGAGGGGGGACACGGGGAAGGGTTCCCAAGGCTGTCCCAGGTCCCCAAAGCTGTCCTTGCACGATGTGGGGTGAAACATCACAGTCAAGGCAGTGTGGGGCTGAGTCAGCCTCAGTGGCTTTGAAAGGGGAAGAGCCCCAGGTCCTTTGGCTCTGAATAACCTTTTGGGTTGGTGCCCTGGGCAATTTTATTGCAATATCCTCCCAGATCAAGCCCGGATACCAGCAGGAGCCCATCTTCCTGTTTACCATGTGGTTAAACAAGGCCAGGGAGCAAAATGCAAGCATCTAAGGAATTTCAAGGCATTTAAGGCATTTGGAATGCCAACTGTACTGGCAAAAAGCTTCCTCACCCGTGATACCGCATTGTTGTCCAGGGACAGGGTCACAGGAACAGAGATTTTCTGATAGCAGCCAGGAATCTGGGCTCTTCGTTGCTGACCCCTTGTGTTGTCCTGAGCAAGCCACGTTCCAGCTGCTTTGTGGTTTGGTTTTCCCAGCTGCAAAGTAGGGTTCCTGCAGGTGTTCATCCTCAGTTAGAGCCAAGCAAAACCACGACCAGAAGATTTTGATTCCTAAAACCTCAAAAGTGAAGGGCTGCTCCATCTGATGGTCTCTATCCATTTGGAAGACGGATTTTATTTTGTTCAGCTTTGTCTGCATTTTTTTTTCGGTCAGACTTCCAATTTCAATACCCATCTTAAGCACCAGAAAGTACCTCCTTCTGGGATTCAGCTAATGAACATCTCTGTTCTCAGGTCTTGGGAGTAAAGGCAGATTCAGAGAAAAGAATCCTTTGTCAAGTGGATCTCATTTAAAATCACTTATGTATAACAACAGCTTTTTCTAATTGGGGATATATTTGATCTTCTTCATGCTCTGAGTATAGAATTATGTTCTTTGGGAAACTGTAATTTGTTGATGAAGGGGAGCAAATCACTCAAGCTCAACAATAGCTCATTGTAAGGCAGAAAATAATCTGATTTACACAAAGTGATGTTTGTGAATTTATTCTGCACAAAGTGGGCTCATTTGGAAATACTTTTAAGGGATTAAGACCAATGTCTGCCTAAGTGACTTTGGTGCAAATCTGGATTAGTCTTGCCGAAACAGTAGAGCTAATTTTGATCCAGGTTGCTGGAAGGGAGTGGTACTTGGCTCTTCACATAATACGTTTTCTTTGGCTTTTCATATATTAAATTTTCTTTGACACTCTAAGCGCTCAAGAGGCCCATTTCTCCAGATTGCACCGGGGACTGTGGGATCGCCCACAGGGAAACCTGCTTTATAAACCACCTTCTCAGGCTGTCACTTCACAGCTGTCCTAATTCTTCCCATGTGGGTCTCTTGCCATGGCAGGTCTAGCCACTGGCCTTCGGGGTTGTCATCCAAGGAGCAAATTATCAGAACTTTACTTATCAAAAAATAATAAAATAAAATAAATAAAATAAAATAATAAAATAAAATAAAATAAAATAAAATAAAATAAAATAAAATAAAATAAAATAAAATAAAATAAAATAAAATAAAATAAAATAAAATAAAATAAAATAAAATAAGAGAGAAAAAGAGAGAGAGATGCCTTTTTTTATTGAGCATTTTCTTTTCATCTCTTGTCTCCCTCACCTCTAAAGGCGTCTCAGTCCTCTTCATCTTCCTCCTCCTCTTCAGCATGGTGTTAGCACAAGCATCTCTTCAAGTCTGCAGTTCTCCTAGTCTTGTGGTTTGACCCTAGCAGCATCTACCCCTACTTTGGCTTCTCAGACACATGGGACAAGGCATGGACCTGCCATCCAAGACACCATGGGCTGAATGTGCATTGATCTTAGCTTTACCCAGGCTGAAGCAAACACGACTTGAAGAGGCATCCAAAAACACATCCTGGGGGGCAGAATATGAACAAAGCCCCTAAAGAAGAGGGGCTGGTGAGGAGATGGGAGGAAAGCACATTCAAAGCTGCTGCAGAGAGGAAGAAATACATGTATACTTCTTGTCTGTGTTGGCAAGAAGCTCAGGGTAGATGCTAGTTTGGACAACTTTGGATGTAAATCTGGTCGCAGAGGGAAAACAGTGTGGCATCGTGCAAGACAGCTGTTGGAGTTAGTGCAATTTAGAAGCTTCCTGGCTTTAAACTGCTGAGAGTCATCAATTAAGGGGCCCTTTTGAGGTTTCCAGCAGTATTCTTCAGTGGGACTCCGTGAGCATACAAAATGCACCAGCCAGCATCTTTCAATCGTGCCCCTTTCCCTGCTTTAACACCCAGAGCATGTGAAGGAAGATTTCGGCCCAATTCCAAAAGAGGAGACACGGTGCCATATTTTAATCCCCTTTCTGCACCACCCCTGGTGCAACTTTTACAGCTTCCCCGGGCTCTTCTGCCCCTTGGGCTCTCCCTTCCAGCCACCTGGTGATCTCCAACCATTCATCTGCCATCAGCCCTTCCCACTTACCCTACAATTTTCCCCTCCCCTTTTCCTTCCCCATTGAACCCAGTGCTTTTTTTTCCTCTGGTTTCTCCTCCAAGCCCGTAATGTTCGCCCCTTTCCCACGCCATTCTCCCTCCTCCCAGCTTCTGTTCCTGCTTGCCTTGGCTTTGGGCGTTCGCAGGCGGAAGGGGAGATGAGGGTTAACTTCCCTCTGAACCTCTCCTTTCCTGCAATTTTTGTTATTTAATCAATGAGGCCAGAGAGGGGCTTTGTCATTACCCTGGCTTGGATCTACCTCTCAGTTTAACCCTTCCACAGGGACAGCTCTCTAGCTCTAATTTACCAATAAGTTTTTTTTTGTTTGTTTGTTTGTTTTGGTTTTTTGTTTTTTTTTCTCATGGAGAAAAAGAGTCGAAAGGTCTGCGCCTCACAGATAGGGGTTGTTAGCAAGCCAGCCAGCAAACTGGAGCAATTCCTGGGCTGAAAATGGCTTTTCCATCAGCTAGCACATCACTTGGGTTTTGCAGAACTGGCTCTGAGAAAGCTGCAGCAATACACGCCAGAAAGCCATTGTGTTCGGGACTCTTTTGGTGGAACACAGAGCAGGAAGCAATCGGCCCGAGTTTTGTATAACCACTCAATTTCTCCATTTCCTTTTTTTTTTTAATCCCATAAGGAAACCTCTGTCTTGCATACGTGAGGGAGGGGGAGGAAGAGTATAAATCGCTCGTGTCAAGTTGAGCAGAGACTGCTTCGTCCCAGTGGGAACACATTTCATTTACTCTTTTTTTTTTTTTTTTTTTTTTTCTTCTTTTTGCTTGACTAGTATTAAATCTCTTCATCTGGGAGCATCCATTGATATTGGCACCACATGAGAACACCACTCAGCAGCTGGTCATCCCTTGAGGTCCCCTGGGGCATGCCCTAGGAGATCCCTACTTGATCTCAATTGCTTTGGGTTTCAAGTGCTTGGCAAAGGCTTTGCGGGGAAAAGGACACAATTTGGTCAACTCCAGACTTAGCAGATCACTGCTGCAATGCTGGGCTTCTCCTGCCATCGGAGAGAGATGGAAAAAGACAAGGAGATGGTGTGGGTGTTTGTGAGGGAAAGCTGGACTCATGGGTTAGAGGATGGGAGACAGAGGCAATGAATAATGCTGCTGTCTCCATATCTCCCAGAGGTCCTTTTTTTGTTTTGTTTTGTTTTTCCAGAAATGCACCCAAATCAATCAACCTTGTCCTGAGTCCTATTCAAAACATTTAAAAACCACAATCAGTTTTCACAGGTATTGATCGCTCCAAGCCCCACATTCACCATTTTTATCCCAAAAGCCCTGTAATACTGGAATCCAGACCTGCACTCTGGGGTTTTGGGACTGATTTCTTCTTGGGGTGCCTTGTGGAACTTGTTCTCTTGAAGGACAGGGGAATGCAGCTGTTTTGGTACCCCACATTTTGTGCATCCTGCTGTGCACTGTGTCCTTGCTGCAGTCAAATCTCTGTGATGCTGATTTGCTGCTCCTGTGCCCATTTCTGTGGCTTCTGGGCTCCACGGTAGGGAGGAACTATTTTCCAAGTGACAAATTCAGCATGATGCATAAATTCCTAGTAAACAGCCCCTGGTGCTGGGAGAGCCATCAGGTTGTATTGACAACGGAAATATTCCTTTGCAAATGGGCTTTCGGGGAAAGTGGAGCATTTGAGGAGCTCTTTCTCTTTTTTTTCTCTCTCTTTTTAAATTAGGGCTGTGAGCTGGCACTCAACTCCTGCTGTGAAAAAATAACAGAGAAAAAAAAAAAAAAAAGAAGTACCAGAACTCTCTTGCTGAGAGCTGCTACCACTGTGTCTGTGCACACACTGGAACGTGTACATCAGTCCCCTGAATAAATCCCAGGGAAAAAAAAATAACATATATATGCACACACAAATACACGTATGTATACAACACTTGTATGCTGTGTTGTTTTCAAGAACAGCTGCATTTTCCTGCCCTGCTGCTTTGTCTCAGGAGGAATGGGTACCAGGTGGGGTGTCTTCTACCAAAGACTTTCTCTCTTGGCTTTGCTCTCAAATTTGCTCTGGACTCCATGCAGATCGTGCAGAGGTGGACCAGCAGAAGGGCTGAGGAGACCCTGGACTCAATGCAGCCTCCTCATCCCCTTGGCTGGAGATGTGCTGGGATGCTCTGTCCTTGTTCAGGATGACAAAGACACCCAAGGGTCTGTGCTGATGGATGTGTGCACACCTGAAGGTACCCAGGTACCTTACCATGGCAAAAAAGGAAGGGGAAGTCTGTGCTCGTATTTATTTATTTCTTACAGGGCAGTTTGTTTTACCAGCAGCTGAGGGAATCTGGCTGAGAAAAGTCCTTCTCCCCTCTTGGGAGAGGCTGGTGAGGAGCAAAAAATAAAATAAAATAGTGAAATATGGGAGAGGGAAGGGGAGCAACCCATTTTCAACAATAACAAATTGCAGCATTGGCTTACTACACCAGGCTGATGCACAGCCCAAAGGTCTGTGCAAGGGTGTTGGGAACAGATGAAATCCTGGGATAACCATGGCCAGTGATAATACTCTAAAGTGTTTTGCAGCCTGCCCTGAAACACCCCAAAAGTGAATTTACCCACTTTATGTCCCCACCACACCACTGGGCTGCAGAGCAAAGGGAGCCATTGGAGCCCGTGCCAGGAGATTCCTTTGGTTTTGTTAGGGATGCATCATTTATCTCCTTCAGCTTTTTAATTTTACGCTTCTCTTGCTGATATTGAGAGGGATCCAGAATGGAGGTGTCTTTGACATTCTGCATGCGTTTACTTAAATTCAGTTTTCCCATTACATTTGATTAATTCCATTTGTGTTTGTTTTATTCAGTTGGTGATGGAGTGTAGGATCATGCGTGTCTGAAAGGCTCCGTAATTGCATTGCCTGTCCTCTGATAGTGCAATTAATCAGGCATATTAATCATCACTACTTTCCAATTATTGCCTCCTATATAGATATATAGCTCTGAAAATTCAAGCATAGACCTAAATCTTCACAGACTTACTCCTATTAATAGTTATAGACATGGTGACTTCCTTCATAACCTCCGGGCAAGAAGTGGCCTTTTGTGATGAGTTATTTATGCTGGCTTGATTTGATTTGAAGACCTTGGTCATTTACATGGCTTAACTGATGGAGGTTATTTCCCCGAAGCTTGGAACCTTATATTTGATTTATTTGCTGAGAATAGCAATCTGTTTGTAGATGCTCTGGATGTACAGTGTGGGGTGATAATTCTGTTATTGCTTGACTTCTTAATAGTCTACAAAATGCTGTTAAAGGTCTTTAAGTTGCTTATTAAGAGGAGTCTTGAGTAATATATGACCTGACTAATATATGACCTACATGGATGGCAATGCATAGGTGGATTATAAACCTGTCAGAGGGCACTTTGGCTTTTAGTTATGTTCCTTGACAGGAAATTAATGCCTTTCCTCTATGAGCTCTATTATCTTAAGAATACCCATGCCTCATCTGAAAGGAATTATGAAGATTTATTGCCCAACATCTGGCTATTACGATACTCAGAGGAGTCTCCTGTTGCTGCGTCTGAGTTAGGTGGGAGAATGGGTTCCTGAGATGAGCAGTGTCTATGGAATAAGTAATTCGCAGGGAAGTCAGGCTGAAATTTTGCCAAATACTGTTAGTGAGGGAGGTTTTGGTTTCTGTGACACCCTGAGGTCCTCTGCAGCGTTGTCCCGAAGCACGACATCTCATTACTTTTACAACAGCCCCAGAATGTGCTCTTGCAAGCGTGCCAGGTCTTTTATGGTCCTGAAATGCCTTTCTCTAGAGCATGGCTGGGGACCATCTGTGTGAGCCTTTGTGTGAAGGCAATTTTTCCATCTCTGGCTGAAGTATTAGAAGGGCAGGACTGGACGTAGTGGATGCTGGACTTGGCGGCTGAAGTTCCTTTGTGTATTTTTGTAAGCAGGTGGTTTGGAGCAGGAGAGTTTTCAGCCCAGGGAATTTCTGAAGCACTGAGCAACTGGCTCCTGCTACATGCGCGTGGAAATGAGTGCTAAGAGCTCATTGCACTAATTATGCAAAGGATCCTGGTCACACTGATGGAACTCGGGGAGACCACTCAGCTTCACACAGGTGTAACCGCAGAGCGAAGCCTGGTCCATCACCTATCTCAGTTCAGGAGCTCTACAAACCCCCAGTAACCCATGACTGACCTGAGATCATGCAGCAAAATCCTGTTCTCAAGGACAAAAAGTTTGGAGCATTTAGGGTTGTTTTGGTATGTAGGGGGGGATCAGGGGCATAGAAGGCTGTCACTGAGATCCAGAAGCTTTTTCCCTCCTTTCTATCCATTTTATTACCTACAGTTCCCATTTCCTTAATTTAATTAGCTAGCAAAAGACCATTTACATTCATTAAATAAATCAGTATTCTGGTTCATTGTGAAGCTAATGATCCAGTCTCTAATTTGCGTGGCTACAAGGAACCCGATAAACAAAAGTAGCTGCTGCCAGCATACGCCTGCCCTGGTAAAATCCAACTTTACCAGCCCCAAACATTCAAAGCTGGCCCACGGAGAGCTTGGACTCCCTTCTTCGTCCCTTTCATAGCTGGGTGCTGAAAGGGTCTGCAGGGTTCAATGGCAGATGTGTGTGGTCCCCATTCTCTCCCTCCTCCAAGGGCATGGTAATTCCTTACTCTGCCTGCTTATCTACAGAGGGTAGGTGTTGGGAAGGGGTTAGAGGAGTTTGATATTTACCTCTAGATCAAGGTATTATGCTTTATTTTATTTTATTTTATTTTTTATTTATTTATTTATTTATTTATTTTAGCTTTGGAAGTTCTTATTTTGATTTTGGATCATGTGAAGGTGGGAAGTCTCAGGCCATTCCCAGGAACTGAGGGATCCACGCAATCCAAAATCATACAAGTGGCAGAAGTGAACAGGAGAGGGAAGACTGAACTCATGTAGAGTGGAGGTCCAGGGGAGAGACAAAGCGTGCAGCTGCCATTGCTGTGTAGTGTATGGCATAGTGTAGACTCTGACTCTTCGTGAAATGAGAAACTGTGAGGATCTGAGCAGTCTCCTCTCTTTTTTTCTCCATGTACTGGTCTCACTGGAGTCACTCCTAGTTCAGACCGGAATAATCCAGGCTGTCCAGGGATCCTGCTGCCATCCCCTTGAGGCTAGAAATCCAGAGATGGATTAGCCTGAATGAATCATGTCCTGCTCTTTTTTTCCTTTTTTTTTTTTTTTCTTCCCAAGGCATTAGAGAGTCATGCTTTGAAGTCTGAACTCCCAGCCTCATTCATCTGAGAAGAACTCCCTCTGGGAGAACCAAAATGTCCAGCTGGAATTTGGCTTTCGTGTCAGTGCTGGGATATTCTTCTGACAGCTCTGTAGACCTCGACTGCTGCATTGACCACCCAAAAAAAAATAAAATTATTAATTTCTTTAAATTCAGGGAAGAAAAGGGAAAAGAGAGGAAATTGCTTTCCAGGCCAGTACAGGGCTTTCAAACGTAGCCACTTTTCTTAGCAGCTTCATGTGACAGACTTGTCTCAAACACTTTTGAGATAATCGAGCCAGCTGGACCCAAGGTGATCCTACTGGACATGGATTTCTGACTGAGGTATCCAAGCCAGGACCTCTTTCAGACTGGTAAGAGCTGCTTCAGGGTGGGGATTGAACCTAGGTAAGGCTCAGGAACATTACCTTGGGCCTTTCATGTAGATGGCTCTGAGGTAGGTTGGTCACTCTCTCTCTAAAGACAAATAATTGATGAATTTCACATGACAAAGTACAGAATGGAAAGTTGAAAAAAAATGCAAACATAAGTTTAGCTGCAGCTTTGTTCCAAACCATGAAAATCTATTATCTTTTTCATGTTTCTAAACCAATACCCCTGCTGTTTCCTGAAAGTCTTTTTCCTTTTTTCTTTTTCTCTTTTTCTTTTTTTTTTTTTTTGGCCCATCACTGAAAACAAAACCTATCCACATTTGTGCAGAGAATAATTGGAAAGAAGAATTAGAATGAAAGGTAATGTAATAGCTTCTTAAGCACTGAGAGGAAACAAAGGTCTGTGGAAATGTGAAATACTGGAATGGAAAATGCATTTGTCTTTGGAAGCTACTAGCTGAAGAGCCCAAGGCTGCTTGTCTACTGTATGGAAATAGAAAGGAACTTGTGCAGGATGACTGAAACCATCCTAACGTACAGTGAATTACCCTCTGCATGTCTCTTTCCCTTGTCTATGGAGAGAATACTTGGACTTGGACTAAATGCTGATCTCTCTGAAGCATGAAGACTTAGATGATATGAATCATGCCCTGACATCTATTCAAATAACCAAGAAAGGTGGCAGAAAACAAGGAGAAATCCCCAGGTGCCTTAGCCAAGGAGCTGCCTCTGAGTTTTGTGGGTGCAGAAACACAAAGGCTCCTCTGGGAACATTTCTGCCACCTACTTTAGGAACATTTGCATGCTCAGGTTATGAGCAGTCACCTAAAGCAGGACTATAGCCAGTGGAGAGAGAGGGAGAGACCTCTACAGAGGACAATTCAGAGCAGGAACATGCTGGCTTGGCAATAGATGTGTTGAATAACATCGTCATGGTGGGCACTGATCTTAGCTTGCTTGGGTGGGAGTAATATCTTCCTTCATGTCCACCCACCACCGAAAGCACCGGGGTTGCTGCTGAAACCAGCCAGGAATCCCAAACAGGCAACAGCATCCCCCAAACAAAGGTTTAATCAGTAATAAACCCCACGTAGCATGTTTTTCTTTTCTTTTTTTTTTTTTTTTTTTTTTTTTTATATTTTCCTGTAGCTTTGGCTTCAAAATCAAATTGGGTTGAAAACAGAAGGCAAACAAAAACGGTGGTGCCAAAACCGACTAAAAACAATAAAGGCATTTTTGAGGAACAAGAAGTTAAAAAATGAGCCCTGAGATGAAATTTGGCATTTTTTTTGCCCAGCGTGTCTTTGTTTTCTCTCCCCATGATACTGCGTCATAGCAAAGTACACTCCTTGGAGCCTTAATGGGAACAATGTGTTTCTTTTTCTGAGGTGGAAGGGAGAGACATTAGGTTTATTCTTAGTTATTTGGATAAGTGCTTGTGTTTTGTGCAGGACCTCCCGGTAAGTGCATGGATACTGTTGTTGCTTAGCATGCTGAACTGGATTCGTAAGCAAAAATGGTTTGGGCTTGAAATAGAGGTGGTGCTGCAGCTGAGCTGAAGTCTCAGAAACAAATGACAGCTGTTGGTATGGCGTGGTAAAGAGTAGAGGAGGTTTTTCTCCTAATTACAGGCCTTGGTAGAGAGCTGTGTTTCTCCCCTGTGGTATCTGCTGCATGTGAGCCCAGCTCAGGCACAAATCCTGCGCTGGCATCCTCAGCTGTACCTAAATATGCAAGAAAGCCTGGGGTACCCACTGGACAGCCAGTTTCTCTGGGTGGCTGTCTCGCAAGGTGGCAAGGCATTATGTATTTTCCCTCTTCTGTATTCATGTGTATTAATTATGGAGGTTTTAATGGCAAAGCACACTCTGATGGTCTCTGATGGTAAAATGACAAGAAGTCACAGCTCCTCTGATAGATGCACATCGCTTTCTCTCTTGCTGTGTTAATTCTCTCTCCTCCCTGAGCCCTTTGCAATTTTAAGGTTTTAGCTTGAGTTTAAGGGGCTTTGGGAACTTCCTAAGAGATGACTGTAAAATCATCATTACACAGGAGTCTTTGGGCTAGTAGCAGGGAGATGCATCCAGGAGTGCTGCACACCCAACTCACTCAGCCTCTTTCAAATCCATGCCCACGTGCACTCAGCCCCAGTCCTTGTTCCCAGAGTTAATTACCTTTCTTCCCTTAAAGAGAATTCCTGCACTGTTGGCATCCATCATCTGCACGTCAGTCTCACGGTGTGAAGATGTATTGCGCTGTGTACTCCACGCAGAGCCTGGAGTGTCCCGGTGGCGCTTTCTGAAAGTCATTTTGAGTAATCATCCCTGGAGGGTCCCTTCAGCACATTCAGCTCTGCATCGAGCAGCCTCACCTCTGCCTCATTGGCATTCTGCAAAGCCGCCCTCCCTTCCCCCTCCTGCCCTTTCTGCTCTTCTCCAAAAGACAGACAGAAAGTCCTTCCCCTCTGCAAATAGCCTTACTCATTCATGTCCCATCCCCTGCTCACCTGGGAATAGGCTCTCTGGTGGCCTTCACATGGCCTCATCCCATCCATAAATACCCAAAGGGACGGTGGCAAGAGGATGGAGCCACGCTCTGTTCGGTGGAGCCAGCACGAGCTGACTTCAGGAACTCTGGGGATATTTCCATAGGGCTTCTGGTGCTCACATCCCTACCCACATTATTCCAAAGCCTTCCTTAAATCCAGGGTCTTGAGTACACAGACATGGCTGAAATGCATGGAGGTCTAAAGCTGAGCCTTCCCCAACTTTCTTCTTTTGCAGATTTCAGAGCAAACCTGTCCCTGGTGTGGAGAAGGGCTCTGCACCAACACTACGGGTGCTCCGAGCATGGTGCAGCATGGGGAGGATGCAGGACCTGTGATTTACTTCTTCTCATGGAACAGTTCCATGCAAAGACACAAATTGATTCGTTAGCACTGAGGTGTGTTGTTTTTGGTGGCCTTTCTGCTCTCTCTCCACCACCTCTCATTCCTGACATCACACCCCTGCGTGCCTTCCCTTCTCCCCTGCCAACACAGCTGCTGTGCTGAGAGCAGGTTTGGGGAACATATCCAGCTTAAAAGTAACGTGGCCAAACCAGATGAATATTTTCACATTGTTTGCTTCCCTGAATCTTTTTATTCCACCCTACTCAGCTGCAGCTTTGCAGTACTGCGCCATGTCAGGGGAGGAACACCATCTGAGAAGGGGCAAGAGACAAGGACAGGGAGGCTGTGATTTAAGCTGATGCTGCAAAAGAAAATGTATCAGGAAGGCACAGCCTGAGGTGCAAGGCCTCCAGATGGAATGACAGAGGGCTAGTGTCAAGTTCCTCTAAATCCCTCAAGGAATTTGACTTACTGGACAGAGACCTTTTCTGCAAGGAAAAAAAAAAAAAAAAAAAGAGAGGAAAAAAATAGCAACAAACAGCCTTTTATAAATCTGGAAATGCTTATTATCTCATTTACCCCCTGCTCCTTTCTGTGCTTCTTCCTTTCAAAGTTAGAGTCATGAGGATATATAGAAGATGCACAATATTGCAGCAAATAAATAAGTACCCTGGAGCTGAATTCTGATTGCAAATATTTTGGGACTGCATGGATTTGTGAAGACACTGTAAGCTGCGTGGCAGAATGAAAGCCTGGCTCCAGCCCCATGCTGAGAGCTGTTCAAATACATCTTTAAAGAAAAAGAAAATCATGACAAATGCTGCAAACAGCAAGCCTTTTCACCCTCTCACTCCTCATTTCTCAGTTCACCAAGTCCCAGTGATGTTTCCCCAGCTGGTAGGATGGGTGCTTTGAAAGCCTGCCAGAATCACCTTGTTTCTTCTTGGTGCTCAGTCACATTTTTTCCACCAACTAAAATAAATAAATAAACAAATACATAATAATAATAAAAAAGCCCTTCTAACCTACAAAAATGAGTTTTGCATCTCCTGGCATGTAGGGAGGGAAGGAGCGGAAGTGATTTTCGTAAATGGTAGTCTGCTCTTCGCATTACTTTCTGAAGCAGCAGGGAAACTATTTGGAAAACATGCTCACTTCTTCACTGGTGTGATCCTTCCTGTGTTATTTCTTCTGCCACTAAAAGCAACTCGAATTCCTGAGGCATGTGGGCTGGGATACTGGACATGCTTGACTCTCTGTAGTTAGAGAAGTGAGAAAGACACCTCCAGAAACTGTTTTGGACCTGCTGAAATCCACATCATCTTCCAGGGGTGTCTCTGAGGTGCCGCAGACTGCACCAGGACTTTGGCAACTCAGTTCCTTATGTGGGCACTTCGGTCTGATGCCAAATCTTGGAATCACTTAGGCTGGAAATGCCCTCTAAGGTCATCAAGTCCAACTGATAACCTAGCTCTGCCAAGTCTACCACAAAAACCTGAGCACCACATTTACATATCTTTTGAATACCTCCAGGGCATTCAGTGACTCAACCACTTCCCTGGGCAGCCCATTTAAATGCTTCACAACCCTTCCAGTGAAGAAATGTCTCCTCATTTCCAACCTGAGCCTCCCCTGGCACAACTCGAGGCTGTTCCCTCTGCTCCTGGCCCTGGTTCCCTGTGAGCAGAGGCCGCCCCCCAGCTCCCCACCCCTTCCTTTCAGGCAGTTGCAGAGAGCAATAAGCTCTGCCTTGGGCCTCCTCTTCTCCAGCCCAACCCCCCCCAGGTCCCTCAGCCGCTCCTCACAGGACTTGTGTCCCAGGCCCTTCCCCAGCTTCGGAGCCCTTCTCTGGCCACGCTCCAGGGCCTCGATGTCCTTCTGGGAGTGAGGGGCCCAAAGCTGAACCCAGCACTCGAGGGGCGGCCTCAGCAGAGCAGAGCCCAGGGGGACAAGCACCTCCCTGGCCCTGCTGGCCCCACTGCTCCTGACACAAGCCAGGATGCTGTTGGCCTTCTTGGCCACCTGAGCACACTTCTGGCTCATGTTCAGCCAGCTATAGACCAATACCCCCAGGTCCCTTTCTGCCAGGCAGCTTTCCAGCCTGTAGCATTACATGAGGCTGTTTTGACCAGTTGCAGGACCCAGCACTTGGCTTTATTGATCCTCATGCAGTTGGCCTTGGCCCATCAGTCTGGCATATCCATATCCCCCTGCAGAGCCCTCCTACCCTCAAGCAGATCAACATTTGCACCTAACTTGGTGTTGCCTGTGTGCCACTTCTCTTGCACCTGCTCTCTTCACTCCCCACATCCAAGTTCCCTGCGGTCCTTTGTGCTCCCTTTGCTCTTTCCAGCCCCTTACCACCTCCTGTACAAGCTGCTGTCTCCTGTTTTGCCCTGAAATGTGAAGCTCCTGGGGACGTTGGACCATCCAGTTGATGGGGCTGAGCCTGGCAGCCTAGTGCTAGTTCAGGGGAAAGCCATGCTGCACCTTCTGACCATAGCACATGCTCCTGGCCCTTTTAAAGCCAGGAAGGCTTTAAAAAAAGCTGAATGTGAAACAGCAAAAGAAAGAAACATACGGATGTTAGGCACTGCAAAACCTCAGAAAATTTCTACAGATGTAATATAAAGTAGATGAATGCCAAAAAAATGTGTCCTTCCCAAATGTGAGAAGGGCGGACGTGGCAGGGATGCGTGCAAGCAGCAAGCACAGAGGGAAGGCTCCTGTTGCCCCTGCAGCCAGGAGCTGTGGTGTGCCCACAAGTACGGTGCTCGAGCGAGGAACTGCTGAAAGGCCAAGCCCTTCTCCGCCCCAGCTCGCCAAGCTGAGGCTGCAGTAACAGAAACATAGCAAGCGACCGTCTCTAATTTGGTCTTCTGGTTTCAGGGCAGGCTTAATCCAGCGCCAATCCAATTGTGTAGCCCTGTGGTTTACTGAACCAGCCTGATCTTGTTCCCTGTGGTTAATACTACCCGCTAGGACTTTTTGCCTTTAATTCTTCTTTTGACATCTCTCTTCTTGGTATGGCTTAAGCTAAAAGGCTTAGCTTCTGAAGCATGCAACTTGGGGACCTCTAAAACATCAGGATATTAAAAAGCAATATATAAGTACGCTAGTTTTGATGTATCTCTTTAGTCTTCTCATTACCTTAAGGGATATAAGCATGCTTTCCATTCTGTGTTTATGCGGTAACTTACCCAGGGAGGTCTTAGCTCACAGCTGGGATTCCTTTGTATTGTTAAAGAGGTCCACAGTTTGCCAGTCTCATCTTTTTATGTTCCTTTAGCCAACATAGCTCAGCTTCCCCAAGAAGACACTTCACAAAGCGGGCAGGAGCTCCCTTAACCATACTTAGTAGGGCGTAGGGGTTCATAAACCAAAGCATGGTCCCTCTGCATCAGATTACTTTGGAAAACTGCCTCTAAGTAAAGGCAAATATGTGCCACTGCTGTGCTGGGAGAACTTGCAAATCCTTCATCTCTAAGTCTCCCCACTGCCACTTCCATGGGAAGGGGTCCAGAGAGAGAGCACTGGTACATGACAACAAGCCTGGGGCTGGATGAATGGACCATGAGGCCTCGTGACTTCTGCTGGTATTGGTGTGATGTCCAAAACCTTTCCCTGTGTCATCTTCTGAACATCTGCTGCTCTGCGCACAAAACCTTCCCCGTGGGACAGAGCATGGGGGCAGGGCTCTCCCGATCCCCTCTTCCCCAAGCCCTTCCACTTAATTTGTGTCATTTTGTTCAGATGCAGCTGGAAAGAATTAAAATGTCAGCCAGGCACAATTGCCTCCATTGAGATGAAAAGCTGCTGGAAGAAACAATGCTAACAAGCATGGCAAAAAAAGAAAAAGGAAAAGCCTGGTGCTGTTTAGCTGGTAATAATTAGCCCCCAAAATGGAAAGAGGCAAGATCCAGTGTGGCTCCCGTTCAGTTCAGGGGAGGTCCGGTTAGGACCAAGTTGATGAGCTTTGCTTAATTGCTGTTAATCTGCTACTGGATGGAGGGCTATGGTCTCCAGGATGCTCCCTTCAGGCAGAAGCATGCAACCAGCTGGTGGCAGAGCAAGGGCTGGCAGAGTGGCTCCTGAGACTTGGCTGTTATGAGATGTGACCTGCTGGGATGGGGTTGCTTGGGCTAACTGGTAGCTGTGGGGTTTGCAAGATTTGGGACATCCTTCCCTGTTGCGTATTTGTATGTTATTCCAGACGGGGTGATGGAAAGAGAAATTTTCAACTGTTTAAGCCAAATGAGTGGGTGAAGTCAGGACTCATTTATCCAGAGCTCACAGCTTTATAGGTAAATAACAGATGCAAGGAAATCCCTGAAGTTCCACATACCTTTACTAGGAGAAGAGATCAGACTGGGGACTTCTGGATAAGGAATATGCAACAGTCCTGCCTAAAAACTCAATAGTTCAGAAAATGGGTCTGGAAATGTCCTCCAGGGACCTAACTCCTCCTGTTCCTATGTCCTCGGTCAGAACATCTTATTAAGGCTGAGTTCCTGCAAGCAATGTGGGTCCACCAGTCTTTCCTCCTGCATTATCCTCTTTCCAAATCTTCCTTCTCTTTCTGAGCAATATGAGGACAATTCAGGTAGCCATGTGTCTGTCCATTGTGTATCCAGTCTCAGTTTATAGTTGTAGTTGTACCCTATTGCAATATCCCTATGCTTCTTCACATCTTCCCAGAGCGGTTTCAGCACAGCACATATTTTAGAAAGAAACGTGCTCGGATGAGAGCCTGGGGTCAGGACTTCTTCCACACAGTGTGAGTGGCTTCATTTATACCAGGGATGCTTTGGGAATTACAGGATTAGAGAGTACTTGAAGGGCATTGACATACAAATCACACCCGAGGTACTTGCAAGCTGGAGATTGTCTGACTCTGGTGTACCCAGCTCTTAAAGTCTGTGACAATTTCACATCTTTCCTGGTCTTTCTTGTTTAGGTGCCCTGGGGTGGGTCACCATTTGCCTCTGTCACTGTAATGAGATGCTGGTGACTCAGCTTGCATCCACCATCAGGTCAAGTGTTTCAAATATTTGATGTGCCTGGGAGCTGCTTTTTATCCCCCAGCTAAAGTGGTTGGCCTAATAAAAGATATGTTTCTTCTCTACAAATATTGCTTAAGCTCAGCCTTGATGTCTTTTGGGCAATATTTATCTTGCATTAGCTCTGCATACACAAAATATTGCTTCTAAAAAGAGCAAGATGGGAACTGGGCAGGATATAGCCAACACCAGGTAATGGGGGTGATGGTTCCCCCTGGAAATGGCTGTGTGATTAAATCATTGGCAGAGAAAGTAGAAGAGCTTAAAGGAGGATGCAAAGCAATTGTACGTGACTGATATCAAGGTTTCTTAGAATATGATTAAATGCTTCCCTGGCCTGACACCTAGGAGCTGCTCCACAGCAAAAGCCAAAGCAGAGTAGAGAAAGATTGCTGCTAGACTAAGGAATGTGACCGTATATATGCACTCTGAAATCTAAAGTGTACCTTTTTTTAATAAAAGCCCTGCCCAGTGCAACACAGGAGGCTGAGCTCATACTGAAGTACCAACATAATGGTAACTTTCATTGCTTTTTCAGATATGGGCTACTCTTTTCTCTCTTATCTGGTTCAGTAGCTGTGCTAAGTGACAGCTTTTTTACAGCATTGTAAAATCCTGGCTCAAGCAAAGTCCAGCACATCTGCTTGTACATGCCTTACCTTTTAATGCAAAGAGCAGTACATTTCCCAGTTTGGTGGGACAGAGAGCTGTGATCTGTCCTGACATGTGTTTTCAAGGGGGAGGCAAGGGAAGAGAATGAGTACTCAGACAAAGCCAATTCTTACAGTCCAGTGGTCCAGTCAGACCATTGTTCCAGTTAATCCCATCTTCTCAGATAGCAACTGCTCATTGGGAAGATGAGAGTCTTCCCAGGATGCAGCCGGTGAGCTGTGCAATACCCTCAACCGTGTGAAAAATGGCTTTCTCACCCTCTCATGTAAACTTCTTATGCTCTCTCAAGCATAACGTTAGATTACCTGAATAATACTGTCTTTCTGCTTCTTTTGGTTAAGCCCTCCCTTTGGGCTGGGATTTCTTCAGTGAAGCACTGAAATGGAAATCTCTTCTTGTTGGTCTTAGTCGAGTGCCTTTCACAACATACACCCTCTGTCCTTCCCCTGTTTTATCTCTTCTTCTGGAGCCAAGGAGTCAAAATGATGGTACGTCCATGACCCATTTTGCAGGTGTGAGACATGGTTCCAAAGGCAACATTCCTCCTAACTGTGCACAAATTTAGGCAGTATTTGAGATGGGAACAGCCACTAGGAAGTCACAGTGGGCATATGTAAGAGATCATGAAGGATGTTATCTGTCACACTGCTCTGGTTTGAATTGCAGTGCAATTTGGACATGCTCAGGACCATTTTCCTAAGCTTGCCTTGGATACAAGCAGGACATCTACCACAGCAGCATGGAGCTCCTCCACTCTCCAGGGAGGGATAGGAGCCCTCAATCAACTCCAGCAACCTACAGCTCTCAACACCTGACTGATTCAAGGCACCAGTATCTTCCTGCCCCATGCTGCAGACCCAGTTAGGAAAGTTTTGTGTTGCTGCAGCAAAACCATTTTCACTGGTGAAGCATCTGGAGAACCTCTGCATCAGGCCTCTGATCCCATCTGAAGGAGCTGGGCTTGCCCACTGATAAACCATCAGCTGAGCCTGAATGCCAATCCCTGAGGTCCCGTAGTGTCACTGCAATTGGCTTGATGATAAACAGTGCTTTATTCCAGCAGTGATAATGTCTAAGATGGAAAGGGTAAAGGTCCCATTCCCAAACTTGTTATGTCTTCACAAACCTTTTCTTGCCTGGAGTTTGCACAGCAGTAGCAACCTCACTGGAGAGAGGACAACCTGCTAAGTATATCGACGCCTCTTAATTTCAGGTTTTGTCCCAGTTTCGGGCAGAGTTCAACACTGTTAGCATGCTCTGGTCCCAAACCAGCAGGGTTTTGCCCAAAGGCTGTTACCAAATCCAGCTGGCTCCAGAGAAGAGCCTCCAAAATGAGCTGCTCCCAACTCATGCCCAGCACAAGAAGCAGAGACAACTCCAGTGTCCAAGACCTCTATGTCGCATCTTCCCACACCTCAAAGCACTGGGAGGAGGCTGCTGCTTCAACCTTGCCCTTCTCTGCATGAATGCCCAGGAAGGCCTCAGGAGGCCGGAGGAGGAATTACCCCTCCATGAGCCATGCTCTGCATCGCAGGAGGCCTGGCAAGGCCGAGCTGTGCCATCAAGGCCTCTCTCTTTCCTGCTCTGCCAAATTGCCCCAGGGTGCCTCATTAAGCCTTCATCTCCCTCACTGCAATTGGGCCCATTTCCTTTTTAATGCATGGGCTGACAGGCCTGGAAATATCAAACCCGGCAGCTTCGCGCCCCTACTCAGATCTGAAGCGCCGTGTGCCAGAGCTAATTAGCTGAATTTCAAATCAGAAGGGCAACTGGCTGCCTCCTCTGACAGCCCTGTTTCTCCAGGACCTCCCATGAAGATTATTTTAAACTTTTCCCTTCCCAGGCTTGAAATGAAATCACAGGAAACTTGTCCCTTGGAGGGAGCAGGGAGAGGGGGGCAGGTGTAACACAAGTTTTGTTTTCTTTGCCTCACCCAACACACTCGTACTTCCAAAAGTATTTGTAAAGATCAATTTGCATCCATCAACCACTTTTGCCTCATGAAGCACTGGGAAGAGAGATACAGGCTTTCATATGAAGCCCCCCACAGCACCACCTCCTAACCCACTAATACCACCATCATCTTTAGTGCTACCTTGAAAGAAGGTCGCTTTACTTCTGCATGCTGTAGGACACTCACCACTAGTGTCTTTCCTGGGACTTCTCCTCTTCCTTCTCCTCTACTTCTGGGAGGCCACCATGACACTTGGTCACCCACAGCACTGCAGATTTTAGGGCTGGAAAAGGTGATGCAGAGCACCCAACTGAATTTTCCAGATTGTGTCCAATGTTCCTCCTCTTGTTCACCACCTTGAACTTCCACCAGAGCCAGGCCATAACCAAGAACAGGAGCAAAATTCACAGCTTTTGGCTGCTTATGTTTTGGCTGATGTAATATCGGCGATTTTGTGCTGTTCAGTTCTACACAACTGGAAGAGACCTTGGTTTTATAGGCAGGTGCTTTGTGCTTTCTGCAGAAGTGTTCATAAATGTCTCATTGCTGACAATCCATAGCCCCCAGCCACTGAGGGAGCATCAAACCCTCTACTGCTCCATAGACTGCTCTGATATGCTATTTAATTCCCCTAAAAGCTTCTTGTGTGAATTCAAGCCCACCTGGAGTTGTTATTACTTCCCCAAACCATTCAACCACTCTTCTGCTTTCATCTCTGGACCTTTAATCACCTCTGCAGTGGATGCTGGGTTCCTACACAATATGTTGCTATGGGCAATTGGCAGTCTTGGGAGCCACTACAATACATTCCCACCTGAGCTCTCTGGCACCAATTCAGCCAGGCACTTTCTTATTTCCCCCCTCCCCTGCCCTCCACACCCCCAATTAAAAGTAATATGTCATTAAATTGCCTTTATGTTTGTGTTGGTGGGCATGTCAAATGCCTTCACAATACCCGCTCGTACAAAAGCTAAGACAAAGAGTCCCACACAAACTGGCTGCCCTCTGTCACTTCACTACAAAATCCCCCATTGTACCTCAAGCCTTAATAAAGGAAACTTAATGAGACACTGGAGGGCCCCCAGCAACACAGCATCTGAGACCTGGGGAGGGGGAAGGGGGGTGCTCCAACCTCTGCAGCATTAGGTAGCAGGAGTTATTTAACTGAGTGGAGGTGCCGCTGAGCTGAAGCATTGCTGCTGGGTTTCTCCTCCAGGAAAAGCTGGCTGAGCCCCTAGGAGAAGGATTTCCAAGGCTGGGGGGCCTGGTACCCCAGTTTCTGCCTTTCTCCATCGTGTGCAGGGCAGGGGGTGCAGCTCCACAGGGGTAAAGGATCTGGCTGATCCTAGGCTGATCCTAATCCTCTGGATTTTCAGCTGAAAGCTTTGGCATGTCCTGCACATGCTGCCTTATTAATGCCTCGCAGGCCTCCAGTGGAAGAGGAAAGGATGAATCATTCCCTGTTCAACTGAAGGGACACCAAAGCATGAAGAGATGAAAGGGTAGCAAAAGAAAACTTCTACCCCTCTCTCCTGAATTTGACCTTAATTAGTGACTCTGGGCATATCTATGAGGTGTGTGGAGATGGGGTTGAAGCCGCTCCTCACAACAAGCTCTCTGGACACAAGTAGGCCCAGATCAGAGGGATGCTATGGCTGGATTATACCCCTAGGATTTAATATTCATGTACCTTATTTATGGCTTTCAGACTGGAACAGCCCGGATCATGGCAGAGCATCTTTGTCCTGCCTGTCTCCAGCCACACCACCATGCTCAATGGGGCATTGAACACCTGGTGATGGGGTAGGGTGCATCTGTGGCAACCCTATAACTGCTTCCTGGGTTGACACGACCAGCTGAGCACATCTATCTTATGCTCACCCCACAGGGATTCAGGGCCCCTCTTTGTGTTTGTGCTAAAATCTGTCCCCATGGAGTACTTTGGTGTTTCAGAGTTTGGGGTGAGCGATGGAAAGTGCTGGGAGCGTACTTCAGCTCCTTATTTCCCTGCAGGATGATGGTTATGGAAAACCCATGTGTTTTATCCAGGCTAGTCTGACAGAACCCCTACATCCAGGATGAATTAAAACCTCTTCTTTTTTGATTAAACACACCCCTCTCAAATCCTGCTTTGCAAACATGTAACCTGATCAGTTCAGCTAGAGGCACTCTGCTTTCTCTGATGGGACTGTAAGATGGGTGGCCTAATGCCACCCGTGCTGCCTGTGGCCGTGTTGGTCATTACAGACTTTTTTTTACCAAGCCAGAAGAACTGAGCTGGCAAAACTCCCCCAGCATAAGGTCAGTAACATCAGTGCAGTTTGCTTGGGCAGTGGGATGAGATGTTAAAGCCTAAATTATGTAGGCAAAGTTGTCCCGGTTTTGTCTTTCAGGAGCTGAGCATAGGGGCTTTAATCATCCCACCCACACTGGCCAGAAGAAAGGATGGTCTTGTATTGTGGGATGTGATAGCTTCATGACCCCGTATTCCACTCCACACTGTGACGGTGTCCACCTTGAAAAGGAGGTGATGTGTTTTCCCATATTTGCTCATTCCTAGGAAGCAATGATTAAAACCTAGAAATTGCCTAATCAGTAGTGAAGGGAAACTCTGATCCCACTAAGTGGTGGATGTGTG